>NW_024040928.1:29781285-30098643 GCF_014851395.1 Micropterus salmoides | reverse complement strand
GTCTGTCGGAGCGTTCTACGTGAAAAGAGAAGGAAGACATTGCTGGTAGTATTGTCTTCAGAGTTGTTAAACACCTCAGCACTGAAGGAAGCCATTGACTGTGTGAGGGGCAAGATCGTTGATGTCTGCAGGCAGAGTAGAGCTCTCCTGTAGGACTGGTCCACCAATAGCAGAGAAGATGGACCCTTGAGACACAGCCCCTCCTCATTTGCATAATGAGGCAGAAATGCATACAAAAATTTAAAAAGACAGGCAGAAATAAATACCATGGGTGAAATAAATAAGGTAAATAAATACAAAGGAAGAATAAAACGGACAAAAATATAAAACAAACACATATAAATAAATACATTAAAAAAATTAGTAAAAATAAAGGTGAATAAACAAATAAGGTAATTATAACAAAGGTGAATAGAAAGGCACTAATTAAAAATATATACATTATGTCTCCTTGTATAATTTAATTACTACCTACATTTATTTATTACTTTATTTTTTTGTGTATTTAATTGGATGCTTATTTATTATGAGATTATTATTTCTGTATTATTTCTGGACTGTGTCAGGATCGGTCCTCCATAAGGGGTGGAGAGTTATCAAGCACGTAAAGTTTGGTTCAAGATGGAGCATGTACACTGAAGTTACAACAACTTCCTGTGTCATGGCAAGACTTGATCTTTGACGCCACGCCACGGACACGCCCATTGACGAAAACTTGCAATAGCACAACTTTTCATCTTCAATGCCTTTAGAGGCACAGCACAAATTTGAGTCGGTCGGACTAAATCCCTAGGAGGAGTTCGTTAAAGTACGAAGTGTGTAAATCATCCAAAATTTGACGTAAATTCAAAAGGCCGACTTCCTGTTGTTTTAGGCATCGCTAAGAGGCTTTTTTGTGCGTCTGGACAAGATACACGTACCACAGAAAATTGTGCACGTAGGTGAAACGTGCGGCGGGGGCTGCTTCGTTAAAAGTCACTTCCTGTTGCCAGCAGGTGGCGCTATGACTGTGGTGAATGTCAGCATGTACATGTGTTCAGGGCGGGACTCTCATCCTACATGTACAGTTTGGTCCAGATGTAGCATGTACACTGAAGTTACGACAACTTCCGTGTCATGGCGAAGAGCTGATCTTTGACGCCACGCCACGGACACGCCCATTGACGAAAACTTGCAAATAGCACAACTTTTCATCTTCAATGCCTTTAGAAGGCACAGCAAAATTTGAGGTCGGTCGGACTAAATCCCTAGGAGGAGTTCGTTAAAGTACGAAGTGTGTAAATCATCCAAAATTTGACGTAAATTCAAAATGGCCGACTTCCTGTTGGGTTTAGGCTATGGCTCCAAGAGGACTTTTTTGTGCGTCTGGACAAGATACACGTACCACAGAAATTCGTGCACGTAGGTGAAACGTGCGGCGGGGGCTGCTTCGTTAAAGGTCACTTTCTGTTGCCAGCAGGTGGCGCTATGACTGTGGGTGAATGTCGGCATGTACATGGTTCAGGGCGGGACTCTCATCCTACATGTACAGTTTGGTCCAGATGTGAGCATGTACACTGAAGTTACAACAACTTCTGTTTCATGCGAATCATCGACGCCACGGACACGCCATTGACGAAAACGCGCAATAGCACAACTTTTCATCGTCAATGCCTTTAGAAGGCACAGCAGAAATTTGACGTCGATCCGACTAAATCCCTAGGAGGAGTTCGTTAAAGTACGAAGTGTGTAAATCATCCAAAAATGGCCATAAAATTCAAAATGGCCGACTTCCTGTTGACTTTAGGCTATGGGTTCTTGAGGCTTTTTTGTGCGTCTTGATATGATACATGTCCCCAGAAAATTTCGTACATGTAGGTTGAACGTGAACGAGGGGCTAATTTTCCAATTTTCTAGGTGGCGCTAGCGAGTCATTTTGCACGCCCATGTGCGAAACTTGTAGAATACGAAATTTTTCACCGGTTCTGACATGTTTGCAAATTTTGGTGAGTTTTCGAGTATGTTTAGGCCATGTCATTTGGCCTACTTTGCAGAAAAAAAAAAAAAAAAAAAAAATTAAAGCTGCAAGCAGCGTTGGGCGGGCCCTCGCACTTGTAAGCGCGTCCGCGTGTGAGCCGGCCGAGTTGCATATTCTGGAGCTCTGCCGGTGCGGCTGTGAATTTGCTACGCGGTTATGACGCCGCATGAAGGTGTATATGTCACTTCCTGTGTCCCCTATGTGGAGCTACATAGCACTTGCCGCTATGAATATAAATCGGTGTTGGCGTGTAGATGTCTGCGGGGTGGGAGAGTTATCAAGCACGTAAAGTTTGTTTCAGATGTGAGCATGTACACTGAACAATAATGTACCCAAACAATAAAATAAATTCCTTTTATATTTCCCTGCCTTGTTGTTTATGTGTACATACAGAGGAAGAATGTGAGAACAGCACACATTTCATCGTTACTGTGTGCTGTACCGCAGTTCTGTGTCCATGCATGCAGCAAACTGAAAGCACGTCTGTCGGAGCGTCTACGTGAAAAGAGAAGGAAGACATTGCTGGTAGTATTGTCTTCAGAGTTGTTAAACACCTCAGCGCACTGAAGGAAGCCATCTGACTGTGTGAGGGGCAAGATCGTTGATGTCTGCAGGCAGAGTAGGAGCTCTCCTGTCTGACTGGTCCACCAATAGCAGAGAAGATGACCCCTTGAGACACAGCCCCTCCTCATTTGCATAATGAGGCAGAAATGCATACAAAAATTTAAAAAAGACAGGCAGAAATAAATACCATGGGTGAAAATAAATAAGGTAAATAAATACAAAGGAAGAATAAAACAGACAAAAATATTAAAACACACACATAAATAAATACATTAAAAAAATTAGTAATAAATAAAGTTGAATAAACAAATAAGGTAATTATAACAAAGGTGAATAGTAAAGGCACTAATTAAAAATATACATTTATGTCTCCTTGTATAATTTAATTACTACCTACATTTATTTATTTACTTTATTTTTTTGTGTATTTAATTGGATGCTTATTTATTTATTGAGCATTTATTTATTTCTGTATTTATTTCTGACTGTGTCAGGATCGGTCCTCCATACGGGGTGGGAGAGTTATCAAGCACGTAAAGTTTGGTTCAGATGTGAGCATGTACACTGAAGTTACAACAACTTCCTGTGTCATGGCGAAGACTTGATCTCTGACGCCACGCCACGGACACACCCATTGACGAAAACTCGCAAATAGCACAACTTTTCATCTTCAATGCCTTTAGAAGGCACAGCACAAATTTGAAGTCGGTCGGACTAAATCCCTAGGAGGAGTTCGTTAAAGTACGAAGTGTGTAAATCATCCAAAATTTGACGTAAAATTCAAAATGGCCGACTTCCTGTTGATTTTAGGGCATCGCTCCAAGAGGCTTTTTTGTGCGTCTGGACAAGATACACGTACCACAGAAAATTCGTGCACGTAGGTAAAACGTGCGGCGGGGGCTGCTTCGTTAAAAGTCACTTCCTGTTGCCAGCAGGTGGCGCTATGACTGTCTGTGAATGTCAGCATGTACATGTGTTCAGGGCGGGACTCTCATCCTACATGTACAGTTTGGTCCAGATGTGAGCATGTACACTGAAGTTACGACAACTTCCGTGTCATGGCGAAGAGTTGATCTTTGACGCCACGCCACGGACACGCCCATTGACGAAAACTTGCAAATAGCACAACTTTTCATCTTCAATGCCTTTAGAAGGCACAGCACAAATTTGAGGTCGGTCGGACTAAATCCCTAGGAGGAGTTCGTTAAAGTACGAAGTGTGTAAATCATCCAAAATTTGACGTAAAATTCAAAATGGCCGACTTCCTGTTGTTTAGGCTATGGCTCCAAGAGACTTTTTTGTGCGTCTGGACAAGATACACGTACCACAGAAAATTCGTGCACGTAGGTAAACGTGCGGCGGGGGCTGCTTCGTTAAAAGTCACTTCCTGTTGCCAGCAGGTGGCGCTATGACTGTGGGTGAATGTCAGCATGTACATGTGTTCAGGGCGGGACTCTCATCCTACATGTACAGTTTGGTCCAGATGTGAGCATGTACACTGAAGTTACGACAACTTCCGTGTCATGGCGAAGAGCTGATCTTTGACGCCACGCCACGGACACGCCCATTGACGAAAACTTGCAAATAGCACAACTTTTCATCTTCAATGCCTTTAGAAGGCACAGCACAAATTTGAGGTCGGTCGGACTAAATCCCTAGGAGGAGTTCGTTAAAGTACGAAGTGTGTAAATCATCCAAAATTTGACGTAAAATTCAAAATGGCCGACTTCCTGTTGGGTTTAGGCTATGGCTCCAAGAGACTTTTTTGTGCGTCTGGACAAGATACACGTACCACAGAAAATTCGTGCACGTAGGTGAAACGTGCGGCGGGGGCTGCTTCGTTAAAGGTCACTTTCTGTTGCCAGCAGGTGGCGCTATGACTGTGGGTGAATGTCGGCATGTACATGTGTTCAGGGCGGGACTCTCATCCTACATGTACAGTTTGGTCCAGATGTGAGCATGTACACTGAAGTTACAACAACTTCCTGTTTCATTGCGAATCATCGACGCCACGGACACGCCCATTGACGAAAACGCGCAAATAGCACAACTTTTCATCGTCAATGCCTTTAGAAGGCACAGCAGAAATTTGACGTCGATCCGACTAAATCCCTAGGAGGAGTTCGTTAAAGTACGAAGTGTGTAAATCATCCAAAAATGGCCATAAAATTCAAAATGGCCGACTTCCTGTTGACTTTAGGCTATGGGTTCTTGAGGCTTTTTTGTGCGTCTTGATACGATACATGTCCCCAGAAAATTTCGTACATGTAGGTTGAACGTGAACGAGGGGCTAATCATTTCCAATTTTCTAGGTGGCGCTAGCGAGTCATTTTGCCACGCCCATGTGCGAAACTTGTAGAATACGAAATTTTTCACCGGTTCTGACATGTTTGCAAATTTTGGTGAGTTTTCGAGTATGTTTAGGCCATGTCATTTGGGCCTACTTTGCAAAAAAAAAAAAAAAAAAAAAAAAAATAATCCGAGCAATTCAATAGGGACCTCGCACGTGCTCGGGCCCTAATTAAAGCTGCAAGCAGCGTTGGGCGGGCCCTCGCACTTGTAAGCGCGTCCGCGCGTGAGCCGGCCGAGTTGCACATTCTGGAGCTCTGCCGGTGCGGCTGTGAATTTCCTACGCGGTTCCGACGCCGCATGAAGTGCTATATGTCACTTCCTGTGTCCCCTATGTGGAGCTACATAGCACTTGCCGCTATGAATATAAATCGGTATTGACGTGTAGATGTCTGCGGGGTGGGAGAGTTATCAAGCACGTAAAGTTTGTTTCAGATGTGAGCATGTACACTGAACAATAATGTACCCAAACAATAAAATAAATTCCTGCCTTGTTGTTTATGTGTACATACAGAGGAAGAATGTGAGAACAGCACACATTTCATCGTTACTGTGTGTTAGAGCATGGGAGAACAGTGGATACTTTTAATACAGCCCACACCCCTAATACTGTGTAACTATAACAAGTAGAGAACAGAAGAAAAAGATGTTCTTTCTTTACAACTGTCTGCATAGCTTATTCATATTGTGTAATGAATGAAAATAAATAGGCCTACTAGGCTCCTCTCTACTTTGACATTTAAGATTAGCTTGTTTGATCCACCTTCATACACATGTGACATTACTGTACAACTTGAGAAAGGTGAGTTGTTTTCTGCTCCAGCCTGCCTAAAAGAAAAGCGTTTTTGGGATTAAATGGACTTTATTAGCTGCTGCAGTGCAGGATGAACTCAGAATAGACCCATTTCTCACCTTATTATTCTAAATCATGCAACGAAGAAGAAGAAATGCATAAAAATCCTGGGACAAAATCTGTCCACAAATACTGTACAGCATGTAGTCTGATGAACAAGACTTGTGTTATAGCTGACTTGGGCAGTGAAATGTTTTTTTTTAATTCATGTGGTCATAGTTGTCCACAACTCAAATCAGAATATAAGAAGAAATGTTTTATACCACCTCAAGAAGGCTTCCTATCAGAAAGGTAGGAAGGTATTTCAAATGTACAACTGCAGTACTTAAATCTAAGTAAAGTAATTTCCCTGACATTTTTGTGTTACTTTACTTTTAATAGACCCATGTAAGAGGTTTTATACTTCCTGTGAGTATAATCCAATCAATCTTATTTTCATACTGTATATCCGTTGTGTAATTTGATAAATTGTGTTGTATGTCGTGCTCGCATCTCAGAGAAGACTCTGACTGCAACATGCGTCTTTGTAAAGAGAGAAACGGACAGAAAAAGTCTCTAACTCTGCCTGTCAGCTCGCTCTGCTCCGTTAAAACTGAATTTACCATACAGAATTGAATACGAGTGCACTCCAGATTTAGCTGCAGCCAGCTGACCGTGTGCTTCTCCCTATACCGCAGTTCTGTGTCCATGCATGCAGCAAACTGAAAGCACTGTCTGTCGGTGCTCTACGTGAAAAGAGAAGGAAGACATTGCTGGTAGTATTGTCTTCAGAGTTGTTAAACACCTCAGCGCACTGAAGGAAGCCATCTGACTGTGTGAGGGGCAAGATCGTTGATGTCTGCAGGCAGAGTAGGAGCTCTCCTGTCTGACTGGTCCACCAATAGCAGAGAAGATGACCCCTTGAGACACAGCCCCTCCTCATTTGCATAATGAGGCAGAAATGCATACAAAAATTTAAGACAGGCAGAAATAAATACCATGGGTGAAAATAAATAAGGTAAATAAATACAAAGGAAGAATAAAACAGACAAAAATATTAAAACACACACATAAATAAATACATTAAAAAAATTAGTAATAAATAAAGTTGAATAAACAAATAAGGTAATTATAACAAAGGTGAATAAGTAAAGGCACTAATTAAAATATATACATTTATGTCTCCTTGTATAATTTAATTACTACCTACATTTATTTATTTACTTATTTTTTTGTGTATTTAATTGGATGCTTATTTATTTATTGAGCATTTATTTATTTCTGTATTTATTTCTGACTGTGTCAGGATCGGTCCTCCATAGCGGGGTGGGAGAGTTATCAAGCACGTAAAGTTTGGTTCAGATGTGAGCATGTACACTGAAGTTACAACAACTTCCTGTGTCATGGCGAAGACTTGATCTTGACGCCACGCCACGGACACCCCATTGACGAAAACTCGCAAATAGCACAACTTTTCATCTTCAATGCCTTTAGAAGGCACAGCACAAATTTGAGTCGGTCGGACTAAATCCCTAGGAGGAGTTCGTTAAAGTACGAAGTGTGTAAATCATCCAAAATTTGACGTAAAATTCAAAATGGCCGACTTCCTGTTGATTTTAGGGCATCGCTCCAAGAGGCTTTTTTGTGCGTCTGGACAAGATACACGTACCACAGAAAATTCGTGCACGTAGGTAAACGTGCGGCGGGGGCTGCTTCGTTAAAAGTCACTTCCTGTTGCCAGCAGGTGGCGCTATGACTGTCTGTGAATGTCAGCATGTACATGTGTTCAGGGCGGGACTCTCATCCTACATGTACAGTTTGGTCCAGATGTGAGCATGTACACTGAAGTTACGACAACTTCCGTGTCATGGCGAAGAGCTGATCTTTGACGCCACGCCACGGACACGCCCATTGACGAAAACTTGCAAATAGCACAACTTTTCATCTTCAATGCCTTTAGAAGGCACAGCACAAATTTGAGGTCGGTCGGACTAAATCCCTAGGAGGAGTTCGTTAAAGTACGAAGTGTGTAAATCATCCAAAATTTGACGTAAAATTCAAAATGGCCGACTTCCTGTTTTTTAGGCTATGGCTCCAAGAGGCTTTTTTGTGCGTCTGGACAAGATACACGTACCACAGAAAATTCGTGCACGTAGGTGAAACGTGCGGCGGGGGCTGCTTCGTTAAAGGTCACTTTCTGTTGCCAGCAGGTGGCGCTATGACTGTGGGTGAATGTCGGCATGTACATGTGTTCAGGGCGGGACTCTCATCCTACATGTACAGTTTGGTCCAGATGTGAGCATGTACACTGAAGTTACAACAACTTCCTGTTTCATGCGAATCATCGACGCCACGGACACGCCCATTGACGAAAACTCGCAAATAGCACAACTTTTCATCGTCAATGCCTTTAGAAGGCACAGCAGAAATTTGACGTCGATCCGACTAAATCCCTAGGAGGAGTTCGTTAAAGTACGAAGTGTGTAAATCATCCAAAAATGGCCATAAAATTCAAAATGGCCGACTTCCTGTTGACTTTAGGCTATGGGTTCTTGAGGCTTTTTTGTGCGTCTTGATACGATACATGTCCCCAGAAAATTTCGTACATGTAGGTTGAACGTGAACGAGGGGCTAATCATTTCCAATTTTCTAGGTGGCGCTAGCGAGTCATTTTGCCACGCCCATGTGCGAAACTTGTAGAATACGAAATTTTTCACCGGTTCTGACATGTTTGCAAATTTTGGTGAGTTTTCGAGTATGTTTAGGCCATGTCATTTGGGCCTACTTTGCAGAAAAAAAAAAAAAAAAAAAAAAAAAAAAAAAAAAAATAATCCGAGCAATTCAATAGGGACCTCGCACGGTCGTGCTCGGGCCCTAATTAAAGCTGCAAGCAGCGTTGGGCGGGCCCTCGCACTTGTAAGCGCGTCCGCGTGTGAGCCGGCCGAGTTGCATATTCTGGAGCTCTGCCGGTGCGGCTGTGAATTTCTACGCGGTTGACGCCGCATGAAGGTTATATGTCACTTCCTGTGTCCCCTATGTGGAGCTACATAGCACTTGCCGCTATGAATATAAATCGGTATTGACGTGTAGATGTCTGCGGGGTGGGAGAGTTATCAAGCACGTAAAGTTTGTTTCAGATGTGAGCATGTACACTGAACAATAATGTACCCAAACAATAAAATAAATTCCTTTTATATTTCCCTGCCTTGTTGTTTATGTGTACATACAGAGGAAGAATGTGAGAACAGCACACATTTCATCGTTACTGTGTGTTAGAGCATGGGAGAACAGTGGATACTTTTAATACAGCCCACACCCCTAATACTGTGTAACTATAACAAGTAGAGAACAGAAGAAAAAGATGTTCTTTCTTTACAACTGTCTGCATAGCTTATTCATATTGTGTAATGAATGAAAATAAATAGGCCTACTAGGCTCCTCTCTACTTTGACATTTAAGATTAGCTTGTTTGATCCACCTTCATACACATGTGACATTACTGTACAACTTGAGAAAGGTGAGTTGTTTTCTGCTCCAGCCTGCCTAAAAGAAAAGCGTTTTTGGGATTAAATGGACTTTATTAGCTGCTGCAGTGCAGGATGAACTCAGAATAGACCCATTTCTCACCTTATTATTCTAAATCATGCAACGAAGAAGAAGAAATGCATAAGAAATCCTGGGACAAAATCTGTGTCAAATACTGTACAGCATGTAGTCTGATGAACAAGACTTGTGTTATAGCTGACTTGGGCAGTGAAATGTTTTTTTAATTCATGTGGTCATAGTTGTCCACAACTCAAATCAGAATATAAGAAGAAATGTTTTATACCACCTCAAGAAGGCTTCCTATCAGAAAGGTAGGAAGGTATTTCAAATGTACAACTGCAGTACTTAAATCTAAGTAAAGTAATTTCCCTGACATTACTGTGTTACGCATGTAACAGGTTTTATACTTCCTGTGAGTATAATCCAATCAATCTTATTTTCATACTGTATATCCGTTGTGTAATTTGATAAATTGTGTTGTATGTGCTCGTGCTCGCATCTCAGAGAAGACTCTGACTGCAACATGCGTCTTTGTAAAGAGAGAAACGGACAGAAAAAGTCTCTAACTCTGCCTGTCAGCTCGCTCTGCTCCGTTAAAACTGAATTTACCATACAGAATTGAATACGAGTGCACTCCAGATTTAGCTGCAGCCAGCTGACCGTGTGCTTCTCCCTATACCGCAGTTCTGTGTCCATGCATGCAGCAAACTGAAAGCACTGTCTGTCGGAGCGTCTACGTGAAAAGAGAAGGAAGACATTGCTGGTAGTATTGTCTTCAGAGTTGTTAAACACCTCAGCGCACTGAAGGAAGCCATCTGACTGTGTGAGGGGCAAGATCGTTGATGTCTGCAGGCAGAGTAGGAGCTCTCCTGTCTGACTGGTCCACCAATAGCAGAGAAGATGACCCCTTGAGACACAGCCCCTCCTCATTTGCATAATGAGGCAGAAATGCATACAAAAATTTAAAAAAGACAGGCAGAAATAAATACCATGGGTGAAAATAAATAAGGTAAATAAATACAAAGGAAGAATAAAACAGACAAAAATATTAAAACACACACATAAATAAATACATTAAAAAAATTAGTAATAAATAAAGTTGAATAAACAAATAAGGTAATTATAACAAAGGTGAATAAGTAAAGGCACTAATTAAAATATAACATTTATGTCTCCTTGTATAATTTAATTACTACCTACATTTATTTATTTACTTTATTTTTTTGTGTATTTAATTGGATGCTTATTTATTTATTGAGCATTTATTTATTTCTGTATTTATTTCTGACTGTGTCAGGATCGGTCCTCCATACGGGGTGGGAGAGTTATCAAGCACGTAAAGTTTGGTTCAGATGTGAGCATGTACACTGAAGTTACAACAACTTCCTGTGTCATGGCGAAGACTTGATCTCTGACGCCACGGACACACCCATTGACGAAAACTCGCAAATAGCACAACTTTTCATCTTCAATGCCTTTAGAAGGCACAGCACAAATTTGAAGTCGGTCGGACTAAATCCCTAGGAGGAGTTCGTTAAAGTACGAAGTGTGTAAATCATCCAAAATTTGACGTAAAATTCAAAATGGCCGACTTCCTGTTGTTTAGGGCATCGCTCCAAGAGGCTTTTTTGTGCGTCTGGACAAGATACACGTACCACAGAAAATTCGTGCACGTAGGTGAAACGTGCGGCGGGGGCTGCTTCGTTAAAAGTCACTTCCTGTTGCCAGCAGGTGGCGCTATGACTGTGGGTGAATGTCAGCATGTACATGTGTTCAGGGCGGGACTCTCATCCTACATGTACAGTTTGGTCCAGATGTGAGCATGTACACTGAAGTTACGACAACTTCCGTGTCATGGCGAAGAGTTGATCTTTGACGCCACGCCACGGACACGCCCATTGACGAAAACTTGCAAATAGCACAACTTTTCATCTTCAATGCCTTTAGAAGGCACAGCAGAAATTTGAGGTCGGTCGGACTAAATCCCTAGGAGGAGTTCGTTAAAGTACGAAGTGTGTAAATCATCCAAAATTTGACGTAAAATTCAAAATGGCCGACTTCCTGTTGGGTTTAGGCTATGGCTCCAAGAGACTTTTTTGTGCGTCTGGACAAGATACACGTACCACAGAAAATTCGTGCACGTAGGTGAAACGTGCGGCGGGGGCTGCTTCGTTAAAGGTCACTTTCTGTTGCCAGCAGGTGGCGCTATGACTGTGGGTGAATGTCGGCATGTACATGTGTTCAGGGCGGGACTCTCATCCTACATGTACAGTTTGGTCCAGATGTGAGCATGTACACTGAAGTTACAACAACTTCCTGTTTCATGCGAATCATCGACGCCACGGACACGCCCATTGACGAAAACGCGCAAATAGCACAACTTTTCATCGTCAATGCCTTTAGAAGGCACAGCAGAAATTTGACGTCGATCCGACTAAATCCCTAGGAGGAGTTCGTTAAAGTACGAAGTGTGTAAATCATCCAAAAATGGCCGTAAAATTCAAAATGGCCGACTTCCTGTTGACTTTAGGCTATGGGTTCTTGAGGCTTTTTTGTGCGTCTTGATATGATACATGTCCCCAGAAAATTTCGTACATGTAGGTTGAACGTGAACGAGGGGCTAATTTTTCCAATTTTCTAGGTGGCGCTAGCGAGTCATTTTGCAACGCCCATGTGCGAAACTTGTAGAATACGAAATTTTTCACCGGTTCTGACATGTTTGCAAATTTTGGTGAGTTTTCGAGATGTTTAGGCCATGTCAGTTGAGCCTACTTTGCAGAAAAAAAAAAAAAAAAAAAAATAAAAAAAAAAATAATCCGAGCAAATTCAATAGGGACCTCACACGGTCGTGCTCGGGCCCTAATTAAAGCTGCAAGCAGCGTTGGGCGGGCCCTCGCACTTGTAAGCGCGTCCGCGCGTGAGCCGGCCGAGTTGCATATTCTGGAGCTCTGCCGGTGCGGCTGTGAATTTGCTACGCGGTTATGTCGCCGCATGAAGGTGCTATATGTCACTTCCTGTGTCCCCTATGTGGAGCTACATAGCACTTGCCGCTATGAATATAAATCGGTATTGACGTGTAGATGTCTGCGGGGTCGGAGAGTTATCAAGCACGTAAAGTTTGGTTCAGATGTGAGCATGTACACTGAACAATAATGTACCCAAACAATAAAATAAATTCCTTTTATATTTCCCTGCCTTGTTGTTTATGTGTACATACAGAAGAAGAATGTGAGAACAGCACACATTTCATCGTTACTGTGTGCTGTACCGCAGTTCTGTGTCCATGCATGCAGCAAACTGAAAGCACTGTCTGTCGGAGCGTCTACGTGAAAAGAGAAGGAAGACATGGCTGGTAGTGTCTTCAGAGTTGTTAAACACCTCAGCGCACTGAAGGAAGCCATCTGACTGTGTGAGGGGCAAGATCGTTGATGTCTGCAGGCAGAGTAGGAGCTCTCCTGTCTGACTGGTCCACCAATAGCAGAGAAGATGACCCCTTGAGACACAGCCCCTCCTCATTTGCATAATGAGGCAGAAATGCATACAAAAATTTAAGACAGGCAGAAATAAATACCATGGGTGAAAATAAATAAGGTAAATAAATACAAAGGAAGAATAAAACAGACAAAAATATTAAAACACACACATAAATAAATACATTAAAAAAATTAGTAATAAATAAAGTTGAATAAACAAATAAGGTAATTATAACAAAGGTGAATAAGTAAAGGCACTAATTAAAATATATACATTTATGTCTCCTTGTATAATTTAATTACTACCTACATTTATTTATTTACTTTATTTTTTTGTGTATTTAATTGGATGCTTATTTATTTATTGAGCATTTATTTATTTCTGTATTTATTTCTGACTGTGTCAGGATCGGTCCTCCATAGCGGGGTGGGAGAGTTATCAAGCACGTAAAGTTTGGTTCAGATGTGAGCATGTACACTGAAGTTACAACAACTTCCTGTGTCATGGCGAAGACTTGATCTCTGACGCCACGCCACGGACACACCCATTGACGAAAACTCGCAAATAGCACAACTTTTCATCTTCAATGCCTTTAGAAGGCACAGCACAAATTTGAGGTCGGTCGGACTAAATCCCTAGGAGGAGTTCGTTAAAGTACGAAGTGTGTAAATCATCCAAAATTTGACGTAAAATTCAAAATGGCCGACTTCCTGTTGATTTTAGGGCATCGCTCCAAGAGGCTTTTTTGTGCGTCTGGACAAGATACACGTACCACAGAAAATTCGTGCACGTAGGTGAAACGTGCAGCGGGGGCTGCTTCGTTAAAAGTCACTTCCTGTTGCCAGCAGGTGGCGCTATGACTGTCTGTGAATGTCAGCATGTACATGTGTTCAGGGCGGGACTCTCATCCTACATGTACAGTTTGGTCCAGATGTGAGCATGTACACTGAAGTTACGACAACTTCCGTGTCGTGGCGAAGAGCTGATCTTTGACACCACGCCACGGACACGCCCATTGACGAAAACTTGCAAATAGCACAACTTTTCATCTTCAATGCCTTTAGAAGGCACAGCACAAATTTGAGGTCGGTCGGACTAAATCCCTAGGAGGAGTTCGTTAAAGTACGAAGTGTGTAAATCATCCAAAATTTGACGTAAAATTCAAAATGGCCGACTTCCTGTTGGGTTTAGGCTATGGCTCCAAGAGACTTTTTTGTGCGTCTGGACAAGATACACGTACCACAGAAAATTCGTGCACGTAGGTGAAACGTGCGGCGGGGGCTGCTTCGTTAAAAGTCACTTTCTGTTGCCAGCAGGTGGCGCTATGACTGTGGGTGAATGTCGGCATGTACATGTGTTCAGGGCGGGACTCTCATCCTACATGTACAGTTTGGTCCAGATGTGAGCATGTACACTGAAGTTACAACAACTTCCTGTTTCATGGCGAATCATCGACGCCACGGACACGCCCATTGACGAAAACGCGCAAATAGCACAACTTTTCATCTTCAATGCCTTTAGAAGGCACAGCAGAAATTTGACGTCAATCCAACTAAATCCCTAGGAGGAGTTCGTTAAAGTACGAAGTGTGTAAATCATCCAAAAATGGCCGTAAAATTCAAAATGGCCGACTTCCTGTTGACTTTAGGCTATGGGTTCTTGAGGCTTTTTGTGTGTCTTGATATGATACATGTCCCCAGAAAATTTCGTACATGTAGGTTGAACGTGAACGAGGGGCTAATTTTTTCCAATTTTCTAGGTGGCGCTAGCGAGTCATTTTGCAACGCCCATGTGCGAAACTTGTAGAATACGAAATTTTTCACCGGTTCTGACATGTTTGCAAATTTTGGTGAGTTTTCGAGAATGTTTAGGCCATGTCAGTTGAGCCTACTTTGCAGAAAAAGAAAAAAAAAAATAAATTAAAGCTGCAAGCAGCGTTGGGCGGGCCCTCGCACTAGTAGCGCGTCCGCGCGTGAACCGGCCGAGTTGCATATTCTGGAGCTCTGCCGGTGCGGCTGTGAATTTCCTACGCGGTTCCGACGCCGCATGAAGGTGCTATATGTCACTTCCTGTGTCCCCTATGTGGAGCTACATAGCACTTGCCGCTATGAATATAAATCGGTATTGGCGTGTAGATGTCTGCGTGGTGGGAGAGTTAACAAGCACGTAAAGTTTGTTTCAGATGTGACCATGTACACTGAACAATAATGTACCCAAACAATAAAATAAATTCCTTTTATATTTCCCTTCCTTGTTGTTTATGTGTACATACAGAGGGAGAATGTGAGAACAGCACACATTTCATCGTTACTGTGTGTTAGAGCATGGGAGAACAGTGGATACTTTTAATACAGCCCACACCCCTAATACTGTGTAACTATAACAAGTAGAGAACAGAAGAAAAAGATGTTCTTTCTTTACAACTGTCTGCATAGCTTATTCATATTGTGTAATGAATGAAAATAAATAGGCCTACTAGGCTCCTCTCTACTTTGACATTTAAGATTAGCTTGTTTGATCCACCTTCATACACATGTGACATTACTGTACAACTTGAGAAAGGTGAGTTGTTTTCTGCTCCAGCCTGCCTAAAAGAAAAGCGTTTTTGGGATTAAATGGACTTTATTAGCTGCTGCAGTGCAGGATGAACTCAGAATAGACCCATTTCTCACCTTATTATTCTAAATCATGCAACGAAGAAGAAGAAATGCATAATAAATCCTGGGACAAAATCTGTCCACAAATACTGTACAGCATGTAGTCTAATGAACAAGACTTGTGTTATAGCTGACTTGGGCAGTGAAATGTTTAATTTTTTTAATTCATGTGGTCATAGTTGTCCACAACTCCTCATCCAAAATTTGACGTAAAATTCAAAAATGGCCGACTTCCTGTTGGGTTTAGGCTATGGCTCCAAGAGACTTTTTTGTCCGTCTGGACAAGATACACGTACCACAGAAAATTCGTGCACGTAGGTGAAACGTGCGGCGGGGGCTGCTTCTTTAAAAGTCACTTCCTGTTGCCAGCAGGTGGCGCTATGACTGTGGGTGAATGTCAGCATGTACATGTGTTCAGGGCGGGACTCTCATCCTACATGTACAGTTTGGTCCAGATGTGAGCATGTACACTGAAGATACAACAACTTCCGTGTCATGGCGAAGAGTTGATCTTTGACGCCACGCCACGGACACGCCCATTGACGAAAACTTGCAAATAGCACAACTTTTCATCTTCCTTCCTTCCTTCCTTCCTTCCTTCCTTCCTTCCTTCGCACGGTCGTGCTCGGGCCCTAATTAACTCCTCCAAAGCCGCAAGTCCGATCGACACGAAACTTGGCACGGACCATCTCTGGACCAAGCCGAAGAAATTTTGTAGAGGGAATTTGATCTGCCAAAAAATCTCCCAATTGCAAGCTAACAAATATTTGCGAAAACGCGACAAACATGAAGTATAACATATCTCTGGCTTGGAAAGGCCGATCAACACAAAACTTGGACCTTATGTGGCATGCCCCCCTGAGGAGCTGTGCAAAATTTGGTACAGTTAGCCCCTAGTTGGCGCTATTGAAAAAAATCACATTGACTTACATGCATTTTATATCTCCATAACCGCAAGTCCCATTGACTCCAAATTTGTGTCAATTCTTCCCCATGGGCCTCTGATGACACCTGAAAAATTTTGTTCAGTTGGGATTCTAGGTGGCGCTATAATCGAAGCTGAAAGGCCGTGGAAAATCCCATTGAAATGAGTAGGATTTCCAACCATGCCACATTTTACCAACTTTTAGAATGGCGGATCAACACCAAACTTGGGGTCCTTATGCGACACGACCACGGGATGCCCGGGCCAACTCGCGCTCCCTCCGCGGGGGCCTGTAAAGATTTAGTTTTTTTTTTTTTTTCTCTGCAAAGTAAGCTCAACTTTGGGGGCCTAAACATACCCGAAAACTCACCAAACTTTGCACACGTCAGAAGTGGTGAAAAATTTCATATTTTATGGGTTTCGCGCATGGGCGTGGCAAAATGACTCGCTAGCAGCACTTAGAAAATTGGAAAGAATTTGCCCCTCGTTCACGTTCAACCTACATGCACGAAATATTCTGGGGACATGTATCATGTCCAGACGCACAAAAAAGCCTCAAGAACCCATACCCTAAACTCAACAGGAAGTCAGCTATTTTGGATTGAATGGTTTTTGGAGGATTTACACACTCCGTACTTTAACGAACTCCTCCTAGGGATTTAGTCCGACCGACCTCAAATTTCTGCTGTGCCTTCTAAAAGCATTGAAGATGAAAAGTTGTGCCATCTGTGAGTTTTCGTCAATGGGCGTGTCCGTGGTGTCGATGATTCGCCATGACACAGGAAGTTGTTGTAACTTCAGTGTATATGCTCACATCTGAACAAAACTGTACATGTAGGATGAGAGTCCCGCCCTGAACACATGTACATGCCGACATTCACCCACAGTCATAGCGCCACCTGCTGGCAACAGGAAGTGACCTTTAACAAAGCAGCCCCCGCTGCACATTTGACCTACATGTATGAAATTTCTGTGGCACATGTATCATGTCCAGACGTACCAAAAAGCCTCTTGGAGCAATGGTGGCGTCAAAAATCACACAACTCGGACTTCTGCAGATCTGCCGCCCTCTGTTTCACCGAATCCTGGCTCACCCGGCACATCCCAGACAGCGCACTTTACCTGCTGGGATTTAATCTCATCCGTGCGGATTGCGAAAGGGAGCTTACGGGGAAAAACATGGGGAGTTGAAGAAATCACGCAGCCCTAACTTAGAGACATTATTCATAAACTGTAAACCGTTTTATTCATCTGCTGGAACTTTCTTTGTTTATTCTGGTCACTGTCTACATTCCACCTCAGGCCTGTGTTAGTGAAGCGTTAATACACCTGGCCGACCAGATAACTAACGTGGTTTCTGGGATCCACTATATCCCAGGACCTGAAGTGGGAGCCCAACACGGACACCATCATCAAGAAGGCCCAGCAGAGGACGTACTTCAGCTCAGGAAGCTCAACCTGCCTAAGGAGCATTCATTCTGTTCTCTGCACCTCCATCAATGTCTGGTTTGGATATGCCACCAAAAAGGACAGTAGCAATGATACTACATCGGACAGTCAAGACTGCAGAAAAGATCATTGGTGCCAACCTGCCCTCCATTCAGGACTTACACATTTCCAGAGTCAGGAAATGGGCAGGAAACATCACTGCAGATCCATCTTACCCCGGACACAACCTGTTCCACCTCCTCCCCTCTGGTAGGCGCTACAGAGCACTGTATGCCAAAACAAACAGACACAGGAATAGTTTCTTCCCTCAAGCCATCACTCTAATGAACAGCTGATTTCTGACTCACAGTGTCAAGAACAATTCTTGTGCAGTAACCCAGTAGTTCTGTCTTTAATCAGCCACCTGTTTACTGGTTACCACTTATTATTTATTAATCATTCTCTATTTCAGAGCTGTTCATATTGTTGCATTTTATATTGTATATACTGTATACCAAATCCACCTACCTCAAGTAAATAACACCTGCACATAATAATGATCTATTCCAGCTTCCTTTGCACTGTGTACATGTATGTGTACCTGTATATCACATCCACCTCCGACATGTACGTAAAAATAATGATTATAATTATTTACTCCTGCATCCTTTGCACTCTGCTCACTGCACTATTTGTCAATCTGTCTATATTGTTCTGTTTATAGTGTGTATATTCGTGTTCTCCCCGCGATCCTGTACGCAGGATAAGTGGTTGAAGATGGATGGATGGATGGATGGATGAATAGATATTTGTGTTCTCTATTCTGTAGCCTGTGGTCATTAGGGCCCGAGCACGACCGTGCGAGGTCCCTAGTGAATTTGCTAAGATTATATATTTTTTTTTTTTCCGGCAAAGTAGGCTCAAATGACATGGCCTAAACATACTCGAAAACTCACCAAAATTTGCAAACATGTCAGAACCGGTGAAAAATTTCGTATTCTATAAGTTTCGCACATGGGCGTGGCAAAATGACTCGCTAGCGCCACCTAGAAAATTGGAAAAGATTAGCCCCTCGTTCACGTTCAACCTACATGTACGAAATTTTCTGGGGACATGTATCGTATCAAGACGCACAAAAAAGCCTCAAGAACCCATAGCCTAAAGTCAACAGGAAGTCGGCTATTTTGAATTTTACAGCCATTTTTGGATGATTTACACACTTCGTACTTTAACGAACTCCTCTTAGGGATTTAGTCGGATCGACCTCAAATTTCTGCTGTGCCTTCTAAAGGCATTGAAGATGAAAAGTTGTGCTATTTGCGAATTTTCGTCAATGGGCGTGTCCGTGGCGTCGATGATTCGCTATGAAACACGAAGTTGTTGTAACTTCAGTGTACATGCTCACATCTGCACCAAACTGTACATGTAGGATGAGAGTCCCGCCCTGAACACATGTACATGCCGACATTCACCCACAGTCATAGCGCCACCTGCTGGCAACAGGAAGTGACATTTATCGAAGCAGCCCCCGACGCACGTTTCACCTTCGTATACAAATTTTCTGTGGTACGTGTATCTTGTCCAGACGCACAAAAAAGTCTTTTGGAGCAATGCCCTAAAACCAACAGGAAGTCGGCCATTTTGAATTTTACGTCAAATTTTGGATGATTTACACACTTCGTACTTTAACGAACTCCTCCTATGGATTTAGTCCGACCGACTTCAAATTTGTGCTGTGCCTTCTAAAGGCATTGAAGATGAAAAGTTGTGCTATCTGTGAATTTTCGTCAATGGCCGTGTCCGTGGCGTCAAAGATCAACTCTTCGCCATGACACAGGAAGTTGTTGTAACTTCAGTGTACATGCTCACATCTGCACCAAACTTTACGTGCTTGATAACTCTCCCACCCCGCAGACATCTACACGCCAATACCGATTTATATTCATAGCGGCAAGTGCTATGTAGCTCCACATAGGGGACACAGGAAGTGACATATAACACCTTCATGTGGCGTCGGAACCGCGTAGCAAATTCACAGCCATACCGGCAGAGCTCCAGAATGTGCAACTCGACCGGCTCACACCCGGACGCGCTAGAAGTGCGAGGGCCCGCCCAACGCTGCTTGCAGCTTTAATTTTTATTATAGTTTTATTATAGTATTATTGTATGAGTAAGCACATCATTACCAATGTACAATCCAGAATTAAATTCCTCATAAATGTACACATACCTGGCAAATAAAGCTGATTCTGATTCTTCTGATAAGTGTGAATGAGTACCCTGATTCACTTGCACTGGTACACTTATCCACTGCACATACCACTCAGCTGGTTTGGAGAATATTACAGTAGGTAAACATGTTATATATGGAAAGATAGGGAATTGGTGAGTAGTGTCCGACCGTTTTCTAATGAATGGCTGTTTCCAATTGAAAAAGACTTATGAGAATCCATATTTTTCCTAACTCAGTCCTACTCACTGCTCTGAACAGAATTAGAACAAATAAAAACTCCTTTGTGATGATGGACTCCAGTAGACTGACATTAAAGAGAAAATAGACACCCGCAGCGTGTGAGCCGTGTGTCCGTCCAAACCTGAGAGTGTCCAGTCTCCAGTGTGGATCCTCCAATCCAGCAGACAGCAACTTCACCCCTGACTCTCCTGGATGATTGTAGCTCAGGTCCAGCTCTCTTAGATGGGAGGGGTTGGAGCTCAGAGCTGAGGCCAGAGAAGCACAGCCTTCCTCTGTGATCAGACAGCCTGACAGACTGGAATCATGAAAATATCATAAACTCTATGTTTTAGAAAATCATGTCAGCAGGAGAATCCGAGAGACCATTTTCACTAACATGAACCTAAAACCAGATGAGGAGGATTTAAAAGAAACAGCTTTAGACTGACCTGAGAGTTTCCAGTCTACAGTATGGACTCTCGAGTCCAGCAGACAGCAGCTTCACTCCTGAATCCTGCAGGATGTTGTTACTCAGGTCCAGCTCTCTCAGACTAGAAGACTTTGAGCTGAGAACTGAGGACAGAGCTTCACAGCTTCTCTCTGAGAGGTTACAGCCACTCAAACTGAAAAGGGATTAGCAATGGACACAAACTAAATAAATTTTTGGTCAAATAAAAAATTAAGCATTTTTGAAATTGCACATACATTTATCCACCTACAGAGCTTTGTTGGAGGCTTTGACCACTGGCAGCAGCCTCAGAAGAGCCTCCTCTGAAGCAGAGTATTTCTTCAGGTCAAATACGTTCAGATCTTTCTCTGATGACAGTAAGATGAAGACCAGAGCTGACCACTGAGCAGGAGAGAGTTTATCTGTGGAGAGACTTCCTGATCTCAGGTACCATCGAATCTCATTCACAATAGAACGGTCCTTCAGTTCATTCAGACAGTGGAAAAGATTGATGCTTCTCTCTGGAGACAGATTCTCACTGATCTTCTTCTTGATGTACTTGACTGTTTCCCGATTGGTCTTTGAGCTACTTCCTGTCTGTGTCAGCAGACCTCGTAGGACAGTCTGATTGGTCTGCAGTGAAAGACCCAGGAGGAAGCGGAGGAACAAGTCAAGTTGTCCATTTGGACTCTGTAAAGCCTTGTCAACAGCACTCTGGTAGAGATGTGTTAGTTTAGGTTTGTCTCTGAAGACTTTAGAACGACGGGAGGTTGATTTTTCTTCTGCCAGCAGATTGACACCAGAGTTGATGAAGGTCAGATGGACATGAAGAGCAGCCAGAAACTCCTGAACGCTCAGATGGACGAAGCAGAACACCTTGTCCTGGTACAGCCCTCTCTCCTCTTTAAAGATCTGTGTGAACACTCCTGAGTACACTGAGGCTGCTCTGATATCGATGCCACACTCTGTCAGGTCAGATTCATAGAAGATCAGGTTTCCTTTCTGCAGCTGCTCAAAGGCCAGTTTTCCCAGAGACTCAATCATCTTCCTGCTCTCTGGACTCCAGTGTGGATCTGTCTCAGCTCCTCCATCATACTTGATGTTCTTCAGTTTGGACTGAACCACCAGGAAGTGGATGTACATCTCAGTCAGGGTCTTGGGCAGCTCTCCTCCCTCTCTGGTCTTCAACACCTCCTCCAGAACTGTAGCAGTGATCCAGCAGAAGACTGGGATGTGGCACATGATGTGGAGGCTTTGTGATGTCTTGATGTGGGAGATGATTCTGCTGGCCTGCTCCTCATCTCTGAATCTCTTCATAAAGTACTCCTCTTTCTGTGGGTCAGTGAACCCTCTGACCTCTGTCACCATGTCAACACACTCAGGAGGGATCTGATTGGCTGCTGCAGGTCGTGTAGTTATCCAGAGGCGAGCAGAGGGAAGCAGGTTCCCCCTGATGAGGTTTGTCAGCAGCACATCCACTGAGGTGGACTCTGTAACATCAGTCAGGACCTCATTGTTGTGGAAGTCCAGAGGAAGTCGACACTCATCCTGACCGTCAAAGATGAACACAACCTGGAACTCTTCAAAGCTGCAGATTCCTGCTTCTTTGGTTTCAGGAAAGAAGTGATGAACAAGTTCCACCAAGCTGTACTTTTTCTCTTTCAGCACATTCAGCTCTCTGAAAGTGAATGGAAATGTGAACTGTATGTCCTGGTTGGCTTTGTCTTCAGCCCAGTCCAGAGTGAACTTCTGTGTTAAGACTGTTTTCCCAATGCCAGCCACTCCCTTTGTCATCACTGTTCTGATTGGTTCATCTCTTCCAGGTGAGGCTTTAAAGATGTCTTCTTGTCTGATGGTTGTTTCTGGTCTGTCTGGTTTCCTGGATGTTGTTTCAATCTGTCTGACCTCATGTTCATCATTGACCTCTGCAGTCCCTCCCTCTGTGATGTAGAGCTCTGTGTAGATCTGGTTCAGAAGGGTTGGGTTTCCTGCTTTAGCAATCCCCTCAAACACACACTGGAACTTCTTCTTCAGGTTACACTTGAGTTTACGTCGGCACACTGGAGCAGCAGTTCCTGAATGAAGAAACAAGAAATGTGAGTAATAAGTGGATGCTGCAGTAAATCTCCATCCATCCATCGTCAGCCGCTTCTCCTGCAGGGGGGCTGGAGCCAATCCCAGTTTACATCAGGCGAAAGGGTACACCCTGAACAGGTCGCCAGTCCATAGCAGGGCCACACATAGAGAAACAACCACTCACAGTCGCACCTAAGGACAATTCTTTAGGGACACCAATTAATCTAGCCTGCATGTCTTTGGACGGTGGGAGGAAGCCGGAGCAACCGGAGAGAACCCACGCAGATACGGGGAGAACATGCAAACTCCGCTACAGTAAATCTGATAAATGTAAACTTTAAGACATCAAGATGGTATTTATTTTCCTCCTCCATGAAATCTCTTCAGCTCATCAGCTGTGAACAGTTTCTGAGTTTCAGCCCAGAAGAATTCATAGATCTGATCCAAATGTGTGCATCATATTAACAGCAGAGTTTGAAATGGAAACTTCTCCCATGTTGCCTCTATTTCCTCTTTCCATCATGTTAAATCTGTTCAAATCCTCTTACTGCTCTGCAGACGCTCAGCCAGCTCCTCCTGCTTCATTCTCCTCAGGAAGTGCAGTGTGATCTTCAGAAATGCCTCTCTGCTGCTCCTCCTCTGCTCCTCCTCCTCACCGTCCAACACCTCCTCATCCTCCCTCTGAATCTCTAAGCATTCTGGGTAATCTGGACTCAGAACTCTCTGGAACTTCTTCACCTCGTTCTTCACAAACATGACAATGTTTTCCTGGAGCAGCTGGAACAGAAGAAAATGTAAAGTTGAACTGGTAGAAGTCAACATCAGATCATCTGTGACAGACAGAAAGCCTGCTGGTCTGCAGAGTGCAGCATGGAGACTGGATCAGAATGCTGCTTCACTATTTACTTTGTGGCTCCTGTAATTAGCAGTAGTAGCTGAGCTTGTACATTTACACACCATAAATATGGAGTCCAGGTCTGTTTGATGCTGCTGTGCAGACTGACCACTGGGAACCTCTGAGCTCTGCTGATCAACTCTGTGAAGAGCAGAAGCAGAACAGACTACTTAACTGCCTGATAAAGACATAATACCCATTGGATGACAGGAAATCCCTCCATTAAAATGTTTACCTAGGATAAGCTGATGGGTGTCATATGATCTGAATACAACAGGTTAATACATATACCCATCTCTCTTTTTAATCTGAACCCTGAACAATGTGTTCTGTTTGATGACGTGATCACATTGAGTGTATTTACCGAATCCTGTAGTAAGAAACTTAATCACAGCCCTCATAAAAGATGCAGGTTGGGCTGCTAACCCTTCCTGCGTGTTCTAATATAATGAGGAAACTCGTGTTTAAATGAGGAATAAAAATTATGACTTTATTCCCAGATTTTATTTTGTGATCTGAGATTTGTGAATGTGGATCCTGATTTAAAAAACTGCATGAAGGAGCTAATTTATCACTCCACTTTCAATGTTTACATGCTTACACATTCTCAAACCTGCATCCAGCTGTTTGTGGATTTTAACCGTGGTTTTGATATTTTGACTAAGATCTGCAAAATGTGAGACCAATTTGAAAAAAGGTGAAGAGTTAAGAACATGAAGTGATCACAACAAAGACACCAAACCTCATCTCAGGACAGACACAAACATTTGACATGCTGACCTTTGATCAGCAGAGTGGTGTCCACCTTTGAAGTCAACAGATCTGCCCATAGACCAGTCACTCTTGATGGACACACAGCTGGGTCCAGGTCCATGTCCAGGTCCATGTCCAGGTCCAGGTCCAGGTCCAGGAGAGTCTGGTCCCTGCTGCTGCTCTGGGCTTCAACACAACACACACAGAGCTTTGAGAGTGAATAATGATGGTGGAGTGATTTGAGTCCTGGACAGTTAGAGATCCTCATCTCACCTCTGAGCTTTGGTCTGGCTGTCATGTTCCCCACACAGAGTGCTTTTAGAGGGAGGGACTCCCTCCTCTCTGTCCTCACACTGATTCATAGCAGAGCCCACACCTTCACACAAACACAACAACATGCTGAGAGAGCTGCACTCATTCATTACAACAAGCTTTACATCTCAGGACACTTTAGTTCTCCTTCCTCTCAGTAACATGACACAAATATTCAGGCCCTAAACAGGATCTGAAAACCCTAAAATTAGTTGTATGGACCCTGTATGAATTGACCAAAAAGGATATGCACCTCGCCTGGAAAAGGGACACCAGGGCACCCTCCTGGAGCCACACCTGGGAGGAATGGTAATGGTAAAGGAAAGGTAATGGCATCTGGTAACGAGCACCCCAAAATGCGTTACACAGCCCCCAGATTCTGGTTCACTTGTTACCAGGGTAGGTTGCCATGGTAACTGATGCTGAACGGCTGCTGAGGAGGTTATGTTCCAGATAATCAGCTCTCTGGAAAATGACATCACCATCAGCAGGAGATCCCACAGACTGTTTTATAGGCTGCTTTATGTTTGTTGTGGTGATGCTGAGAAACCTATTGTAAAGCAATATCGTCCTACAGAGACTGACTGAAGGAGGCTGCTGAAGCTTTGTGGCCTACTAATTGTAGGTTTTTCAGATATGACAGTAAGACTACTCACCGCTTTGAAATGTGTTTTATTTGCTCCCAAGTCCATTTCGTACGTTACAATTTTTTTATGTGAGGCTGAATATTATGAGCATATAGTTTGGTCGGCCTATTGAAGTTTAGTGTTGAAGTTTAATATGAATGTGTTTCTTTTAGTTTAGTAACTATCTTGTATTATAGAGACTGGTCATGTAGTGCCCCACCTTTGGGGAAGTTTTCAGTAGTCTAAATGTTGAGATTCAGTCTTTGGACCACTACTTCAGCACATTTTATTAGCCTACTTTTTATGGCATGAATGGATTTTTATTTTTTTTATGAAGTTAATATGAACAATGTTTGGACCATTTTTGTGTGTTATATAAATTGATCTGATGTCTGAAGTGACGAGACATTCTTAAAAGTGAGTTGACCGCTTATTGAGTGCCTGAGGCTTTTAATGTGGAAACGCCGACACACAGTCAAGCTGAAAGAATGCTGTTTTCATACAGCTCATAAGAACAAATCAAATTAACGCATTATTATAGACTATAGCCTTCGTTTGTAAAATATGATGCTCTGCTGACAGTGGAGTAGTTCATGCCTGCGATCGGTAATTTCCAGTTTCTTTTATGTGACCTTGCTCACGGCTGGATTGGGAAACCCTGGGTTGATTTACCGAGTTGATAACCAGCTTCGTGGAAGCCTACGGCTTATCCCGACTGTTAAAAGAGTTAGTTAAGCCAGATAACTAAAATATATCGTGGGTATGTTGAACTCGCTACGTGGTAGCCAACAGGCCCCCGGTGTTGCGGCAAGTCCGACTGCAGGGCGGGTTAGGGTGGTAGGCTATCTTTACTCACACATTGCTCGTAAATCATTTCTGCAGTTCGTTGTTTCTATTTTAAAAAGTAAATGACTAAACTGGTCCAACTGTCGGTGTTTATTTTTAGGTGGCTTATGAAATTGGTAATATTGAATGCAGCTCTTTTAACGTGAGTAAACACAACCCGCAAATATTGGGCTTTAATCTGGTTTCCTACCGCGGGATGGACCCAAAATAAACACTTTGCTGTGGTTTAATTGTTATAAACGGATCAAAATGATGCCGAAATAACTACATAATGATGCTGATTTGTTTAACATATGAATTCATGCTTTGTCAGGTCTGTCAGCAAGATGACAAGAAAACTACTTTTAAAATGCTTCTTTTCTAAATGGAGTTCAGATCGATCAGGGCTGCGTTATTCTAGATTGTTTCATTGCCAAGTACAACAAAAGCCGGACTCAAGTAACGGTAACAGACAGATATTTTGTGAACTTACCAGAAAGTTCAGCTTCCTCTATTTCTTTTCTGCAAGCAGTCTCCTGTTTCTGTGGCTCTCTGCAGCAGACAGCTTGAGAAGCGCGAGCCAAGTTAAATACACTTTTTGATACCCAAGATCAAAATTACAAAGTTCATTTCATAAAAGTGGTTTAAAACAGGAAGAGAATATACATGCCTCGAATGTCCTCAAAAAGTCTAAAAATACATTTCTGATTCGTCTTTGGAGACGTGTCACGTACCATTTAGTCGCATTTTGCTTTGCTGTTTGTGACGGAAAACGCTGAAAACTGAAAGAGGGGGAGTTGATCTTCGTGTGAAAGTCTAACGTTTTCTCTAATAAATGGTCCAAACACACATATTCCTCTTTGGAGTCTTTGTCATTTAGCCCTTCAAAATGGTAAAATAGGGAAAGAAATGGATGAATGGATTTTCTTTTTTTGTCTCATGGTCATCGTTTTGTCCTTTTATGTAAATGGTCTAAGGGATATGTATAAACCAGATAAAAACGACGCTGAAGTTAGCTTCCGATTGGGCAGTTAAGGGGAAAGTTAAGGGTAAGTTAAGTGAAGGTAATTTACGTTGCTGTGCCACCGAATCTCCGTTTTTTGCACCTCTTACTGCTGTGAAAGCATTTTAGGCAAAGCCTTAACGCTGTCTGAAACACTTCTGAAAAACTTTATTTTATTTGTGAAAATGAAAAAATGGGTAATTTCACTGTTTTTTTCGCATGAAGACCACATTAGACCAGGTCCAGATCCAAAACCACTATACCTAGAGCTCTCAAATCTGGACTAGATTACTCCAGAGAGACTAAAGTTTCAGTCAAATATAGTTTCAGACTTGTGAAACCTTTATTCAATTTGTGAAAATACTTTAAAGGGCAATATCACTGCCGTTGTCACATGTAGACCACATTAGACCAGGTCCAGATCCAAAACCACTATAACTAGAGCTCTCAAGTCTGGACTAGATTGTCCCAGAGAGACTAAAATTTCAATCAAAACATAGATTCAGATTTGTGAAACTTTTTATTCAATTTGTGAAAATGCTTTAAAGAACGATTTATCTGCTTTTTTCACATGTAGACCACATTAAATCAGGTCCAGATCCGAAACCACTATACCTAGAGTTCTATTTCATATAGGCTTCACCCTCTAAGGCTATCGCTATTGGGTTTTCCCCTTGCAAGCACCACTGAGAATTTTAGTCTACGCCCACCCACAGTGTGGGCCTCTCCTACATCCGCACCTTATACACACAACGGTGAGAGCCAGCCTTCGGGTCAGCCGACCAGGGAGACCCCGTGTGTGTCATGAGTTGTAGTTTTTGCCATTTGTTTCTGGTGTCCTTCTGTTTTCCTGTTCTTCTTGTTTCCTTGTCCTTAGTGTTTATGTCTTGTCTGGTGTTCTAGCTCGTAGTCCTGTGTTGTTTTGATATTGGTTTGGTAGTCTACTTGTTATATTGTTTCTTAGTCACTGCCTTGCTCTTGTTCCTGCGTTTTAGTTCTTTGTCCTTGTTCCCAGTCCTGTACCTTAGTTCATGTTAAGTGTTCACTCTGGTCTGTTTTGTGTTCAGTAACCTGTGTTCCATCTGTTCCCCCAGTTGTCACTCTGCCTGCATGTCAGTCTCTCTATTCTAATGTGGAGCAACGTGTGCCCACGTTGCTCCACATTAGCTGCGGCTAATGACATCTAGCAACCAGTTTCCTTGCTGCTGGCTGACCCTCGTCGGTCAGAGCGGACCACTGGTAAGCTATGGGTCAAAAAAAAAGCTGTGTGAAATCTTGTTGCTCCTTTTGTGGAAGTTGTTGAATAAATGCTGTCTGTGTCTGTCTCAGTCGAACCAGCCACACCAAGCACACATTTCCCACACTGTGTGAGCCAGCTGCCGTTAGGCAAGTGGCTAATGTGCAGCTTGAAGCTCAAAGCAACAAGCAGTACACTCTGTTCATGATCAGAGGTCCCTTCACACACCCCTCCCCACAGAAACTGTATCAGCCCACGACAGCGGACATTCGCTTCGTGTGAACAGAACATATATACACCCGGTACAGATATTTTTCTGACGAAGAAATCTGACATTATACACGTTCCATGGGCAGGGTCTGGCTGCGAGCTCGTGCATAATCACGGCATCAATGGCACGGTCCTTCTGTGCGTCCAGGGGTTCCCTCCTGCATGGCGCCGTGTGTTGGCGCTCGTGACCCTCCCTTCCCCCGCCAGGTGCTAAGCTCTCCTGTTCGGTGGAACACGGAGATTGCTCCCTGCCAGGCGCCCCCACGGCTGACATCCCCGCCCTTTGAGGGGGCCCTTCCCCCATGGGTCGTGGTTGGGCACCCCCCAAACCATGACAGCGGCAAGGGCAGCAGAATGGCTTCCCATCAGGACCACCAGGGCACCTTATCAGCAGGTCCGACCGCTTTCAGAGACGGTACTTGGAGTGGCTCGCTTCCTGCTTGATGCACAGATGGATGGACAGCCTGATCCGCTGGGATCACAGGCTGCAGTTCGCCCCTGCGTCTGTACAGCTGCGGGGCCCCCTACCCAGTTTCCCAACTTACGCATGGGTAAAGTTAAAGTATTTTCACAAAAAGAATAAAGGTTTCACAAATCTGAAACTATGTTTGATTGAAACTTTAGCCTCTGTGGGACAATCTAGTCCAGATTTGAGAGCACCATGTATAGTGGTTTTGGATTTGGCCCTGGTCCAATGTGGTCTTCATGCGAAAAAAGCAGTGAAATTACCTATTTTTTCATTTTCACAAATAAAATAAAGTTTTTTCAAAACTAAAAAAGTGTTTCAGACAGCGTTAAGGCTTTGCCTAAAATGCATAACAGCTTTCACAGCAGTAAGAGGTGCAAAAAACATAGATTCGGTGGCACAGCAACGTAAGTTAACTTTCACTTAAATTCCGTTTCCCCTTAACTGCCGAATCGGAAGCTAACTTCAGCGTCGTCAGATAAAATAGGTAGGGTGAATTCAGGTATATGGGGACATCAGGTAATTTGGGACAGCATAAGAAAAAAAGTATTTTTCTTCTCCCCTGAAAAGTTCAAGTCAAAGTTATTGGTGCTAAGACCTTGCTGTGAATGCACATACCTAAAGTCACATGACATAGTTTATGCCTCATCACAAGGGGGTGTGGGGTCTGCATCAAACAGGAAGTTGATCCCAAAAAACAAGAGTTAACAGAAATTACATAGGCTTCAGCTTGATTTTGATATGAGGGTAAAACATTTTATGACAAATATAATGTACATTTAAATTATATACAAAACATGTATGGTGTCATATTGTACCAAAATACAAAATATTGTTTGGAAATTATGTTTACATTTTTAAAATTAGGACATTTTCTGGCTGTCCCAAATTACTACAAACGTGTTGTAATAATTTGGGACAGCATGTTTCAGGTATATTTGGACAGTGTTAAAAGGCTATTAAATTTAAATGTATCACTAGTGTGGATTCATAAAACCAGATATACAGAGGAACCTCATGTATGTCAACACAGAGATGTAACCTACAGGCAACTTTTAAGTAAAGTAAAATGCTATTGCTAATGATGCTAATCCCCCACATTGTCTCTAGAAGGCTCTTGGTCAAATTATTCTATTCCAGCAATCTTCTGACAATGGTAAACAATAAAGCAAATGTTTACTATGTGTAATGTGGCAGTGCTGTAACATATAATTATGTCTAATCAAGAAGCAATGCTGATGCATGCAGGTGTTTTGCTGCTCACTTTGTTTAATCTGTGGATTTATTATTATGATGAATTTAAGGTCTGTTGCAGAATAGAATGGCACCAAGAAACAGACAAAAAAATAAAATAAACATGTTTGACATGTTGGAGTCTTTAATGATTTTAACATTTTAATCAATAGTCTAGCCTGTTGACATTTGCTGATGTAATAATGAATTAAGCTATCACAACAAATGATAGGGTAATACATGATATCAGGTAACTTTAGACATATATTTATTTTATTTATGTTCAAGAAATAAGTTTAAAATACTTTTTGAAATATGTCAGTTGGGTTAATGGCTAGGTTATCCGCTAATAAAACTGTGGCCCACATTACCAAACATGTTCCTGAAAATGATTTTTGTGTCAACTACAACAAAGTATGGAGTTTGATTATGTGGGTACGAGATTCACATTGGAGGAGAAAAGGAGGGTTATTTTGGAATTGAAGCTGTTATGTACAATGAAGTGCATAGCTCCAGGGGATTTTAACACAACATTAAGTAGGTTAGATGTAGGGAAATATGTAGTGTTTAGATCATCAAGGAAAATGTCAGTAGAAATGATAGAGGAAGGGAAGTTAGTTGATATATGGAGGTATTATAATTCAGATAAAAGAGAGTATTCAAGAAGGGCGGTAAGGGAGGGAGAACTGAAGCAATCTAGAATAGACTTTTTATTGGTAAAAGATGACATTATTAGATATATAGATAATACTAGGTATCATTTTAATACTATTAGAGATCATGCAGCACTATTATTTAAGATAGAGAGAGGAGGAGAGAGGGGAGGAGGTCAGTGGATAATGAATGTTAGTATTATGGAAGATAAACAATATAATAAGCTGATACGGTAGTTATTAATAGATAGACTTGATTATATAAATAGCATTGTAGAAGATAGTATAGATTGGTGGGAAGGAATTAAAAAGGAGATTAAGATGTTGAGTATAAGATTAGCGAGGAAAAGGAACAGGGAAAGGAGGGAAAAAGAAAGGCAATAAGTAGTTAGAAGAGTGTGCTGGCGCCCACCCAACAGACTACGTTCCTAGGGGTAGTATGGGATTCAACAAAGATGCGGGCACAATTGTCTCCGGCACGTGTCGACACCATATTGGCTGCCGTGAAAGGGGTGAAGTTAGGCCACGCCATCACTATAAAACACTTTCAACGAGTGTTGGGTCTCCTGGCGGCTGCGGCGACTGCTGCACATGAGACCCCTGCAGTGGTGGCTAAGGACCAAGGGTTTTTCCCCGAGGGGAAATCCTTTCCGTCTGATTTGGGTTACGCGCAAGTGTCTTCGTTCTCTATCAGTTTGGAAGGAAACTTGGTTCCTGTCCCAGGGGCCCGTGCTGGGAGGGTCTTGTCGCTGGCTGGTCATTTCGACAGACGCCTCCCTCACGGGCTGGGGCGCGGTCATGGGCGGCCGCTTTGCAAGGGGATCCTGGTAGATGCATCAGTCCAAGTGGCATATCAACTGTCTCGAGATGGTGTTCCAGGCTCTAAGGAGTTTCCTGCCCGATCTCCAAGGCCACCACGTCCCGGTTCGTTCCGACAACACAGCGGTAGTGGCCTATCTGAATCACCAGGGTGGTCTGCGCTCCCGCCCTCTGTACAGACTGGCACGTCAGATCCTCCTGTGGTCCCAGCAGAGGTTACTATCGCTCAGGGCGCTGTATCTCCCGGGGACGCAGAATCAGGGAGCAGACCTGCTGTCATGGCAGGGGCTGAGGCCCGGGGAATGGAGACTTCACCCCGAAGTGGTGGAGCTCTTGTGCGGAGAGTTCGGCCCCATAGACGTGGATCTGTTTGCGTCTCAAGAGACTACGCACTGCCCGCTATGGTTTTCTCTCGTTCCTCCAGCCCCGTTGGGTCTGGACGCCATGGTACATTCGTGGCCGAGGCTACGTCTGTACGCTTTTCCCCCAGTCGCTCTGCTCCCGGGGGTTCTGGAGCGGGTCCGCCAGGAGATTGTCGGCCTACTGCTCGTAGCCCCGTTCTGGCCAACCCGGGTGTGGTTCTCGGATATCATGTGGCTCCTGGATGGCCCGCCGTGGCAGGTCCCTCTGAGGGGAGACCTGCTGTCCCAGGCGCAGGGCCGGGTTCTTCACCCTTGCCCTGCCGTATGGCGACTGTGGGTCTGGCCCCTGAGGGGGCACAGTACCTAGAGGCGGGTCTAACAGCCGGAGCAGTCGAGACCCTCCTCAGCTCCAGGGCCCCGTCCACACGGAGGATGTACGGCCTGAAGTGGAGTGTTTTCTCCACTTGGTGTAGGGAGCAGTTGGTGGACCCTGTTACCTGCCCAGTGGTTCAGGTACTTGAGTTCCTCCAGGCCCGGTTCTCTGCTGGTCTTTCCCCTTCCACCCTCAAGGTGTACGTGGCAGCTATTTCATCTTTCCACGCCCCTCTGAGGGAGGGGTCTTTGGGGAAACTTCCCTTGGTTGTACGTTTCCTCCGTGGTGCCCGGAGGATGAGACCTGCGACTCGGTCCAAGGTTCCCACTTAGGATCTGGCGGTGGTTCTTGGGGTGTTGGCTGAGGCCCCCTTCGAACCCCTGGAGTCAGCTGAGGCTAAGCACTTGACCCTCAAGATGGCCTTTCTCCTTGCTATCACCTCTCTGAGGAGGGTGGGGGATCTCCAAGCGCTTTCCGTTTCCCCGCAAAGCCTGGAGTTTGCCCCGGGGAATATTAGGGCTATCCTGCACTCTCGTCCAGGATACATCCCTAAAGTGCCTTCTTGTGCGGCAGGGTCCACCAGTGCTGCAGGCATTTCATCCTCCACCTCATGTGACGGCGGAGGACGGGAGACTTCATCTGCTCTGCCCTGTCAGAGCACTGAGTATTTACACACTGAGGTCCTCCCGTTGGAGGAAGGCTGACCAGCTGCTAGTGTGTTTTGGGTCCCCCAGGGCTGGGCTCCCTGCATCCAAACATACTATTAGCAACTGGATTGTTCAGACTATTTCCCTGGCCTATCAGGTGGCTGTGAGGGCTCATTCTACCAGAGGCAAGGCGGCCTCTCGAGCCCTCCTTTCCAGGGCCTCTTTGCAGGATGTTTGTGTAGCGGCTGGCTGGGCCACTCCGCACACATTCATTCGGTTTTACAGTCTTGACCTTCCTTCAGCACCTGGCACTCGTGCGCTCTCCTCTTAGTCATGCCACTTTATTGCACACTGGGGCAGGCGGGGTTTTCGGCACGGTTTAGTGGGTATCTCGTTCCCATAGTGTCGTAACGGACGCAGTTCGAGTTCCCTCGAAGGGGAACGTCTAGGGTTACGTATGTAACCCTGGTTCCCTGAGAAGGGGAACAAGACACCGCGTCGGCCCGCCGCACCTCTCTCCCCGTCTGAAGCGCCTGCTTCATAGTTTAAGCTAATGATGAGTGTGTACAGGTGTGCTTTATACTCCTCCGGTTATTCCGTCACACCTTACCGTTCTAGCAACAAACCAATAGGATTGGAGTGATTTCATTCACGTTCAGACCTAGAGGCGTTCCCATAGTGTCGTAACCGACGCAGTGTCTCATTCCCCTTCTCAGGGAACCAGGGTTACATACGTAACCCGAGACGTTTGACTCATAGCAACTGTGGGTCTATAGGTTTGAGTCGTTCATTTGTCACGTGACTTCTCTACTACTGTGGAGCAGGAATGAACGACTTGTTCACTGCTCACATGTGTCCTCCTCAATCTGCAGGCTGAGTGACTGCCAGCGCCAGAGAATGAGAGGCAGGTCGGCTGTCAGGTAACAGTCACTGGACTGACATTATATAGCTATTTTGTTAATTATGTGCCATTTTAGAAAGCATAACGTTATTACAGCACAGTGATGTTGTGCTAGGTTATAGTTTTAACACAGCCGTGCCGTAACTTTAGTCTTGCTAGTGTTTAACATTACAGCTAACAGCTGATGAGTTGTTCTGGGTCCGCTCCACTTCAGAGCCCTGACAGGGTTCTACTTGGAGGCCGAATTACCTCAGAGGTCGTCTCCTTTCCAAAACAAACAGACCCAGTTATTAATACACTAAAACACAGCCACGTAGCAACGTTAGCGTTAGCCTCTAAACAGCTAACAGCTGATCCGGTCCACCAGAGAACGTAACATAACTTTTCCTTTTTATTTACCAACAGTTCAATAACAAATATTCAGACTGACTTAATTTAAAACTTCATTAACAGCAATGTTTACATTAAACAAAAAAATGTGTTTTGGATGCATTACCAATGAAAAGATGTAGATTTGCACATCGGCTATGTTGCTGATATAATTACTTAATTTATGGCTACACTAATTATTGATTCATCTGCTCAGAATTTTCTCAAATTATTTGGTAAAAAAGTCAAGTTAAGTTACAGTCTTGTTAAGCCTTGCTCTGTTAATTAGTTTTTTACCTAATAACATTAGCTAACTTGCTATCTATCACAACTGTATTTAATACTTGGGATACTAGAATGAACACTAGTATCAACACCAGGGGAAATAGAGAAGAAGACAAGACAGCGTAGGCTACAAGGTTATTATCATTAATGAAGACGAATGAAATAACGAAAAATAGATGCCGAAAAACATTTTCGTTAACTGCAATAAAAATAAAAACGAGGCTTTACAAAAAAAATGACAAAAACTTAAGCTGTAGGTTTGCAAAACTAATGATTATAAACTAAAATGAAAGCGTAAAAGTCCTTTTGTTTGGTCTGGCTGGACCGGCAGTTCAGCGGTGCGTGTGGTGATTAGGCACCTGTTGGTGAGCCGCAGATGTGTTATGCTTTTGTCCTCTGAATGAAGAGCTGGCACGCTGCGTGTGGCTATCCTGCCACGATAGCTTTATCCGTCAAGAGAAGACAGGTCAGGGCGGCGTCTGGCCGCAGCGTAGCAGGTGGCGACTGCTGTTACGAGGAGAGCCCCATGTAACATTAGGGGTAACATTAGGGAGACCAATGTATTTGACATGTATCTGTATAGACATTAATATAAAAAATAGGCAACATGGGAAATCACTTCTCTTCTGAGGTGCATTTTATTTCCAAAAAGACACATCTCCTCATTAGCTTAAAAGGACTAGTTTGCATCACTAATTTATTTTCCTCCGCTCGCGCTCACCATCACTTTCTGCCGCTCGGACAGTCAAACACTCACTACGCACCACCCGATTCCTTACAGGAGTTACGCTGCTCTTATAACACTATTGCCCCTTCTCATTTCTAAAATTTCTGTCTCCTCGACTACTCGATCCTGTGACCTGGAAATGGATCTCAGCGCGTCTTCTTGAAGGACATCTCAATTCCTAAAACAAGACTGCTATTAATACAAAGGGGCCGTAACACTGTTGCTCTCAAACACTGTCCACTTGATCAGCTGAGTCAGTTTTTTTTGGTGACGGAAGAGATAAAACTGGTCGAAATATAGAAGGTTTCCAAGTCATTTCATGGATTCTTCTATGGTTAGTATCTTTGAAATACAAAAGTTCATTTTGCACATACACTGCTACTCTGTTAGAGGAGGACGAGGAGAGAGGGAGCATTGTTTTTCTGTTATTGTGACAGACAGAGTAACGACCACCAGAGCACTCCAGACTCTAGGACTGATCAACTCCTCCGTTCCACTCGACCTCGCAGTAACAGCGACCCGTCAGATAATTTCTACACAGCAGCTGACACCAGCAGTCAAATCTCTCTGGATGATCAGGATATGGCTGCTCCCCCTTCACATATCTCACCTTTGTTGTCAGACAGTTTGAGGTTTCTGTTTACTGTGTTTGTGTCCAGTGTGAGTTCACAGAAATCTGATGGAGAGAACGAGACACAACACAGCAGCAGTTTATCACATCTGAAGGTTTATTCTTTGTGTGTTGATGTTGTCCATTTCTATAAAGTTTAAAGATGATGCATTTAGTCAGTAATGTTTGAATGAATAAATACCACAACTATCAACTTTATATTAAAAGAAAATTCCATTCAGTCTAGCTTTATTGGCATAAATGTAAAACAATTAATTTTATACAGTTCATTAATCACTATAAAAAATAATAATGATAAATATATATAAAAATAAAGTAAATAATGTGTGTGTTAAAAAATTAAATGTTAAAAATTTAAATAAAATAAATCAATAAAACAGTAAATGTGTGAGTGAGTGTGTGTATATTAATAGACAAAAAAAAGTCAGAATCAAATGTGAAATTAAAAAACAAATTAAGGAACAATTACTAAATTAAAGCTGCAAGCAGCGTTGGGCGGGCCCTCGCAGGTGTAGGGCGCAGGGTGTGATGAGGTCGCAACGTATATATTCTGCTGCTCTGCCGATGCCAATCTGAATTGTCACAGGCTTCAAACACAGAGGACTTAAACATCACTTCCTTTGTCACCTATGTTGAGCTACAGAGCACCCGGTATCTATACGTTAGGTCTCACCATGTCAAGTGTGGAACACATTGAGAAGATTAATTTAAATCGCACAATGACAGTCAGACAGAGTTTACTTCCTGTTTCCAGAAGGTGGCGCTATAACTGAATATTGGCACGTAGATGTGTTCAGGGCTGGAACATTATCAAGCATGTAAAAACATGGCTTCATCAATGTGTTAAGGGTTTTCTGGGACAGATTTGAAGATATGGCCAACCTCAAATGAGTAGTGCAGTCGATATTGACTACCAGTACATACAGCCTGCTAGCCTCGAAAACCCAGCTGTATTCTAACATTAACTTAACTCTCCTTATATAACAAGCAGCAATGATCAGGATCCAAGCAGGTTGTGAAAAATGGACGTTTTCAGAGAAGAAGAGCAGATGCAGGGACAGATGAAAGAATTTGGACTTGAAGCCTTTTTTGTAGGGAGGTCGCGATCAAGTCATTTAATACTGAGTATCTCCTGATCAGATACTTGTATTTTCCTAGTATAGTTGAACAGTGCACACTTCAAGTACATTAAATTAAGATTCTGTCTCCTTTTAAAAGTATCCTCCAGTCTGAGTGAACAACACAAAGAAATTTAAGAGCACAGTGAAAAATGTTGATGTTACTCAGAGTTTATTAACGAACACTTTATTATAATCATATTTATGCTGCCTGCTGCTTCTCCTTCTGTAAATCCAGTGGAGGAAATAGAAATATTGTCAAAGCTTTATAAACTGATTTTTTTTCAATTGACACATTGACGACAGCTTCTAAAACTCTGATCACTCTCATGTTTTTGTCTAACGAGCTGCTCAAGCGGCCACAGATCGAACAGGCCTTCCTCAGTGTTGCGGCAAGTCCGACGTGGTAGTCAGCTAATCTCGCACATTTCTCCGGTTCGCCCCTATCTTTTTTAAGGGGTAGACGACTAAGTTGGTCGCACTGTGGGTGTTTATTTTTTAGGTGGCTTATGAAATTGGTAGTATTGAATGCAGCTCTTTTAACGTGAGTAAACACAACCCGCAAATGTTGGGCTTTAATCTGGTTTCCTACAGCGGTATGGACCCAAAATAAACATGTTGCTGTGGTTATGTTATATTATAATAAACGGATCTAAATGATGCCGAAATAACTACATAATGATGCTGATTTGTTTAACATATGAATTCATGCTTTGTCAGGTCTGTCAGCAAGATGACAAGAAAACTACTTTTAAAATGATTGTTTTCTAAATGGAGTTTGGATCGATCAGGACTGGGTTATTCTAGATTATTTCATTTTACAATGATAGCTGGACTCAAGTAACGTTAACAGACACATATTTTGTGAACTTACCAGGAAGTTCAGCTTCCTCTTTCTTTTCTCCAAGCAGTCTCCTGTTGAAGTCTCCTGCTGAACTGTTGGGCTTCTGTAAATAGCATCATAGATTATGGTCTAGACCTGCTCTTTTATGAAAAGCGCTGTTAGATAACTGTTGTTGTGATTTGGCGCTATATAAATAAAATTGAATTGAATTGAATTGTTTCTGTGGCTCTCTGCAGCAGACAGCTTGGGAAGCGCGGGCCAAGTTAAAATCACTTTTTAATCCCCGAGATTAAATTTAAAAAATTCATTTCATAAAAGACATTAAATCTGAGCTCATTCTGCCGGTGTATTGGTTTAACTCGTGACTTTCATCCGAATGTGTCTGTAGTTTAAAAGAGAAGAGAAAGCTGTCCTCGCAAATGTCCGTTTTCTACAGTCTAATTTATCGTCCCCCAAAACCGCCTGGAGGATTTTTATCAGAACTTCCTGAATTTTTATCTACTCTGGTTTTAAATTATGACAGAATTGTTCTTTGTGGCGATTTTAATATTCATGTTGATGACCGTACCAATGTTAATGCAACTGACTTTTTAAATATGGCCACTTCTTTTAACTTCAAACAACATGTCAAAGGGCAAACCCATAACCGTGGTCATACACTGGACTTGGTTTTTACCCTGGGTGTCAGCATTTCCTCTGTGGAATTAGTGGACATGACCATATCTGACCACAGATGTATTGTTTTTAGCTGCGATTCGCCTGTTACTCATACCACCTCACCAAGCTCTGTATGTTCTTGCATCTTTAATGAACAAAGTGTTTCAAAGTTTTGCGCATTCTTTTAGAGCCAAAGCCAACACCTGTCTGATTCCAACACCAACAATCTGGTCGATCACTTCAATCATATCTGCTTGTCGTCACTAAATATTACTGCTCCTCTAAAGGTTAGGCCTACGTCTAAAGCTAGTAAGCAACCCTGGATAAATGACAGCATTCGCAGCCTAAAAAGGGAATGCAGGAAAGCAGAGCGCAGATGGAAAGAATCCAGTCTCCAAGTCCATTACCTCAGTCTGAAGGATTTATTAATTAACTACAATAACATGGTTAAGGATGCGAGAACACACTATTTTTCTGAACTCATTACTACACATAAACACAACCCCAGGTTTCTGTTTAAGACTGTGGATCAGCTGGTAAACCCAACCCCTCCTTGTGCCTCAGCTGGAAGTAATGATGACTGTGAATTATTTTTATCTTATTTTACCAATAAGGTGGTGTCAATCAGAGCCTCTATTACCCCCGCGGCCTCTTACTCAGAGGTTCCTCACCAGCAACAAGAGAGTTTTAACCAGTTTTATCCCATCGACTTGTCTGAGCTTTTAAAAACAGTATCACAAATGAGAGTGTCCTCCAGCCCACTTGATGTAATACCTACAAAGTTTTTACTGAAAGTAATAGATTCTGTTGGGCCCCATTCGATCTCTGTTTTCAACAGCTCCCTATCTACTGGTTGTGTCCCTGATTATTTCAAAACGGCTTGCGTGAACCCACTTTGAAAGAAACCTGGTTAAGATCCTTCCCTCTCACATAATTTTAGACCAATTTCAAAACTGCCTTTTATTGCAAAGATTCTAGAAAGTATTGTGTCCAAACAGCTGCTCACTGTACTGGAAAATAACAAATTATTTGAAAAGTTTCAGTCTGGTTTCAGGAAGTACCACAGCACTGAGACTGCCCTGCTTAAAGTCACCAATGACCTTTTAATGTCTGCTGATGAAGGCATGTGCTCAGTCCTTGTACTCCTGGACCTTAGCGCTGCTTTTGACACCATTGATCACAACATCATGTTAGACAGACTGAGGCACTGGGTGGGGATCTCTGGTACTGCCCTAGAATGGTTTTTATCCTACCTGTCAAATAGGAAGTTTTGCGTGTCTGTAAACAACTATGTCTCATCGTTCTGTCCAGTTAAATATGGTGTGCCTCAGGGGTCGGTCTTAGGACCCATTTTGTTTTCCTTGTATCTGCTTCCCCTTGGACATATTATCCATAAACATGGTATTTCCTTTCATATTTATGCTGATGACACTCAAATATACTTGCCCGTCAGATCCACAGACCCTGGAATGCTGAGTTCACTTAACAACTGCCTTTGTGAAGTTAAAAAATGGATGTCAAATAATTTCCTCCAGCTGATCTCAGACAAAACAGAAATCCTGGTCATTGGGTCTCAGCAGATGGCAAATCAAATACTGCCATCTGCTGGTTCCCTAGTAAATCACATTAAGCCTGTGGCAAAGAACCTTGGTGTTTGGTTTGATAGTAATTAAAATTTCGAGCAGCACACCACAAAGCTTGTTCAATCATGTTTTTATCAACTTAGAAATATAGCAAAAATTCGATCTATGTTAACTTTTAAACACAGAGACCATTTTACACGCCTTCATCTCATCACGCCTGGATTATTTCAACAGCCTTTTCACCTGTTTAACCCAAAAATCTATTGATCGACTCCAGACTGTCCAGAACTCAGCTGCCAGGCTTTTAACCAGAACAAAGAAATATGACTACATTACTCCTATTTTAGCTTCATTACACTGGCTCCCAGTATGTTTTAGAATTGACTTTAAAATTCTATTGATCACTTTTAAAGCTCTTCGTGGCCTCTCTCCTTGTTATATTTCTGACCTTTTAGTCCCATACGCACCAGCACGTACCTTGAGATCCTCGGGCAGAGGTCTGTTGTCTGTTCCAGAGTCTCGACTGAAAACTAAAGGGGACAGAGCGTTTGCTGTCAGGGCCCCGAGGCTCTGGAACAGCCTGCCCGAGGAAATCAGGTCGGCTGAGTCAGTGAACTCTTTTAAGTCCCTTCTTAAAACATACTTTTATAGGAGAGCCTTTCCCAATCTTATTTGACTTTATTTTATCCCTTTTATTTTATTTTACTAATTTTATATTTATCTTAAACGTGTATTTTAGTCTTTTCAATGTTTTCATACTTTTATCTTGTATTGTGTTTGTATTATTGCCTCTTGGGTATTATTGTCTTTACACTTGTTAAAGCACTTTGTAACTTGTTTTTGAAAAGTGCTCTACAAATAAAGATTATTATTATTATTATTACACTTCATTTAAAAAGTCAAAATATTTCTGATTCCTCTTTGGAGTCGTGTGTGAGGAAACGTGTCAAGTACCATTTAGTCGCACTTTGAACTGTGCTGTTTGTTAAGGAAAACGCTGAAAACGGGAAGAAGGCGGGTTGATCTTCTTGTGAATGTCTAAATTCTCTATTAAATGTTTTAAATAGGTTACACATAGCTATTCGTCTTTGGAGCCTTTGTCAGTGTCACCTAGAGAAACTAGCCCCTCGAAACGTTAAAATAGGCCTATTTTTATAAAAATGTTTATATTGTTTCTTTCTTTGGCATGTTTTCTTTAATGGGTTTTCTTTTTTGTCTCATGGTCACTGTTTTGTCCTTAAATGTGAATGGGTTAACTAAACTAGCTAAAATATTAACACAAAAAAATCTGATGTATTCAACAAACTAACTGGGACAATGGTGTTAAAAAGTAGATGGAAGGGGGATATAGATGGGGTGGTAAATGCCAGAGGTGTAGCGATATTAATTAAAAGTAATATAGTAGGGCCTAGAAAATATAAGGACAACAGTTAGTATTATGGTTTAGAAAAGGGGAGGAAGATGAGGAAAGTATGAAGGATGTATTAGGGAATATAGATGAGAAGATAGGGGATTAGATTAGATTAGATTAGATTAGGGGATAGGGAAATGTGTGATGGTGATATAACAGAGAGGGAGATACAGGAGGTGATAGGGGGGCTGCAAGGAGGGAAGACTCCAGGAAATGACTGGTTAGGAGGGGGTTTAACAAAGTATAAGGATTTATTAGGGCTAATATTATTAAAATGATATAGATGCATAGATAGACGTAATAGATTACCAAAAACTATGGTATTGGGGGTGATAACGTTGATTGAATAATGGGAGTAAGTTAGACTTTATAGACCAATTACTGTATTAAATAATGATTTTAAGATTTTGACCAATGTCTTAGCAACTAGAGTTAGGAATGTAACAGAGGGGATAATGGGGCCATCACAGAGCTGCAGTATGCCGGGAGGGATATAGCTAATAGTATTAGTACCATAAGAGATATGGTCAATTATATGAAGAATGATTAAAAGTGAGGGAGAGTGTTGAGTCTTGATTTAAGTAAGGTGTTTGATAGAGTAGAGCACAGGTTTTTGTTTGAGGTGTTTAAGAGTTCTGGTTTTGGGGAGTGGATAGTTAGGTGGATCAGGTGTATATGTGGGGATGGAAGGAGTTGTGTGAAAGTAAATGGGATTGTAACAGATTTAAGGAGAGATAGGTCAGTGAGGCCGGGGCGCCCACTGAGTCCACTATTATATAGTTTATCAGTAGAATCATTGGCAAGTATGATTAAGCATGATATAGGGGTGAAGAATTAGTGGATATTATAAACCAACCTATATTCAACATAATGATAGTGTATTATATCATAAGTTATTACATGTTGCAAAATTAAAACAAGTTTACCTGGAAGGTGGAGTGTAATAATAGAAAGGAATATTGTCAACAACAATATATAGGCTAGGCTAATCTTTTTATTTAGCCTAAATATAGGCTATGACTTTTTTTTTTATAGCAATAGCAACATTTTAGAAAAAAATATTAAGAACTATTAGCGATTACAAAACATTTAGGTTTAATCTGCAAGTATCTTCATTCCAACAGTTGAACACTATTATGAATCCTTTGGTCACAATCAATTTCAAGGTCTTGAGAATTACTGTGGCTGTGCTTGAGAATGACACAGATTCGAATCCCATGAGTTCTCTATTTATCTTTGTTATAATGGCAACGAAAGCTCTCAGGGATTTATTCATTACAGTACTTTAATGAATTTTATGCTGTCCCTTTTTATATTTATGTTTGTAATTAAGACTAGAAATCACCCATCATTGACCTAGAAATGTACACATGAAGGTAATATTAAAAGTCTTGTCTTTACATTCTCCGTTTTGTCCTTTAACCTTTGTACTGGGTGACCAATATTAAATTAAGTTATTGTGAACAGATGGGTAATCTGTGAGAAAAACACCTGCTGTTTGTAGATGGTCTACACTAAGTTACTTAGTAAGCTATTGAATCAATGCAACTGGAACCCACTGGAACGTACTTTAAAACTATGGTGTCCTGCAAGGTACAAACTGCACGAACTGCTGGACATACTGAGGAATAGACAGCGCATTAGGGACACCTAGGGGCTTATACAGGCAGCTGCCTTACATCCACTCCTCCTTTGATTGATGGCGACCCAGCCATCAGATCAAATTAAATGCTAATGCTAAATACTACAATGCTAATACTAAAACCACCCAACACCCATAAGTACAGGACAAACAAAAAGAAAACCCAGAAGAGAGTGTTCAAATGAATGAATGAACATGTTGTTTTAACGGCATACATGTAACTGTGACTGAGTGTATGCAGCAATAATGTGTTGCAAGCACTGCTGCTCTTCTCGCTTTCACCCTCTGTCGTAACTTCCATCCCCTCTCCAGCTTCTTCTGTTCGCTCTCTGACCTCTTGACCTGTGACTCATAGGACAGCTTCTTTGAGGCATGACAATTTCTTGGAGGATTTCTCCCAGGAAGAATGAGACCTTGAGATGCACCAGCACCGCTGATAGTTCCATCTGCCTCCACATCACTCATTTGCCTTGCCTCCGTGTCCACATCCATTTCGTCTGCACCATCCTGTCCATTTGATGTCTCCAGTCGTCTTCTCTCCACCTTATCCTCCATATCACCCACTACTAAGTCCTTGGCTGCATCCACCTCCGTGCCAGCATCTCCTGCATCTGAATCCTGCTCGACCACCCGTCTTGCTTTATCCACCTGGTCAACTGAAAGAAACATGCACTGTGTGAACAGGTTACAGTGGACCACCCTCTCTGCTTCACCATCCTCCTGTCGCAGAACATATACAGGCACACCATGTTGCTTTTTCACCACAATATATGGTCGAGGCTCCCATCTGTCTCCAAGCTTCTGCCATCCCTCCACATGACACACTTTGACCAGGACTCTGTCCCCTGGACTGAAGGCTTGATCCCAAATTTAATTTTCGGCTTTATTTTTTTTTTAGGTGATTAAGTAAAACAGCTGGCACCCGCTACTTTAAGACTAGCAATTACCCTAAGTGACTAGCAGGACTAGTAGCTCCTTAGAAGGACATCAACCTGATTACAGATGTTTGTGTTTTGCCACCTGCCCTGCTCTGCTTGACTCCTTCCACCTCACCAGCATCATCAGCACCTGACCAGCATCCGACCAGCAGCTGACCACCACATCATCAGCACCTGACCAGCACCCGACCAGCAGTTGACCTACACCTGATGAACCACACTGGTTGTTCTTCATTGTGTCCAGATGTTCCCTATCTGAGCGAACAATCTGGTCGAGTGGGGGGGTGCAGTGTACAAACAGTGTGGATTTGTGCATTTTATATCAAATAATTTGGAGACTCAAAATTCCTTCTCTCTCTCTCTCTGAGAGAAGGAGGAGGGGGTTTGGGATATTAACCCTCAACAGACAGCTGAAGTGACCCAAAGGAGGTGGGTTGAAAGGTTGCTTTCCCTAAATGCTGTTTCTGGGCAGTTCGATCATAAAAACTTGCCACCTCTGATGCCGCAGCCAGAAAACGCGGTGCCTGACTGTTAAAATGACAAAGAAACACTCACCAGAGATTAACTTTCTCCTGAACAGCGGAACTCTTCATAAGAGAGGGCAGGAAACCCTAAATTGCCCCCCCACACGTAACCATGGCAACTGACCTTCCTCTTTGTTGAATTACCTCAAATCAAAGGATATTCGCCTTTCACAGCCAGATGTAAATTTGTGAGGAACTCCAGGATACCAGGAGACACTTCCCTGAACTCTTTGTGTAAACAAAGTACTGTCTCCTCAAAACTCAAAGCGTTACCTTGTTTGATTAAATAATATTTTAGTTACTTGATTAGGTCTCTCCACTCCATTTGAGTAGTTATGTTACCATGTTGGTGTTATTTGTTTTTGAAAAGAATCTACTTTACTGTAAATGTAAATGCTCCGTATTTGTATAGCCTTTCTAGTCTTTTCGACCACTCAAAACACTATATCTGCATTCACCAGTCATGCTCAAACCGAAACTAACATTCACACACGCGGAACAGCCGCCAGGGGCAATTCGGGGGTTCAGTATCTTGCCCAAGGACACTTCGACACAAAACTGGGGGGACCTTCCGATTAACGGCCAACCCGCTCTACGTCCTGAGCCACGGACCTCATCAATCGCCCAGAAATGCTAAAAGCTTTGGGTGTGGAGGCGCTGTCTTAGATGAAACGTCTCCTTAACATTGCGTGGAAGTCGGGTACAGTGCCCAAGGAGTGGCAGAGTGGGGTGGTGGTTCCCCTGTTCAAAAAGGGGGACTAAAGAGTGTGTGCCAATTAAAGGGGTATCACACTTCTCAGCCTCCCCTGTAAAGTCTACTCCAAGGTGTTGGAATGGAGGGTTCGGCCGATAGTCGAACCTCGGATCGAAGAGGAACAATGCGGTTTTCATCCTGGTAGTGGAACAACGGACTAGCTCTTTACTCTCATAAGGATCCTGGAGTGGGCTTGGGAGTATGCCCATCCCGTCTACATGTGCTTTGTCGATCTGGAGAAGACATATGACCGGGTCTCCCAGGAGATACTGTGGGAGGTGCTGCGGGAGTATGGGGTGAGGGAGGCCCTTCTCAGCGCTATCCAATCCCTGTACAGTGAAGTGCCAACACCAGGTAGGGAATGAGTCCTTACCCCAAGTGAAGGAGTTCAAGTACCTCAGGGTCTTGTTCACGAGTAAGGGGAGATTGGAGCAGGAGATTGGCCGGAGAATTGGAGCAGCGAGGGCGGTATTGCACTTGCTTTACCGCACTGTTGTGATGAAAAGAGATCAGCCATAAGGCAAAACTCTCCATCTACCGGTCAGTTTTCATTCCTACCCTCACCTATGGTCATGAAGGCTGGGTTACGATCGAAAGAACGAGATCACGGGTACAAGCGGCCGAAATGGGTTTCCTGAGGCAGTTGGCTGGTGTCTCCCTTAGAGATAGGGTGAGAAGCTCGATCATCCACGAGGAGCTCAGAGTAGAGCCACTGCTCCTTTGCATTGAAAGGAGCCAGTTGAGGTGGTTTGGGCATCTGGTAAGGATGCCTCCTGGACGCCTCCCTAGGGAGGTGTTCCAGGCACGTCCAGCTGGGAGGAGGCTTTGGGGAAGACCCAGGACTAGGTGGAGAGATTATATCTCCACACTGGCCTGGGAACACCTCGGGATCCCCCAGTCAGAGCTGGTTAATGTGGCTTGGGAAAGAGAAGTTTGGGGTACCCTCCTAGAGCCGCTGCCCCTGCGACCCGACCCCGGATAAGCAGATGAAGATGGAAGGATGGACCTGCGTCACTTAATGATGGTTTGTACCATGTAAGTTACCGACTTAGTTACCTCCAAAGATCGAATTAGGGTTTTGGGAAACAGTTGCGTAGCTACGGTTAGCAACGATGCTATTAGGAAACAAACCCCTGGTTGATAGAAGGTTTGCGAAATAATTTCATGGCACCTTGAAAAAGCATGGCTAGTATTTTTGAAATACAAAAATACAGTAGTTTATTTTGATCCACTTAACATGTGTATTTGGTATATTTTCCCCCACTGCTACTGATAAACCAAACCTGATCCAGCATTAACTCAGATACACGAAGCCTTCATAAAGTGCATTAGGATAAACAAGCATAGAGTAGTTTTTTATGTTTTAAAGTGATGAAAGAAAAAGACCAAACTGCATAAATTCTAATTAATAACTGAATAAAATCAGCCCACATTAACATATTAGTGTCTGATGTGATCCCTGTTTGTCATACCAGCTAGATCACCACTGGAAAGGTCCTGGGTGATATAAAATGATATGTAGAAAAGAGTGGGAACCCTGTCATTTATCTGTTCTGGGGATTTTCATTCACTAAAACTTGTATTTAATTAATGTTTTCAGTGAGACGAGCAGCTTCTTAGGTCAGATGTCTTTAGGATAATGTTGGAATGAAAACTCAAGAGCCGTTAGAGGCCAAACTACATTCATGTTCAACAATTATTTAGACTGACTTTCAAAGATTATTTACAATCCTCATTAACAGCAATTTTTACATTAAACAAAAGACTGATCTGTTGTTTGAAGTTACAAGTAAAGCTAAGCCTTGCTCTGTTAGTTAGCTGTTACCTAATAACATTAGCAAACTTGCTATCTATAACAACTGTAAGTTTTAAACACTGTATTTAATACTGTAAAATATATAAATAAATAATAGTGTGTCTTATATATGGTTAAATTGTGCAAAAACAGTGTTTGTGGGGATCAAAGAAAAGAAATTATACATGAACAGAATAAATCTAGACTATTTGTTGAGTTTGTCTTCAAACCTTTATTGAAGTGAACAAGAAGCTCTGCAGCCATCAGCAGCTACTAGATGCTGCTCCAAGTCCACACAGTTTGTACACGAGTTCAGCCCTGAGGAGATCATTTCACCATTTCTAAGAAAACACATTTCTGACCTTAAAAGGCACAAACAGTAAGCCATTTGTTAACCAAAGTGAAGCCTTGTCCACCACCATTTAAACCACAGGACTGGAAGTTGTCCCCCTCCTACAGGGAACACAGAAACACTGAGGAACCAGACCAGATCAGAAACCCAAACCCAGGATAAAGAGGTTCAGTGAATGTGGTGTTGAAGATGTGGAGGTGGATCAGTGTGTCAGAGGAGACTCTGTAGAAGGACAGAGTGCCAGCAGGACAGTCCACATACACTGCTACTCTGTTAGAGGAGGAGGAGGAGGAGGACGACGACGAGAGATGGAGGTCTGTTCTTATGTTATTGTGCCAGACAGAGTAACGACCATCAGACCAGTTGAGACTCCAGGACTGATTATTCATTCCAAACACACAGTCTTTACTGTATCCTCTCCTTCTGATTCCTCTGTAACTCACTGATATAGAAACACTTCCTCTCCACTCGACCTCCCAGTAACAGCGACCAGTCAGACCATTTCTACACAGCAGCTGTTCCCAGCAGTCAAATCTTTCTGGATGATCGGGATATGGCTGCTTCTCTCTCACATGTCTCACCTTCCTGTTGTTGTCAGACAGTTTGAGGTTTCTGTGTGCTGCGTTTGTGTCCAGTGTGAGTTCACAGAAATCTGATGGAGAGAACGAGACACAACACAGCAGCAGTTTATCATCAGACACATCTGAAGGTTTATTCTTTGTTTGTGTGCTGATGATGTTCATTTCTATAAAGTTTAATGATGATGCCTTTAGTCAGTAATGTTTGAATGAATAAATACCACAACTATCAACTTTGTATTGTCATCATGAGTCAGATTGAATCCACACTTACACTTCCTCAGACCAGGTTTTAACCTCTGCTCTCCACCATGGTCCACCCTGGAGGAAGAAACACAGTCAGAGTGATTTTCTATCCAACATGAGTCCTAACTGCTGTTCAACATGAAGCAGTGTTCCTCAGTTTGTCAGTGTGACAGAAAAACAGGCTGAAACTCATCTGTGTCAACTGTCTCCAGGATTATTTCACTGTCTGAGAGAAAAAGACTTGAAGAAGAAGACAGTGTGTATGTGTGCGATTGTGAGAGATCTAAATCAGACAGAAACTCCCCTTCTTAATGGGAGAAATGCCTAAATGTTAAATCACTGCAGCAAAATGTATGTCCTCATGCCACAAACTGAGAACAACCAGTTTCCACTGGTACAGTTTGCACTGGTTGCTCTCCTTTCTTCTGAACACATTTTCATCTCTTGTCCCTCCTTCATTTCACCTGCTTTCACATTTAATGTCTTCTGAGTCCCTGGATCACAAATGTGCAGTTAATCAACCTGCTGTCCCTTGCTGTGATGCCCATCTTCCTCTTCCCTAGTTGACTAATCTGTGTGACAAAATAGTCCCTCAAACATAGTCAGATCAGCTAACATTAGCAAGTGAGTAGTGATGGGTGGATGAAGCATTATGAAGCTTCGGGGCTTCAAACTCAAACATTCTTCACAGACAAAATTCAAACAATTAGACAATCAGTGCCTCCATGTCAGTAACACGATATGTCTTGTCCCTGTGTCCAAATGTTTGTAACTGCATGGCCTCAGATCTACTACAAATTGTCAGCATGCCTCTCCTCTCAGGTTTTCCCCCCACAGGCCCTGAAAACTGCAGTCATTAAGCCACTCTCAAAAAAGAACAATTCACTAATGAGCAATTATAGGCCCATATCAAATCTCCCATTTTTAAGTAAAATCATTGATAACAGCTCAACAACAGCTTGGTGCTTTCTTGGCACTAAATAACTGTTTTGATGCCTTCCAGTCAGGTTTTCGGGTTTTACCACACCATAGCACTGAGACAGCGCTTGTTATGGTCTTCAATGACATCCATTTAAACACTGACAGTGGCAGAATTTCAGTCTTAGTGTTATTGGATCTCAGTGCTGCATTCAACACGGTCGTAACATATTACTAGACAGACTTGAAAACTGGGTTGAACTTTCTGGCACAGTACTAAACTGGTTTGAATCCTACTTAAAGGACAAGTACTACTTTGTGTCTATAGGTAATCACACATCTAAGCTGACAAAAATGACATGTGGAGTTCCCCAACATTTACATGCTTCCACTGGCTCAGATTATGAAAAACAAAATATGTTACCGTAATTACGCAGATGACACACAGATTTACATAACCATTTCACCAGGGGACTATGATCCCATACAAGTGCTGAGTAACTGTATGGAGCAGGTCAACGATTAGATGTGCCAGAATTGTCTTCAATTAAACAAAGATAAAACTGAAGTTATTGTTTTTGGAGCCAGGGAGGAACGATTGAAAGTCAGTGCTCAGCTTCAATCTGTAATGTTAAGAACCACAAATCAAGCCAGAAATCTTGGTGTAGTCATGGACTCAGACCTGAATCTGAGGAGCCACATTAAGACAATTACAAAGTCAGCCTACTATTACCTGAAGAATATATCAAGGATTAAAGGTCTCAGCAAGACCTGGAAAAACTCGACTACTGTGACGGTGTCTTTACAGGGCTCCCTAAGAAATCCATCAGTAAGATGCAACTGATTCAGAACGCAGCTGCTCGAGTCCTCACTAAGACCAAAAAAGTGGATCAAATCACTCCAGTTCTGAGGTCTTTACATTTGCATACTTCCTGTATGTCAAATAATTTATTTCAAAATCCTGCTGTTAGATTATAAATCACTAAATGGTTTAGGGCCAAAATACATTTCTGATCTTCTGTTTCGTTATGAACCATCCAGACCTCTCAGGTCGTCTGGGGCAGGTCTTGAGACTCAGACACGGCATTACATTTGTTTGGCAATTACATTGACATTAAATGACAGAAAATAGATACAGAATGTGATCTCATGTTGTCTGTCCAAACCTGAGAGTGTCCAGTCTCCAGTGTGGGTCCTCCAATCCAGCAGACAGCAGCTTCACCCCTGAGTCTCCTGGATGATTGTAACTCAGGTCCAGCTCTCTCAGATGGGAGGGGTTGGAGCTCAGAGCTGAGGCCAGAGAAGCACAGCCTTCCTCTGTGATCAGACAGCCTGGAATCAGGAAATCATACACTATTGTGTTTTAGAAAATCATGTCAGCAGGAAAATCCTACAGACCATTTTCACATACATGAACCTAAAACCAGCTGAGGAGGATTTAAAAGAAACAGCTTAATACTAACCTGAGAGTTTCCAGTGTACACTGGACTCTCGAGTCCAGCAGTCAGCAGCTTCACTCCTGAATCCTGCAGGTTGTTGATACTCAAGTCCAGCTCTCTCAGACTAGAGGACTGGGAGCTGAGAACTGAGGACAGAGCTTTACAGCTTCTCTCTGAGAGGTTACAGCCACTCAACATGAAAAAGGATAAGCATTTTTTAGCATATGAGCCCTGAACACTTCATCCATGCACTTAACTTCAGAGTATTAACAGTTAAACCAGAAACCTGAGCCAAGTGGATCCAAGTTCAGACATGCCCTGCATGTTTCATTGATGTGAGCTCAGACTACAGACTGCTGCTGATTCTACTTGAGAAACATGAACAATATTACAGGGAAATCTTTCTGAAATCATTGTTCTTTAACTCTGAGATCTGCTGTAGAATTTCTCTCAGAGATATTTAGAAACAGCCAATCAGCATTTCTACTGTCCAGTTAAACAGTGATCCAGCACAATGTGATCAAAGTGATCCTGATTATCAGACATTTACATATTCTCTGGTCGGATTCTCACCTGCTGAACTCACTTCAGGTCGACTTACAGACACTTTGCACCTTCATGTGTGGAGGAAACACTGGGAGAGAAGAAGCTGCTCATTTCTTCCTCGTCAGTCCTGGTGTCTGTGCGCATCTGATCTGAGGACGCCGTCACATCCACGCCTACAAAAAAAAAAAAAAAAAAAAATATCAGAGGGACATCAAAACTGGTCTAACCTGTGGCAGAAACCCAGTCAGTATCAGAGGAATCACACATCAGGTGATGTAGTTCTGCTACCTGTCCACTAGATGCTGCTAACTAACCATCTGGTGAACTAAAGATCAGCTCAGCACTGAAAGATGTCATGATGCAGTAGTGTGGATCACGTTGGTACGCTACGATATTTTGGACATGTTGGTTTGTAATGAGGCAGAATGAAGCTTGAGATCCCCGGGCAGGGCCCTTCACTCAGTCCTGGTTCCTAACAAAGGGGGACCAGAACCTCAGGCTGCCACAGATGGTGTCTGCTTTTAAAGCTTTTCTTCAAACAGACTTTGGCTTCCAAACATTTTTCTTTAAAGGCCATTTTACTTGTTTGCCCCTGTAAAGACTTTACCTTTGTTTTAAAAGGTGTTAAACAGATAAAGTCTGTAATTATTGTCACTTCTAATAGTGCTACTACTACAAATACTGCTTCTGTAAGACAAGTACAATATCTACTGCTGGGACTGAAAACTGCTGAGAGGTCAGGGTCCGGCTGTATGTGCTTCTGTGAGGACAGTATTTGTGAAGACACTTTCTATGAAAAGAACATTTGCGTAGGCTCTAGCCTCTAGGGAAAAGCAGTCAAACATAAAGGACACATTAAGTGCATTTTCAGCTTCATACTTTTATTTGGGGTTTGTACTAAATATTGTTTACATACTTCAATGTTCAAAAAACATGTAATGTTTCTAATACTGTCCTTTGTTTCAGCACTTCCTTTCACCCTCTGTCTAAACACTCAGTATTAGCTCCTGTCTCTTTAAGGTCCCCCTCCCTAAAAGTCCACTTTCTGCTGATTGGTCAACTTCTGGAAGCCTGCAGGGGGGCAGTAACTAGCTGCAATTTATACTTCTACCTTGAATCGAAGGCGTAGCCTCTGTGTAGCCCCTATCAGCTGGGTAGCCTCATAATGCCTCTGAGCTGACAGGGAAGTTCCGTGCTTTGAAGTAAATTTTACTAGGCCAAGACCAGCGGCTGTAACAAAGTGGATCAATATATTTGACTGTAATTATAAATATACTGTCAGTATATTACAGTACCCCCTCCCCGACGAGAGCCTCCCGGCGATCCTCCAGGCCTCTTGGGGTGAGAGCGATGAAAAGCCCGTAAGAGGGCTGCATCCAAAACCTGTCGTCAGGGAACCCAGCTCCTCTCCTCAGGGCCATAGCCCTCCCAGTCGATGAGATACTGTATGCTGCGCCCTCGTAGGCGGGAGTCCAGAACCCGACGTACCAAGGTGGCCATCAATGAGTCGGGCGGGTGGAGGGGCCGGGAGAGGAGGGAGCAGGGGGCTGATGAGGACAGGCTTGAGCAGGGACACGTGGAACATAGGGTGAACCTTAAGTGTGGGGGGCAGACGAAGCCGAACGGTCACTGGGGTGATAATTCTCTCCACCACCAAGGGCCCAATGTATTTCTGAGACAGCTTCTTGGAGTAAGTCCTCAACGGAAGGTCCCGGGTGGAGAGCTACACCTTATCCCCTACGGCGTAGGAGGGTGCAGGGGTACGACAACGGTTGGCGTGATACTCATACCGAGCAGACGTCCTCAGGAGGGTGGCTCGAGCTCTGTGCCAGGTGCGGTGGCATCTGCTGATGTAAGCTTGGACAGAGGGGACAGCCAACTCTCTCCCCTGAGAGGGAAACAGTGGAGGTTGAAAACCATAAACACATTGAAAGGGTGACAGACCTGTGGCGGACGTAGGGAGAGTGTTGTGTGCGTATTCCACCCATGGCAACTGGGAAGCCCAGGAAGTGGGGTTGGAGGACACCAAGCAACGCAGAGTCTCCAGCTTCTGGTTGGCTCGCTATGCCTGGCCGTTAGCTTGGGGATGGAACTCCGAGGTGAGGCTGACTGTGGCCCCGATGGCACGGCAGAACACCCTCCAGACTGCTGATGTGAATTGTGGACCCCGGTCTGAGACAATGTCCAATGGTAGACCATGGACTGTGAACACCACCGAGACCAGGAGTTCAGCGGTTTCCTTAGCTGTGGGTAGAGGCAGATAACGTGCAAATTTGCTAAAGCGTTCCACTACAGTGAGTACCACAGTCATACCTTTCGAGGGGGGCAGCCCAGACACGAAATCCAGTGATAGGTGGGACCACGGATGACGAGGTATGGGTAGAGGCTGCAGGTATCCTGGAGGAGGCCGGTTGGAGCCTTTTTTTCTATGCACAGACGGGACAGGCAGAAACAAAGGCATGGACATCGGCCCTCATATCTGGCCACCAAAAACGTCTGCGTAGGAAGGCCAGAGAGCGGGTCACCCCCGGATGGCATGAGAGTTTGGAGGAGTGACCCCACTGTAGCACAGACGAACGAACAGAGAGGCACAAACAAGCGGCCCGGGGGGCCGTTACCTGGGTCTGGCTGATGCTGAAGGGCCGTTCTCACCTCCTTCTCAATCTCCCATAGGGCCGCCCCAATGATACAAGTCTTGGTATTATGGTGTCTGGGTCTGGCGTAGTCCCCTCTGACGAACATCCGAGATAGAGCGTCAGGTTTAGCAGTCCTGGATCCGGGCCTGTAGGTAAGGGCAAAATTGAACAGACCAAAGAAAAGCGCCCACCTGGCCTGACGGGGGTTCAGGCGCTTCGCCGAGCGGATGTATTCCAGGTTCTTATGGTCGGTCCAGACCACAAACGGTTGCTCGGTGCCCTCGAGCCAATCCTCGAGGGCCATCTTAACGGCCAATAATTCCCAGTTCCCGACATCATAATTCTGTTCAGAGGGACACAACAAGGGTGAAGCTTATCCTCCTCGAGTGACCTTTGGGACAGGACGGCTCCCACCCCTATGTCTGAAGCATCCACCTCCACCACAAACTGTTGGGACGGGTCAGGACTGGTGAGGATGGGGGCTGACGTAAACCTCTTGGGTTCTAAAAAAAGCTCCTTCAGCCTCAGAGGTCCAGTGGAATGGCCTAGCTGGAGAGGTAAGTGCAGTTAATGGTGCAGCAGTGCGGACGTAATTTCTTATGAAATGTCTGTAAAAGTTGGCAAACCCCCAAGAATCTCTGTAGCTGTTTCCTAGAGTCTGGTCGGGGCCAGTCTAAAACTGCTCTCACCTTCGCTGGATCCATCCTCACCTGTCCCTTAGCGATGATGTGGCCGAGGAATGTTACAGTGGAGGCGTGGAACTCGCACTTCTCTGCTTAAACGAAAAGGCAGTTTTCCAGGAGACGATAGAGGACTTGTCGGACATGCTGGATGTGTTCTGGGAGAAGATTAAGATATCGTCAAGGTAGACAAAAACAAATCTGCCCAGCATATCTCTAAGCATGTCATTAATCAAACACTGAAATACTGCAGGTGCGTTAGTCAGGCCAAAAGGCATCACCAAGTATTCAAAGTGTCCCAGGGGGGTATTGAAGGCCGTCTTCCACTCGTCCCCCTCCCGGATGCGAACCAAATGATAGGCATTGCTGAGATCTAGCTTAGGGAAAAAAAAAAAAACAGAGGCTCCCTGGAGGGATTCAAATGCAGAGTTCATGAGAGGTAATGGATACTTCATATCATTCAACCCCCTGAAGTCGATGCACGGGCGGAGGGTCCCATCCTTCTTGCCCACAAAGAAGAATCCGGCTCCTAGGGGTGAAGATGAAGGACGGATGATACCTGCTGCCAGTGAGTTGTTTATGTACTCCTCCATAGCCGCCCGCTCCAGTTTGGAGATGTTGTATAGACGACTGTGGGAACGTAGCTCCAGGTAGCAAGTTTATGGCGCAGTCATAAGGTCGATGAGGTGGAAGACATAGCGCCTCCTGTTTACTGAACACCTCCGATATCTCGTGGTATTCCGCGGGGATGGATGACAGGTCGGACTGGTTCAGGTCTCTGTGGGTTCACAGGGGAAGGCAGAGCAGACCGCAAGCAACTAGCAAGACAGGTAGGACTCCAGTTACGGATCTTAGTGGCTGCCCAGTCAATGTGAGGATTGTTTTTAGTAAGCCAAGAGTGCCCCAAAACCAACGGAATGAATGGCGAGTCTATCACAAAAAAGAAGATTGTTTCAAAGTGATTACCTGACAACTGGAGCTGAACCGGGCAGGTGCAGGTCGTCACTCGAGCAAGCAGACTCCCGTCAAGTGTGCTAGCCTCCAGCAGCTCTTTTAGCTGCTCTGTGGTTAATCCCAGCTGCTTCACCAACGTGGTGTCCAGAAAACTCTCGTCTGCTCCTGAGTCGATGAGCGCAAGGAGCTCCAGGGTCCCCCAGCTGATAGTGGCGTGTAGCTGAGTTTGAGGACGGGAAGACTGAGGCTTGGTCGCCCTCTGGTTTAACAGTCAGTTAGGGCAGGAGGCGATGTAGTGACCAGGTAGACTACAGTAGAGACAGGCGTTTTCTTTCCCGGCAGCGATTATCTATCCGAATTGACAGGGTAGAGATTATCCAAACATTCAGGTTCAGGGTGGGACACTAGTTCATCTTTCAAGTGTTCATTTAGCCCATTGGTGAATACCGACAGAAGAGACGCCTCATTCCATCCGCTCTCAATGGCCAGGGTCCTGAACTCAACGGCGTACTCAGCCACGCTCCGGAGTCCCTGGCAGAGGGTGAGCAGTCTCATGGAGGCGTCGTTACCTCGAACCGGGTGGTCATATACCTTAGTCATCTCCGTGGTAAAGGCGGCATAAGAGGTGGTTATCCGGTCCTGCCTCCTCCAGTGAACCGAGGCCCATTCCAACGCTGCTCCGCGCAGCAATCCGATGAGGTAGGCAATTTGACCTTTCTGAGGCATAGGTGAGGGGTTGGAGAGCGAAGATAAGACCACATTGCATGAGGAAAGTTTGGCATTGGCCTAAGTTGCCATCATACCTCTGTGGTGGGGATACCCACGGTTTCCTGGCGGAGCTTGCGGCTGCTGATGCGGCAGGTGCGGGTGGAGGACCTTGCAGGGAGTCCTGGAGGTTTCCCATGCGGATTGACAGATCTTGTAGTCCTCCCATGATTTCCTGAAGGGCAGTGCTGTGTTGGTCCAAGATCGCTCCCTGAGTGGAGACTGCATGGTGGACCGGCTCTAGGTCTGCTGAGTCCATTCTGGCCAGATCGTTCTGTCAGGACCGGGGGCCAGAAACTCAAACGCAGACTAGAGAATTGCATAGAAGTGGTTTATTGAGCACAAGGTGACCTGGGAGAGGTTGGGGCGAGGTGGTCGTTCTGAGGGCCTGCGGTTCTGGTCCCCAAGCTTAGATGATTCCGGGGCACAGGAGGGAATCCACGTGATGCATGTGCAGGTTTCCTGAGGTCGAGACAGAGAGAGCAGTTAAACACTGGTACAAAGGTTCAGACAAGATACTGAAACTAAGACTGGCTAAAACTGGCTGGCGTTTTCGTACGGTTAGGTACAACGATCCGGCGGTGATTGGAAGGTTGGCAGATCTCTTAAAGGCGTGTTGATTGCAGGCAGAGGCCCTGGTGTGCTGATTGCGGATGTGCTTCAGGTGGGAAAGCCTGGAGCTCAGATCACCACGCCCACCAGCAGCCTCAGGGCAACAGGCAGGCCAGGGTCACGACCGGGGGTTCGTGACATATACAGTCTACAGCCTGAGTAGTCGTCTGGTTTATTAGAAGAAGTGAAGTGAAATTTGGACAAATTGAGGACGACACATATTATATAGCTTGAGGCAACAGAGCGTGAATCTTTGTCGGTTAAGCGAAAACATGAGTTGTGTAAAGGTGAATGGAGTTTCAACGATAGGCTTCAGATAGGGAGTCTGATGCAGGGATGTCCCCTGTCAGCATTAATCTATGCTTTATCAGTGCAGCCTCTAGCTTTGCTGATTAAGAGGGATCAGCGGGTGGAAGGGATAACGCTGCCATATGGGGTGTGTGTCATAAATCAATCTGCGGACAACACAACAATCATGGTTTAGGGAGGAGACGGCATTAAAAGGGTATTGGAACTGGTGGAGAAAGATGAGAGAGCTTCAGGTGCAAAGTTGAATAAAGACAAATCTGAGATAATGTATAGGTAGGGTGGAGAGAGTAGACATAGGTTTAAGGGTGGAGGAAAGGCATATGAGAGTGCTGGGAGTACATTTGGGGGTGGAAAGTAAGGAGGCAACAGATGTGACTTGGACAGGGGTGATTAATAAAATAAGAACTGTATGCAGAAGGTGGAGGGCAAGGAAGTTAAAGTTCAAAGAGAAAGTAATTGTCAACAGTTGGTTGCTGTCAGTATGTGTTTATGTGATGAATGTAATTGAAATGCCAGAGTGGGTAATAACTGATTTGAACAAAATTGTGTGATTTTATATGGGAGGGGAAGGGAGATGAAACTGCACAGAAAACATTGGTGTGCAAAAGTTTCAAGGGAGGGCTAAATCTAATGGATCTAGAAATAAAAAAGGGAGCGCAGAGAATAAAGACGAAAGATAAAGATAAAAAAATATTTGGTGGGAAGATCGGGTGGAAGGAGTACCTGGGGGAAGAAAAAAAAAAAAAATATATATATATATATATGGAAGATGTGGGAGGTATAGGGGAGTATGGCTGGTACATGGGTTTCAAACAGTCAATGACAGTATTTATAGGGAGGGGTTAGAGGCGTGGAGGTTTCTACTGAAGGTGGAGTACGAATGTGACGTAATTCTTGTGAATGTTGGTGAATTTACCATTGTTTTTAAATGAAAAAAAGTAAACACAGTGGGAAAACACTATATGAACCTAAATTTATGGAAGGAGTAATAAAGCAAATTAAGGACATCATGTGTGAGGTTTTCCCTGGGTTTCTCAGAGGGAACTGCATCTATGCCACGGTGTGTGACGTGGAGGGGATGGAGAACGGAGAGAAAGTAAATAAAATATACAAGAGGATCAAAGCAAGTATAACTTTAGAGTGGGCCACTACCATTGAAAGTGTATGCGTGGTCAAAAGAGGGGAAAGCATGCCTGAGTGGTATGTGGTGGAGAATAGGAAGACATGAGTTTGAACAAAGTCTATAGATGGTTGTGATAAAGGAGAAGGCAGCAGAGAAAATGTGCAGCAGTGTTTGTGGATCGGATGTGAAGAAAACATGGTAATAACAAAGAGTGTGAGACCAATTATTTCCTGATCAAACACAACACAATTTGCACAAATATGGCGCTGAATAAAATTACTAATAAGGTTAACGTGGATATTGAATTGATCTGCAGGTATAGAGGGGTCAAAGTGCAAAGCTTTTTCGTGAGTTTGGAAGTTAATTTATGAGGAGAATGGAATGAATAATTTTTGAACTGTGGGTATAAGGAAACTGTAAATGTTCATAGAATTCTGGTCTTGTTTGAACAATGTAAATCTGAGAATTAAAATCAAATAAAACATTTTTTTAAATAGAACACGTCCTATCTTGGAAGGTAAGCAGGGCGGGGCCTGGTTAGTACTTGGATGGGAGACTACCTGGGAACACCAGGTGCTGGAAGCTTTTTCTCTTCTCTTTACAAACAGCAGCTGCTGCTGCTTCTTCAGTGGAGACAGAGCTTTGAAAAGCTGATTTTCTTTTATGCAGAAATCCAGATAAAGGGTTCACATAGTTTTTCTTGCAACAAGTTCATTCATACATATATTCACTACAATACTTATACTTTAATCTGTGCTTACATTCATACATCTCATAGTTCACGTATGCTAAAAGTAGCAAGTTAATTTTAAGTTTTCTTCAATTGTGTTGCATAATAAATTATTTTAAAATTGTGCAAACATCTAACTGCGGGTTACTTTAAAAGGAACCTTCATCATATTGATAATGTGAACATTTGATCGATTTGATCTGCCAGATTTAATCTTGAACACTGTCCACGTAATCAGCTGAGTCAGTGTTACGGTAAAGAGATCAAACTTGTCAAAAATTCAGGAGTTTATTTTTGATCCACTGCTACTGACAAACCAAACCTGTTCCAGCACTAAGTTAGACACACAGCGGGGGATCAACAGAAGACGAAGTTCATCTGATTCACGTGGTTTGTTTATTATTATTTATATTTGACTTGGTTACATCCTTAAACTCACATGATGCATTCTGACAATTAAAGCCTTCATAAAGTGCATTAAGAGAAACAACAAGCATAGATCAGTTTATACTCAGTGACTTGGTTCAGACTCTGAAGACATTTTCTGTTTTAATAAAAGACACCACTTAATTTCACATCTGATTTCTAGCTTTAAGGTTTGAGGTGATAAAGCTTGAACATTTAAAGACACGTTCATGATCAAAATCCGTCACGACAACAACCTGCAGAAATATAAAACACCAGTTTGTTCATTATTCAGCTCTGTTACTGTCTGACGCTGCTGTTAGTGATTATAAAAGGAGGTGATTATTTAACTTTAAAGGTGGAGTCAGCGATTCAAATCCAACACACGTCAGATTCAGTGAGTATCTCCTCACATCCCGCTAGCTGCCTGTTCTGCGAGCTCTGAAAATAAATCAGGTGTTTGTACTCAGCTCTGCCTCTGATAATAGAGTTACAAAGACAACACTATTCCAGCCATGATTCGATTCGTGTGTCAGTAATGTTAAATAACTCTCCCACTTTCTAGTTCACCGAGACATGCTGTTGTTGTGATGTTAGCTGTAGCAGCAGGAGAGCTGCTGGTGTCGCTGTCTGGAGCTGCTGTGCTGCTCTGGGGCCGTCTCGTCCTCTCTGCATGTTAGCTTCCTGTTAGCTTCGCAGCAGCTGTAACGACAGTATGCTAACCCGTTCGCACTGTATCATGATGTTGGATTTCTCCAGAATCGCTTACCCCGCCTTTGACAAGTTAGTACATGTTATAATCTGTGAAAAGACGCCCAGCGACAGTCAGAGGATCTTGACGTCCAGCAGCGTGACGTCACCCAGCACCTCCAGCTGGTTGATGCGGCTCAGGTCCTGGACTCGGTGCTTGTAGTCCAGCTGGTGGAGCCCGTTGACGGCGACTTTGAACTGCTGAGAGTCACACAGGATGATCATCTGCAGGGGAAACACAGCGACTGTTTATTTATAAAGCACTTATCAAACCCAGAGATCACAAAGTGCTTTACAATAAACACGACACCTTCCACTGCGGTGCTTCTTATAAAGATAAATCATCGTAATCATCTATCACCCATGACATTCACATTATGTAAGACACTTCAGTAAATTAAATTAATTTCAGGAGGTTTAAAAACATCAATGTCTCATCACACTGGCCGATTTAAAACTTCTGACAGCAGCAGAGCTGTCAGCCTCATATGATAAAATATATGAAACTACAGAGCAGCTTAACCTCAGCAAAATATAAACAGCTAAATATAAATGTACAAATATTTCACTGTTGTATAAATGCTCCAACAAGGATCATATGCAATGACAATGAAACGGGGCCCGAAATGGCGCCCTGGGGCACTCCAAAGTTTACAGGGGATGGCGGGATATACTAAATATATTCCAGTTACGCTTCCATCAGAACAAAATGATCGCGGCATCATCACGAGGAAGGCTGAAGGGTTTTCTTTAGATTTTAAGTCACGTGAAACCAGAAAGCAAACATTTAAAACGTGCTCAATGAGCGTCTGGCGTTGGCCGGGTACCTCGAAGTACTTTCCCGCAGTGAAGGGGAAGGAGGCCAGGGTTTTCTCCTCGGGGCCCCAGCACTCGGACAGGAAGGAGTTTCTGACGAAGACCTTTTTCTTCAGACGAGGGTTCAGATGAAGAGCGATGTCAGTGCTGCCGGACACTCGCAGGTTTACACCAAAACTGAACCAGAACCAGAAAATTATGTAAACAGATCAGGTTTACCACCTTCAGGCTGAAGGAGCTAAAGTTAGACAGGTGTGTTGTTTACCTCTGTGCGTTCTGATTGGTTTCTCCTTTAATTCTGATGCTTTTTCCGACTCTCAGCCCTTTAACCAGCTCACCTCTGAAGGGAACGCTCTGTAGAAAACAAGCTTTCATCAGGCAGAAGATCAGGGACACTCAGAACCAGGTCTCAGATCAGCTGAGAGACCAAACAAGGAAGAAAGCTGATCTGAAAACACGAGCAACTACATTCTGCCCTGATTCACTATCAGTACTTCTGATTTTGTCACTACATTCTGATTGATTCCATTTTCTTGCCAATATTTGGGACTACGTCACAGGTGTGCAAATATAAATTCAATTCATTTACTCACTTTGTCCGACCTTTTTAGTTGCTATACATGTCAGAGGTCGTACACCTCTGGAGCAACGAGGGGTTAAGTGTCTTACTCAGGGACACCACGGTGGACGTGTCACAGTGGGGAGCTGAACCCGGATCTCCCACACCAAAGGCTTGTGTGTTAACCACTGCTCTATCGCCACCCAATATTTAACATTCAATCGTTTAAAAGAAGCAGAGAAGAAAACATAAATATAATAAAAAACAACCACAGTTACCAGCTAGCGGTCACTAATATTTTCCGTCAGAGAATAATGCAATTTACATTATTTCGAAATTTGAATTAATGTCACCAACCTGTGCTACACTGTGACTTGGGGGGGGGGGGGTGTTTATAACACTGCCCCAACTTAATGTTAAACTAACTGACAATTCTCTCGTTTTTCATGACTGGAAAATGGGTCTACTGTTTTCCAGGTGTTCCAAGAGGCGTGGGAACCCTGAGAGATATCCTGGCCTACACATCATATTTTACAGACTTAAGAAAACATCTTTGTTTGGTACAGCTCCTTGCAAAAATCACAACATAATTAATTTTAATGTGTTTTTCCAAAGAAAATGAGAATAATTACGTAAACAACAACATCGACCATCATGCATCAGTAAAACTCACCAAGTCGCCTGAAGAGGAGATTATCTGCTGGAAGATAAACAAAAAAAGAAGAAGAAGAAAAGTAAAAAAAAAAATGTTTATCTATAATTAGTTTGTCAGTAAAAACACATAATGTTTAATTTTAATTGTGGTGTACCACAGGGCTCCAACTTTAGGTCCTCTGTTGTTTTCTGTCAACACACCTCCCCTTGTGGACATTATTTATATGCTGATGACACTCAACTGTATTTAAACATGGTAACAATTAAACTTTGAAAATATTAAAACAAATTCTTATCTAAGATCAGAACAGAACCTGATGGGACTTCTGTTCAACAACCAAAACATTTCTTGATATATGAAACATATTAAATGAAGGACACATTTAGTGTTTTTCTCTGATGTCATTGACACCTCAAAAGGTAAACATTAATTGAAAAACAGTTCAGACAGTTTGTTCTTACATTCATCTCTGAGTTCTGGCTGGTCAGACTGGCTGCAGGAGAATCTGAACTCTGAAAACAACAACAACAAAACATCTCGTCATCTTCATCACAAGTTTTATCACATGAAGGGACAAAACCACAAATTTTTTTTTCTATCACAGAGGTTTTAACAGAGTGACTCACAGAGCTCGGGAGGATGCCTATAGCTTCAACGTTGACCTTTCCAGATATGTACAGAGTGTCGACCCGGTCCAGGTCCACTCTGTGTTTATACTCCAACACATGACCTCCGTTCACCGCCACCTGGAACAGGGGAAGAACATGTACTCAGATCCTTAATTTAAGTAAAAGCAGCAGTACAACAGTGTAAAAATACCACATTACACGTTAGAGTCCTTACTTCAATAAAAGTAATTATTAGCTTCATGCAGTTAAAGTATCAGCAGTAAAAGAACAACAGTATTATCAGGTTCATGTAGTTAAAACAGCACTAGTAAGCAACAAGGAACAGGGAAATATAAAAAAGACATTTATATACAGTTAGTTTAGTCCAGTCCTTCTCAACCTAGGGGTTGGATGTGAAATGATTAATGGGGGAAGTAAAAACACAGTTTTATTCTTATTTTGGACTTGCATAAAATACTGATAATATTGACTGTTATTGGCCAAATCTGAGATGTCTGATCACACATTTATTTATTTATTTTTATACAAACCAGGGCTGTTTCTCAACACTGATTTGCCAAGTTCGGACTTCTGTACTTCTTTGTGATTAAATGTGATCATGGTGTGAAGTCATTTTACTACATAAAGTTTGATGATTGTGAAAACAGGTTTGGGAAAGGTTTGTTTACGTCAGTCATTTCATATTTTCTATCATGATCAGTGGATGAACTTATTAAATCTGTCAAACTCCTCCATGTTGAATTTTAATTTAGATCACTACTGACTGGTGATATCGGTCGTGTTGTCACAGCCTCCTGCAGCTGCTCGTCTCTCACCTTAAACTTGTCCTTCAGGACGAGGACGATGATCTCGAACGTGGCCCCGGCAGCGAAGGGCATCTCGTACAGGATCTCCTCTCGGCCCCAGCGCTCCCCCTGCAATGAGTTGCAGACGATACACGGAGACTTCTGGAACCTCGGGTTGAAGTGAAACGCCACGTCGGCCCTCGGCTTCATGCTGCTGCCGCACGTGAAATCTATCTGGAACCTGCAAGACAGCACGGAGGGAAAACAGGGCGGGTGCGTTAACCTGGCTCTGTCTAAACAAAAGAAAACTCCACATGTTTCAGGTCTTTTTAAAATAAAATCTAGAGATGTCACCATCAGCTTGTAAACACAGGTGTAAAACCAGGTTGATCCTCCTTCATGACTTTGTGTTGTGAGTCCTCACCTGTCAGCGTTGGACGGCACTGAGCCCTGAAAGAGAACCATCTCACCGGGCAGCAACCCGCCCAGGATCGTCCCAGCAAAGGGAACCATCTGTGTGTGGGGGGGGGGGTCAGAAATATTCAGGAGATTAAACAGCTGGAAACATCTGGGGAGAGTTTGGTGACAGGGCTGTACATTTTTTCCAATCAATAAACTGAACAAATAATCTGCAGATTAATTGATGATGAAAATAATCGTTTGTTGCGGTCTAATCTGTAATCGACGCCAAACGTCTTTAAATTTACTAATGTTTTAATATTTCCTCGTGTATTTTCAAACGCTAATCAGCAAAAGTGACTCAATCTAAATAATAAATACAACTATAAGGGCCCGCTCTTTAATTCGGCCCCTATGAAACACACCCAACAAGGCTCAAGTGCAAATAAAACATGATTAAGAGTCCGCATAAAATATTCTTTAACGTTACTGAGCGGAATTAATTTAGGAAATAAAACTTTCAGGAGCAGATTTTTACTGAAATAAAGTTATTTGGAGTATGACATATATGCCGAATTCACGAGAAATACTAACTTGACCTAAATTAATATTTAAAGACATGTTATAGAGGAAAACGTCACATTAGACATATTTTATTCATCACTTTAAAACTAGGCGCTTAGCTAGGACGCTAGCTCGCCTCCTGAGCGACACCTTACGTCATACGATGAATTATAACGAAAATAAAAATGATTTTTAAAACGATAACACAGAAGAACAAACGCAGACAACATGGTACCGGGTTCCGAAAGGTCTGTCTCGGGTTTGAAATCGACATCCTGGATCAGAACACCTGCGGACCGAACTTAGCTTCTGCTTTACTTCCTGCTTAGACAGCGAGGACGCTGCGTACAAGGATGAGACACATAACGTCAGTACGCTCAGGACGTTTTAATGCAGAGTGTGGTGCGGCGTGATGACGTGGCTGTCCTCTCCTTGCAGATTGCAGTGGTTTGGTGGGAGAGGCTGATTCAACGTCTCATGATTCCAATAATGAAACTTATTGAGAGAAAAACAGCTGATCAACACTGAGGATCAATACAAATATAAATATAGTTCAACACTGACCGTTAAGATTAAGTACTCAGATGCTTTACTGCAGTAAAGTAAAAGTAAGCAAGTATAATCAGGAAAATGTACTTAAAGTACTAAAAGTTAAAGTACTCTCTGTCCTGAGACTGTTGTACCATCATATATTAGATTATTATGACTTCAGCGTTAAAGTAAAGCAGGATGTTGCTGCTGTAGTTGTTGAACTGATCAAACCGCAGCTGCTGATTGTTTTCTACATTAATTGATTTTTGAAATTCTGAAAATAGAGAGATGGCGTCTCTGTGGCCCAAAGTGACGTTTGGTCCAACAGAACAAAGCTCAACGTTATTCTGATTAAATTAAAAACAGTTTACGATTCACTCCTTTTAAGTGTTTTAACATCTTAAACCATCACAGTTGTTGGCAGTTAAATTAAATGTCAGTCTAATAATCCTGTCAGCTGTTGGAGTTTAATTTATAACATTTTATAAACTCTTCATGCGTTTGTGTGAAAATGTGACTTTGTAAAGTAACTGGAGCGGTCAGATGAATTTAGTGGAGTAAATATCTCCCTGTGAGATGGAGCAGAAGTAGAAAAACTCAAGTAAAGTAAAAGTACCTCTAAACTGCACTTGTCCCTGGTTAGTTTCCATCATGCTTCAAACGTTCCACATTCATCCAGAGATCATTTAAATTCAACACAAAACAGAAAAGTTACGACTTTAAACCACAGTTCTGTTTGGAAAATGTTTTTTAACCTATGAGGAACCTCCGTCTGATCCTAAAGAATAAGTGTTTTTAACTCATCCTCCCACAGCGAGTTGTGAATCATTAAATGATTACAGTGAGATTCGCCTGCGGTTACTTTCCCACGTCTCCACATCAGCTCATTAATATTTAGTTTCAGTTGAACACGACTCCCTGCCTCTGGTGTTTCTGCCAGTACAGACAGGTTCTGGCTTTTGTTTTCCACCCCAGATAAAATCTTAAATTTGATGGCGTCGACCTCTTCGGGCCGCCAAATACGATAAAGTGGTTTATAAAAACGGTCAGACAGAGTCTCAAACCTTAAAATATCTCTTACCACCACACGGGACGAGAGATTTGTAGAAATCAAAGTTATTAATCTGTTTTCAAAACAGATTTCTTCTGTTAAATATTCTGTTTCCAGCTTCATGTTTTTCAACTGTTGGTCAAACTAAATGTTGATTTGAAGACGTCACAAAAAGAAACTAGTTGATTATAAAACTTAGTCTTTGACCCCTCAAAAAAAAAAAAAAAACCCCAAACAAACCATCACTGATCTGACTTTGTCATTTTGATGCTTCTTTTCACTACAGAGACAAGTTAATCTCAGACCCCTCGTTCCTGGTATGCGTTAACATGAAGCTACAGCTGGTTAGCGTAGCTTAGCATAGAGACTGGGAACAGGGGGAAACCGCTAGCCTGGCTCCGCCCACAGGTAACAGACGCCACCTCCTGTTAGTAAAGAGAATAAAACCCAAACTGCAGAATTTAAACTTTAAAGTGTAGCGACAAACAGAATCTTTTATAAGGAGCACATCAGACTTTATTACAAACCAAACTGTACAGATTACACAGAAAATAACCTAAAACCACCAGCTGATATAAAAACCTACTAATATAGTAAATTTATATAAAAAAGAAAACTTTATAAAGTTAATAACATAAAACGAAGGGTTCTGGTCCAAACGTCACCGGGTCATCTGTTGCCTGCTGGGTTCAAGTTCCATATTTCCCCTCAGCAGATATTCAGATAATAAGACGGGTCTGTGGCGCCGCCGCCTTTACTGTCGCTGCTCTGATTGGCTGAAAAGCTCAGATATATTTCAGCCAGCATCAAGTTCATGTGTCTCTGCATCAGAGCGGCGTCGGAGTGTGGAGTGTGTGAGACCGGGTCAGTCCACCCGGTCCTCAGAAGTCTGCGTCCAGCCTGAAGGTGTTGTCCGTGGCGCCGGACATCACGCCCATCCTCTGGTACTCGCCCACGCGCTTCTCAAAGAAGTTGGTCTTTCCCTCCAGAGAGATGTTCTCCATGAAGTCGAAGGGGTTCTCCACCCGGTAGAGCTGCAGAGACACGGTCAGATTTTAAACCCTCTGAGATTAAAATAACCTGAACAGCAGGAGACGTCTGAAGATCCTGACCCGGGTCTAAACCTGTCATGGCGTTAAGGGGGGGGGGGGGGGGTCACATGTGTAACGTTTAAACTCCTGTAACAAACTGACGGACTACATCTGAGGTCTGTTCAGTCGGGCGTCTGTCTCGTGCTGCTGCTCGTCTGTCGGTGAACCACTCGTCCTCCAATCAGAGCGTCTGCAGCAGCACTCAGCCCCCATGATTGGCTGAGGTCCGTACCCCTGCGCTTCTCATCATTACAGACCTCCTGCTCCTCTACAGGGGAACAGCGCCGCCTCGTCGAGCCGGCAGTCTTTTTCAGAAACGCTCATAATTCTGTTTCTCATAAACGCACCACAGATCTCAAATGAAACTTCGATGCGGAAGAATAAACGTCCATAATAAAAATACTTTAAGGCCACCAAAAGTGCTAAAATTACTGGGGGACCTGGTGCGCAGGTGGTCCTACTGGGTCCTGGTCTTACCTTTGAGAAGCCGAGCTCCAGCATCAGCCTGTCAGCTACAAACTCGATGTACTGCTTCATCAGCTCACAGTTCATCCCGATCAGCTTCACCGGCAGAGCCTCGGTCAGGAACTCCTGAACACAACACAAACCGTTAAGACCAGCAGAGACCAGACCAGGTTCAGGAGCTCCACATCGGCACGTCTGACCCACCTGCTCGATCTCCACGGCGTTCCTGATGATGCTGCTGACGGTCTCTGACGACGGCTTGTTCACCAGGTGTTTGAACATCAGACAGGCGAAGTCACAGTGCAGACCCTGAACGCAACACAGAGCGTTACTACAGAGAGATGAGACCCTGAACACAACACAGAGACGAGACCCTGAACGCACCACCCACCTCGTCTCTGCTGATGAGCTCGTTGGAGAAGGTCAGGCCGGGCATCAGGCCTCTCTTCTTCAGCCAGAAGATGGCGGCAAAGGAACCAGAGAAGAAGATTCCCTCCACGGCGGCGAAGGCCACCACGCGCTCTCCTGGAGGAACCAGAGTCACGATCAATACCAGAAGATGAATATCAACGTGCGATCAGAGTGTAATGTGAACGCCACGCGGCGTCTCGGGCAGCGGGCTTACCGTAGTTGGCGTTCTTGTTGCCGATCCAGTTGATCGCCCAGTCGGCCTTCTTCTTCACGCACGGCAGAGTCTCGATGGCGTTGAACAGGTATTCTCTGTGGGTCATTGAACGCAGCGTGAGACAGGACAAAGCAGGGCGCGGTGTATCGTTAAATATTAAGTTCTTACTCCTCCTGAGACTTTGACAGATTGTTGCCAGGGTTTCACATCCTGACACCAGACGGCGGCCTCTCACCTCTCTGTGGGCTCCTTGATGTAGGTATTGATCAGGAGGCTGTACATCTCTGAGTGGATGTTCTCCATGGCGATCTGGAAACCGTAGAAACACCTGGCCTCCGTCACCTGCACTTCCTGTGTGAAGCGCTCCACCTGGTGGTCACACGGAGAACCAATGAGACAACAGACCAAAGAAATAAACCATAGATCATCTTCAGATCTGACATGATGGAAACTGAAGTCATTAAACTTCATGTGATCAATCGAGGAACTGATTATTAAAAGCAACCAGCTTCAAATCATTTAACACCTAAACATTTAAAGATCTGCACTTTGATGAAGCGTCAGAAGTTAATCATCTAAAATCAGTACGTCTACTGCGATTATTCCACCAGCTGACGATGATGTCATCATTAAACTAAATAGGTAATCAATATGTGGGCGGGGCTCACCAGGTTCTCGTTGACGATGCCGTCGCTGGCGGCGAAGAACGCCAACACGTGCGAGATGAAGTAGCGCTCCTCGTCCTTCAGAGACTCCCAGTGCTGCATGTCCTTGGACAGATCCACCTGAACACACACACGTGACATCATCAACACCTGCACCCAATCAGGTGATCATCTGAAGCTCTGGCTCGCGGCTTCTCGTACCTCCTCTGCGGTCCAGAAAGAGGCCTCGGCCTTCTTGTACATCTGCCAGATGTCGTGGTACTGGATGGGGAAGATGACGAAGCGGCGAGGGTTCTCCTTCAGCAGAGGCTCCTCCTCCTCGCCACTGCTCTTCATGGCTTTGGGCTGAAAAAACAAACAAAAAAAAAACACAAGAGTGTCACCCACAAACCGTCTGAGGAGCTCAAACTCACGAGAAACACTTCAAACCGTCAGTCAGCTCCTGTTTAAAGATCAAACCTCACCTGCAGCTCATCAATTTAAGTGATCAATACTTCATACAGGCAACTTTAAGCTGCAATAATTAATTAGTTGGCAACTGTTAAATAAATCTGATAAATCAGTTCAAGTCATATCAGCCTGTTAAACCTGAAGGTTTGTTTCTTTACTCCTGAGAAGATAAACTGAACATATTTGAACAAGATGTTTGAATCTTCGAGCTCTGAGACATTTTATTAACCAAACTACTAATCAATGAATTGAGAAAACAGATTAATGGGCAATTAAAAAATGTGATTAGTTTCAGCCTATTAAAAAAAAAATTATATATCAGATGAATACATTTCCTGCAGCTTGTGTTTAAAGATAAAAGCCGATCTGTTTCCCGTTAATCAGCTAATAATCCTGATCACTTCCTGTTTATAAAAGGTTACAAAGCTGTAAATTTGGCTGCAGATCATTAAAAACACAATATTGTGTCTGTAATTCATCAATATTTAGTCAATAAGCAGAAACAGGAGTCCGTCAGATGACTCCTGATGAACAGCTGATCGTCCGTGTTGGCGCCAGAACCGGCACTTTAGGCGCCACGCGAGCACAATGCAAACTGATCGATACCTTTAACGTGACCTGCTGATCACGTGTCCCGTTAAAATGATCGGGTCACTCACCGCAGGGTCGGCGAAGATCTTCCGCGCGGTTTTAGACGCCAGGATCCGGGTCGTGTTCAGACTCGGCGGCTGGAAGATAAAACACCAGGATCAATACGGCTGATTGGATCAAACCGGCAGCTGAAATACTGATTAAACACGAGGCGAGCAGGAAAGAAAAGCTGCCGGGGAGGATTAAACACCGAGTTTTAACTTTAAAAACACTACAGAGAGTTAAAATGGGGTTTTTATTTGAAATAAACTTTAGTTTCTTCTCACCGTGTTTTCTTTGTCCAGCGATATCTTGCTGATCTGGCTGCTGACTGTGTTCTCGTTGTGGACAGACAGGGGAGCGCGAGCAGAAAGCATTTTCAGTTTCCTTTAGTTCAGACTGACAGAAAGATAAATATAAAAAGATAAGTTAAATGTTTAAAAAGAGACAAAGACTCTAGACCAGCAGCGACACGGACGAGGAGCGGAGAGACAGTGAAGCGGCTTCTGCTGTGCGCTCCAGCCCTTTTTATATGGAATCTTCCCGCTAGAACGCCGCCGGCCAATAGGAACGCGGCTCGCGACGGCTCTTTAAACTCACGGGGCGACGGAGCCAATCAGGCGCAGAGCGGCGTTCACGTGCCTCCTGAAAAGCTGCGGGAAATTCAAACGTCTTTGTTTGAGCAGAGTTACAAAACAGCCCGAAACCGCCGTTACAAAACCATTAAATATAAAGTGTTTACGCAACATTTCACGAGTTTAACGCGAAACACACGTTTGTTTCACATTAAAAAAAAGATAAACTGTGGTATTAAAACAGCCTTAAAACGTTAAACGTGATGTTACGAATCGCTAAAAGTTAATTAGCTTCCGTAATGTGATTATTAGCCGGTTAACGCGCGGTAACTTGTTTAATTTACATTTAAATGGCTCCAGAGTTTCAACACTGTTAAATAAACACAAGTGCAACTTAAGTAATAATTCAGTTTTACACATCCTGTTATTATTTCCACTCAAACTGGACTGAATGTGTTTGTAAACCGAGTGAAGTGCAAACATCTTTGTGTCTCTCTTCAGTCTTACTTTAGTATTTTAACGTGTCTGACATTAATCTGCTTTTGTTTTACTTTATATTCTGTGTACAGTGTGTTTATAAAAGTGTCTTTATAAACGTGTGATTGTGTTTTTTGTGGCATTTGTTTGTTTCCCGCCGCCGCGCTTTTCCTTGTTTACATGAATATAAAGGCGTTGTCAACCACATTTAGCGCCAAAAATATACTTTTACACATCGCGTTTTATTAAAACTTTACACTTAGATCCGTGTTGAGCATCGCCGGGTGGGAAAACTTTAACTAACTTTGGTGGTTTTAGCCCAAAAAAGGGGCAAAGGGTGGAACAACAGGGGAACAATAACCCGCCACTGCGACACAACAAACACCGACTTAAAGACGGAACTATCGCGTGTTTCTGCTCCTGGTTAACGGAACGCGTCGCTCCTCACGTTTATTCAGCTTTCAGGCTTTGAACCAAAATGTTTAAGCTTCATTTTCCCTCTGAAATCAGACGTTTTTATAAAAATATTTCCCTCCGAAGGCGAAGCTCACGTAACAGCTGTTTCCGGTTTGCCGGGTTGGGCCCGCTCGAGCGCTCTGATTGGCTGCTCGAGAGGTCAACGACAGAGCCCGTAAATCTACGTCACAGCGGGAGACGCCACCCAGCGGCCGGGATGACCTCATTCTTTTTCATTGTATTTAGTTTTAATCTCTTTATATGTTTAATTATTTATCTCTGCGTGTGTTTATTTATTTATACTTGTGTTATTTTTTGTCTTTTATAATTATAATGGTCAAACAATAATAAACCTAATCTTAATGTTTTACATATAATTTATTCATTTTGCCTTTATAAATAAATGATAAACTTACATAAGAAAAAATAAATAATTGAATAAATGAATGTAAACATACAGAAATATTTTTTTCATTACCAAAATCAAATTTATTTTTTATTTATTTATATATTTCATTATTCATTGCTGCATTTATTTTTTTAGTTATACATGTGTCATTTTTTTGTCCTTAAGTATCAGACAAAGAAACTAACTGGCATTTTAAGGATTTTTCCTTTAATGTATATATGAAGGAAACAAAACTGACTAAATAAATAAATTTAGAACTAGTTTTGTCATTTATTATTTATAAGAGACAAACAATAAGAAAAAACATTCAAATAAAGAGAAAGTGAAGTCTGATAACCTAGTGAAAGATTTTTCCTTTAAGCTTATTCATAGTTTTTACCCAGAAAAGATGTTTTTCAAAACATCACACGGGACATTTTGTTGTAGTTGTCCTGAAACACACGTGACATCTGGGGGAGTTTTGGCCACATTCAACCTGATTTATTCTTTTAACTACAAACAAAAAGACTCTTTCTTTTTTAAAAGTGTGTTTTATTGAAATCCACAGTTGGTAATGTAAACAGCGGGAGGAGAAATTCTTGGCACAAAACCACAATCTGTGCATAATGTTTCTGTCATTGAACTGAATGAAAAATGGCACACAGAGACTGGAAGTTATCAATCATCCAATCGGCAGGTCAAATCTGATTGGATGATAAATGTCTGTTACTAAGATACATCGTCACCAGAGTAAAGACAACATGAGTCAACATCAGAGTTCATATCTGCGGCCTTCAGCTGCACCACGACGCTGCAGATTTATTTAACAAAGTTCACCTGCACGGAGTCAAAAACCTGCATGTCAGAAATGATTCCAGTTAATCTGAGCGTCATGCATCTCTGCCGGGTGGACACAGATCTCACATTGAATACGTCAAATAAAAAATAAGGCATTACTTGTTTTTAAATAAGTCTCACATCGCTGACAGCGTTTCTGCAGGTTCAATAAAATTTAAGACTTTTTAATATCACACAGGATGCAAGTCACGGCTGTTCTGAAAGTTTCGACGTTGTGGTGAAAAACATTCTGTTCAGAAGCAACAGTCTTCAGAGCGAGTGAAGCAACACGTTGGTGGTTTAGATTAAATGTTAATAAACATGTCGCGCTTCACGTCACTGCAGACGTGCAGTTTGAAGCAGCATCCGTTCAAAACATAGTCGGACTTGCCACCAGCAAGATTGCCCAGCAACATTACTCAAAAAGTTTCCCCGTGTATCATCAGCTTCACACTCTGATAGACTTTCGATCAATAGCGTCCTCCGGTTTGGACTCCCAGCCATGGATGTGTTACTAGACCTAAAGGTGATTTAATCGTGCAGCTTATCAAGACTTTCAAAATGTTTTCGGTTTTTGGATCAAATTCTGACAGTGAAACGAGTCTCCGGGGTCAAAATGATCCCCTGTTTTACAGCCTCTTCTTCTCACAGTGTTAAGTCTGTGGGATAATTTATTTTATGGGGTAAGTGTGCATCATGTGACCAGGAAGCTGTAATTACACCGTCTGGCCGCTGTGTCAGATTGGCTTCAAAGCAGAGACACTTCCTGGAGGGTTGGCTCACGGCAAACAGGTTTCTAGCTTCCCTGGTTTCCTTCTGGGGTTCGTGGCCCACTGAATGTGAACGGTTGTGTTTCTCAGCTCGAGGAACCTCCGTGGATCAAAACCTCATAATAGACAGAGTCATTGTTGAGCCTGTTTGCAGTTCAAAATGTCCTGTCAGCAGCTTCACTTTCTTTTACACGTGCATCTAAAAAAATCTGAACATGCTGAGCAGCAGAATCAGACTGAGAGGGTAAAGTTTCAGGTCGACCTTTCTGCATTATAAACTCTTTATTCTAAATTTCTAAAACATTTTGAGATCCTGGAGTTTTGATTTCCACGAGCCGTAATCATCAAGATTAAAACAAAAAAACTTACGTGTAATGGATCTAAAATACACGAATGTTTCAGTTTTTGACTTTAATTATGGAAGAAAATAAACTTTTCCACGATATTCAAATTTTTTTTAGGTGCATCTGTTTAATGGGGGACAAGCTTTTTGGGCTGCAAAGTTTGAGGCAAGCCGCCGTGTCCAGGTCTTATTATCCATCCGTCCACTCAGAGGTCAGCTCTGTCGGGACGGACAGGAAGCAGAACTGACTGCGAAAACTTTACTTGAAGTGAAAGTTTGGGAATCGTCTGGCTGAACGCTGCTCACGAACCGATGAACTCTGCAGGTGTTTTTGTTTGTGTCCCCAGAATCAAATGAAAAACCTGAAGATTCCCGCCGGGTCAGTCTGAAAAACAGTCGATTCTCTTTGTTTCACGTAAACAATCAGAAACTTCACAAGTTGCTTCAATCAAACGAGAGAAAAAAAAAAAAAAGGTCCACTGGACTTTGGTCCCGGTCCGCCTGTGGCTGAAGGTTGACATCCGTTTGGCAGCAGAGTAGCTTATTCTGGGTAAAGTGTTTATTGTTTTTAGCTGGAAACAGACTTCATGAGGAGCAGGAGGAGGAGGAGCAGGAGGAGGATCCTGCAGAGTCAAAACAGACGGTTAAAAAACAGATTATCCAAAGTTTTTGCGTCTGAAAACAAGAATTAAAATCAAACCCCTGATTCTGTGAGAGCGTGAACTTAAGGGTCTTCGTTGTTTGTCTCTCAGTTATATTTCTGTTTCATCTGTGAGTCCACTGATTCACGTTTTATTTACAGTGACTGTTTCATGTTCCTGCTGGATTTGTGTGGATAAACAGTGTAACTGTATTTTGTATAACTGGTTCTATAAGATATATAATAAAAAAACATTTGAGTGAAATATTACTAAAGATTTGTACATTTTCAAAGTGACGTTTTCTTTGTATTTGGGATCCTGGCAGCTTTATGCTTTATACAAAATTGACTAAATGAGCTGAGTTTATGCTGAATAAAAGTTTAAAAGCTGCTAAAGAAAGAGAAAAGTGAACGCGTAGAAAATCAAACCAAACTGAATGTTTGTCATAAAGAGAGAAGTCGCCTGAGTTTGGAGGTTCTGCTTCTTTACCTGCTCCTGTTTCTACTTTCCTCGTCTACATGTCAGAGTAAATATCTTTTTTACAACAACATATTCGCCCTGTGTGACTGGTAGTAAAAAGGAGGGAATCGCCCATTTGATGCACCTTAAAGGAGACCTACTAAACTGCTTTTCCAGACCTATATTGTAGTTCTGTGGCTCCTGTACGGCAGCTTTGCATGATTCAAAGTTCAAAAAAATATTTTATTTTCTTATACTGACTCTTCACTTAGGCCTTCAATTCAGCCTCTGTCAGAAACAAGCTGTAGATGCTCCTGTCTCTTTAAGGCCCCCCCTCTCAAAGCCCACTGTCTTCTGATTGGCCAAGACCTGAAGCATGTTACCAGGCTGTTGTTGTTGCTGGGCAGAACAGGCAGACTGAGCGTTGCTGGGCCGTTTCTACGGGAGCCCATATTTGGAACAGCGGCTCCGTCTGGCTCCGTATTACATAGAACGGAGCCGTTGGTAGAATAAGTAGTTTAAAACAGAGTGAACAGGAGGAAATCTGAGGTTTTTGCTCACAGGGATTTCTTTTAAATACTTTAACCTCATTATTTGCAGCTTTGGCCGTGTTTAACATGAACATCTGACATTATAATATTGTAGAAAAGTCATAAAATGTGGAAAAGCAAGTGGCATGTGGAAACAACTCGACTGTTTTGAGATTTCAGAGCGAGAAAAACAAAGGGCGTCACCGGGAGTGTTGAGCTGAAGCGTCTACGGCACAGATCCCAAAACGTTTTGTCATTTCTACACCAAAATATGTGAAAAATCGAATAAATATAATCACAGACTTTATCCTTTGAGTTTGTTTCTGTTTTTTATTAACAGACTTTTACACACGTTTAAATGTTTCTTCAGATTTCTGCTGTTTTTTACTCACATATTTAAAAAGCTGATAAAATCAGATGAACAGAAACTCACCTCGTGAAGTCTGAAGCGGCTCGGCTCAGACGGAGCTGAGTTTAACGAGCCCTCTGACGGAGTCCTCGTGCAGGGCGTCCTGACTGGATGGGTCGTACAGGGCGGAGGGGGCGGGGACAGGCGGGTGGGGGTGTAAGTTCAGGTGGGCGGGGCAGGGCAGGGCGCCCTGCGGCGTAGTACACGGCGTCTCCTCCGGGCTGACGAAGTGGTGGTGGTGGTGGTGATGGTGGTGATGGTGGAGGTGATGGTGGCAGCGGGAGTCGGCGGCGGCGTCCCTCAGGGTGAGGACGTCTCCCCCGCAGGACGGCAGGGAGGGCTGGGAGGGGGCCAGGTAGGCGCAGGGGCGCCCCAGCGTGGCGGTCTTCCCTGGCAGAGGCGCCAGCACCACGGGGTCGCTGTGGATCAGAGGGGTGGTGGCGGCCTGGAGGACAAACTTGGTGCTCTGGATGCACTGATCCTGATCACACTGAGGACAAGAAAAGGACGCCGTGTTAGCTAGTTTAAAGCCGGGTCACACGGCTAGCTGTGTGGCTGGAGAGCTAACCGCTAACATGCTAGCAGTATCAGTCACAACATGTGTCTGAGCTGCTTTCTGTTTACTTCCTCCGACATTCTCAGGATTGTTCATCTTTATAGCAGCAACAGCAACAGGATGCTAAGTTAAATCTGAAACAAGCAGGAACCTCCAGGTCTGAAAGAGCCTTAAACCTGCGTCCTCTCTAGCAGCCAGCAGGGGGCGACTCCAGCGGCTGCAGAAAGAAGTGTGATTGTATAGAAGTCTCTGAGAAAATGTTTCTACTTGTCAGCTGATTTATTCCCTCAGTAAACACAGTTTCAAGTCTTCTTCAACACAGCATGATGTTCACTTAGTAAACTATGGTCCCATTTAGAGGAACAGAGACCAGGAAGCAGGGGAGGCTTTAGGGCGGGGCTACAAGGTGACTGACAAGTTGCTACCATGGCAACCTGTCAATCAGGATAGAGGTGACTCGTATCCGCTGCTCTGTGAACATTTAACGGGCGCTGCGATAAAATCTTATCAGGAGTCGGCTGTTAAATTTTTTATGCCTGTTTGTCACTAGCTAAAATTAGCATCCCAGCTAATATCACAGCTAACGTCAATTACAGATGCACCTTGCTAACCAAGCTAGCTAGCTAAACAGTCTCGTCCAAATATGGTCACGTCTGCCTCCAAAAAAACAAGATGGCGACGGACAAATTTCCGTCGACGGTGACACTCAGCTAATACGACAACTTTCTGTGTCTTGTTGACCTTGATGTGAAAGATTGATCTGTGAAATGTCGCTGTTCTAAATGGTGGCGTGAACGAGTCCATCAGCTGCCTTCATGTGAATATACTCAGGAGGACGCAACACAGTGACATCACTATCGTCTGGCACCGTTATGGTTACCCCTCCGCTCTGTCTTTCAAAGTTAGAAAACCTCACTGACATTTTTAACAAAACTAACTAAACATCCTGCCTGACTCAACACTGCACGTCCAAAAGTATGTGGACGCTCGCTATACTGTGTATTATAAGGTATAAGCGAGGACAGACAGACGTTTGTTCCTGCAGTACATATTCATGTATTTACAGTTTGTTTATGATTATTTATGGTTCACAGCCGGCAGCCTGAGCCGACCGCGCCCTGCAGAGGAACACAGATCACACAGACTACACGTCGATGTGATGTGGCAGCTCCTCTTCAGTCGGGCCGGAGGGATTTATGGAAGTTTTATGTGATCTCCACCCACCATGCGACTGTGGAGCTGGGTGGAGGCGTAGCCGGCGCCGCTGGTCCCGTTGGACTGGGAGACGGTCTGTGGCGTGTCAGACTGGATCAGCCCTCTCCTGTCAATCAAACTGGGACACAGAGATAAAGCAGTCAGAGACTAAACTCAAGCTTTATACGATGCAGCAAAGACGAGTAACTTAAACACTCTCGCTGACGTTACTTAGTTCTGTGTTTAAAGGATGAGGATTTTCTTTTCCAGAAGAACCAGGACCGTCTGAAACATGTTATTAACATCCTGGGCTTAAACTTGGTTCAGTCACTGAACTCGCCCGGGCTTTCTTCAGGACAGAACTTTAATTCCTTCCACACAAAACTCAAGCTTGTTTCTGTAAAATTACCTGAACGTTTAAACTGTGGAGATCAAACGATGTGAAGCATCTCCATGTTGATCAAAGTTTAAACATTTATATTTGTGTGTGCGATCCAAGCAGCTTAGAAGGAGCTCAAGAGGCGACCCGGCGGGCTTTAAGAGGTTTTATAGATCCAGACCAGGCCAGTAAGAGAGACAGGCGTCTGATTGGCTCGAGGCTTTTAGTGGAACTTTTATGGTAGCTGCAGTCGGGATTTATAATGGAAAATAAAACACATGTAGAATTTAGGTTCGCCTCGAAATGAATGCTTTCTCAATGCCTTTTCTTCAGAACCGTGAAGGAGTCCAATCAGTACAACGGCGTATTAGAGCCACTGTAGCTAAAAAACTAAAATAATTTCAGAGCCGGGGGAAATTTACAAGAAAGGAACTTGGAAAATTCCTCGGTTTGTGGTGAAACTCACATAAACAACAGACGTTGTATTATTGGTTATTTAATTGTAAACTCGAGTGTATTTTCTTTATATATATATGGGTTGTTTGATAGTTGTGTTAGATAAAGAGAGATCTTTATTTTTAACCTTTAAACAGCTCAGTAAAGCATCAGCGCGTTATCCAATCAGCTCGTGAACAAGCCTCACAGTGGCCGTGTTGCTGCTCTGTGTGTGCAGGTGGATCTCACCACCTGTCGTCTCCGTCAGCAGCTAACGCCAACACACTCACAGTAACCAGCTGCTGGCGCTCTAACCAGCACACTGCGTAACGACTCTGTGTCCAGATGTTCAGTCCTGAAAAAAAGCTCCCTCTGCTGGCTCTTATTTTGAAAATCCTGCAGCTCACTCTCTGTCCTCCATCATCACTGCAGGGCGTCAGGCTGTCAGCCTCCATCCATCCATCAATAATGATAGAAGCTTTTTGTTCTGGTCACAGCTGGCTGAAAGAATCTGTGACCTCAGGAGCACACAGGGTGGACAAAATAATGTGAACACAGGGCTGGACGCTGTAGGTAAATATGACAACATTAATAATGGGAGTATTATTAGAGCTGTGGACGAGTGGAGGCTGTTAAAGCAGCACATTAATATTCTGCTGTCCAAATACTTTAAAATGAAGGAAATAAAAAACTAATCCTGCAAATCTAATTTTATTCTGTTTAACTTTGATCACATTAAGGGCTGATGAGAGCAGCAGGAGGCAGAGGAGGAGCAGGAGGAGGAGGAAGAGGAGCAGGAGGAGCAGGAGGAGGAAGAGAAGGAGGCAGACGTTCTTCGCTGTGTAGAAACTGCAGCGATCGATTCTCTGAATTTGTGTTTTGATTAATTTTGCAGTTCGGCTTATCAGCAGAGGGAGAACAGCGATGTCGGAGGAGAAGTGGAGCAGGAGGAGCAGGAGGATGAAGAGGAGGAGGAGGAAGAGGAGGAGGAGCAGAAGGAGGACGATGAGGAAGTGGAGCAGGAGCAGGAGGAGCAAGAGGAGGAAGAAGAGGAGGAAGAGGAGGAGGAGGAAAAGGAGCAAGAGCAGGAGGAAGAGAAGGAGGAGGATGAGGAGCAGAAGGAGGAGGATGAGGAAGTGGAGCAGGAGGAGCAAGAGGAGGAGGAGGAAGAGCAGGAGGAAGAGGAGCAGGAGGAAGAAGAGGAGGAGGAAGAGCAGGAGGAGGAAGAGCAGGAGGAAGAGGAGCAGGAGGAAGAGAAGGAGGAGGATGAGGAGCAGAAGGAGGAGGATGAGGAAGTGGAGCAGGAGGAGCAAGAGGAGGAGGAGGAAGAGCAGGAGGAAGAGGAGCAGGAGGAAGAAGAGGAGGAGGAAGAGCAGGAGGAGGAAGAGCAGGAGGAGGAAGAGCAGGAGGAAGAGGAGCAGGAGGAAGAAGAGGAGGAGGAAGAGCAGGAGGAAGAGGAGCAGGAGGAAGAAGAGGAGGAGGAAGAGGAGGAGGAGGAAGAGGAGCCGAAGGAGGAGGATGAGGAAGAGGAGCAGGAGGAAGAGGAGCAGGAGGAAGAGGAGGAGGAAGAGGAGCAGGAGGAAGAAGAGGAGGAGGAAGAGGAGCAGAAGGAGGAGGATGAGGAAGAGGAGCAGGAGGAAGAGGAGGAAGAGGAGGAGGAGGAAGAGGAGCAGCAATAAAGGGGGCACCGTCTTACTACCTAGCTAGCTAGCATGGCCTGTTCACATTACACCGTCACATCCTTTGGCGTCTGGTACCGACGCACATTTACCTTTAGCGTACTAGTCCAAAGTTAAAAGTACAGTAGAAATAACAGGAGGTTCTGCCGTAGATTCAACACAGAAACATAAATCAGGCTTAAGGAGGTGATTTGGTGGAAGAGTGGATCAGAAACCAGACTTTGACCCAGGACACCGGTTTCGTGTTTGAAACAAAGAGTCAACCTTGATTGTTTTAGTGAAGTCACGTGGTTACTTTAACCCAAACATCGATCTTTTCCTAACCCTAACTGCAACGTTAACCACTAGTTTTATTTTGAAAGTCTAAGCAGACATATTTATCCTTGCTAACTTGACCACGGAGCCCTACACGTGACACCAAAGGTTACCCACAAAGCAAACCCAAGGGGTGTTGACCAAAGCGTCCATATGTGAGGAGTTGGGAAGAGACGGGTTCACATCCATGGAGAATGTGAATGTAGAGGTTTTAAGAGTACTTAGAGAAGCAGCAACTGATAATTCAACACGTCTCTTCGATGGACCTGAAGAACGTTAAGAACCTCAGACCCTGAACATCAGACAGTCGGATGTTTCGGCGATGGTTCAGGACCTTACTGACCTGGGAGGAAGAGGTCCACACAGGGCAGCGCAGCAGTTGGTCAGGATGTTTCCGTAGCTGTAGGGGTTGAAGTTATCCTTCCCTCGCTTGGTGGACCAGGACCCTTTAATCTGGACCGGGACCAGATCAACAGAAACGAGCAGAGGAGTGTTGGTTCAGCTCAACAGAGCCGATACAAATCAAGACCAGATGAAACCTGTCATAGTTACACTTTATTTTTCTAGTGTAGGGTATAACAGAAACTGTCCAGGTCCCCCAGGAGCCCCCTCGGGGACGTCCTGGTGGTCCTCAGGCCACAGGTTTTGAGGCTTTGTACTCACGTCCTCGTTGGTGGTCTGGTTGGAGCTGATCAGGTAGGTGTGGAACCCAGAGAGACCGACGATCGACCAGACAGAGAAGAAACACACCACCACCTCCAGGACGGTGAACAGAGTCAAGGACAAACTCAGACCCAGGTCATCGTCACTTTACACCAGCGCTTTGATGCACTTTTGTTCTTAATTTGGACCGAGATCCGTGGATGTGCTGCAGATCTGACCTGTTAAACAACACTGTGTTACACTTTAAATATGTGCTAATATCGCTTGACGTTATGTTCCACGAATCTGTCTACGTAAATAATTCAAGACCTCAATTTTACGAATTTGAAAGCAGTTTATTAATCTGTCCACGACACCTACCGTCGAACGTTGCCACCTCCTTGTTGTTTCCAAAAAAGGTTCAAATCAAGAGCATCTGGACTGGTGGCCCCGATCTAACCCTTCAGTTCTGAACTGAAGAAGCATCTTGGAAGAAGGACGAAACATCTTCAGGTCTCTGAAACCAAGTCCAGCTGCCCTTGATTTGAACCTTCCTTGGATAACTCTGACCTGAGAACCTTCACAGACAAACTCCTTGTGTCAGTTTGTTCAAGAGAATTTCAGACATTTTAATATATTTTATTATGTGCACACTGAATTTATCTCACTCCAGCAGTGAAACTCGAATCCTTAGAGTTCTAAGAGCGTCAAATACCGACGCTTCACGCACATGGCCCCCTTTAGCGCCATTGTTCAACGCTAAAAGTTACTATAAATACCAGAAAGGTCAGAGTAGGGACGTGGTTTGGGTGGACGGGTGGTACAAAAACTGGCCTGTCACCCAGGAGACAGGCGTTTGTTTCCCGTGTGAAACAAAAAGACAACATTGATTCCTTTCAGTTCTGTTTCCTAATTTACATAACTTAAAGTAAAGACTTACTTAGAGTTAAGAGTTACTTAACTAATGTATTTTAAGCAACGTTGTTATTCTAACCCAAACCACAAACTTTTCCTAAACCTGACCAAACTGCGACGTTTTAGAACGTTAGCCACTAACTTTATAACAGGACATTATAATTGCTAACTTGACCACGGAGCCGTACATGTGCAAAAACTAAAGGGTAGCTACGGCGTTAAAAAGCAACGTCAAACAGTCCATATGTGACGCCCTGCGACGAGAACAGGTTGCACACTTGCGGGATCATTTCTGCTTTTGAACAAGAAGGTGATGTTTCTGGAGGCTTCAGTTCTCAGTGACGTTCTCAAACCCACAACACCAGAATGCACTAAACTATTAATTTTGAATGATGCTTCGTCTCCAGATTCCACAACCTGGAGGAGAAACAGAACTCTTGGGACTTGAGTCTATTATACATTTGTTTTTTAACTTTAATCTGCACATACAAATCTTTTACTTTAATGTGGGTATCACGACATACACCAGGAGCTCTGACGGACATTTAGAGAACGGGGACTGCAGTCGACAGCTCGTAGCTAAAGTGGACCTCGGGGCCCCAGACCGGGGCAGTATGTGACCTTGGCAATGCATTATGGGACGTATTGACCCATGTTTGGTGACTGTGTCATTGATTTATCAGAAACAAACACGTGATATCAACCTACAGAGAGAGCGTATGAGGGGTGATTAGTGCCTCCTGATTTTCTGTGTGAGCACGTACGGCCCGGTGTTGAGAACGTTACAGACAAACAGCATGACAAGATAAAACCAGAAACAACAGGCTCATGTAAACATGAGTCTGGAATATTTACATGAGTGGATTTAGCTGATGAAAGCACTAAAGGAAGCTTTAAACAGTCAAAAGGATATCTGGCCGGGCTGTCTTTGAGCGCGCTCAGGAATCCTGTCCGGTTTGATCCTGCAGAGACGAGAGAGAGAGAGTGTTCAGGTTATTCAGTTTTAATGTGTTAGAACAAAAACACAAAACATCTCTGAGGCTGAGAGAAACTGGAGAACCCAAAAACTTAAAGATGACGTCAGACCTTGACTTTACTGAGCTTTATGCAGTGTTGGACATGTTACTCAGGGACAGGAATAAGTTACTTTTTACTAATTACTCCTTTAAAAAGCAATAATATTACTTCAGTTATTACTGGGTATTAAAAGTAATTCATTGCGTTAATGTATTTCTTTCACTACCACCTCGCCTCTTCCTTAAAAGTGCCTGTTCAGCAGCTTGTTTTAGAAATGAATCCACTTTACTGGAACAATAATTAACCTGAGGAGTAAAACAACCAGCTGAACTGAAACACTGCAGCGTCTCAGACCAGAGGATGCTGTACAGGACAGACTCCGCATATATAGGATCTAACTAAATAAAAAACAAAGCAAGTCTCTCCCGACTTTTATTCATAACAGCAAGTATGTTTTTACTAAACAGATAACGTCACTGGTTGAAATAAACATTAAAGCAAGTCTCTCTGAACTCCTGTTTTTCTGCACATTTATTTATCTGAGCAGAGTTCAGTGGGGTCTTAAACAGCCTCTTTAACAGCCAGCAGGGGGCGACTTCACTGGTTGTATAGAAGTCTCTGAGAAAATGTTTCTACTTGTCAGCTGATTTATTCCCTCAGTAAACACTTTCCTGATGAGTTTATGGTCTCAGTCGCTAGTTTCAAGTCTTCTTCAACACAGCATGATGGTCATTTAGTAAATTATGGTCCCATTAAGGGATTTAAAATCCGCCTCCTTCCCACACAGAAACACAGTCCAAACGGAGCTTGAACCTGATTTTGTTACCCTACAGGAAAAAAACGTTGTCCTGATGGATCCTCTGAGGATCATAAACACGCCCACAGTAAATTTAAAGGTAGAACTTCCCCACAGCAGCAGCAGGAGCTCGTCAGCTCATCCCTGAGCTCTAAATTCAGACCTCTCAGATCAAAGTCTCGACGCTCTGCTGGATCTTTTTATAGCTCTGCTGCTAAAAAAAGACAACAAGCGGCGCAGTGTTGAGACGAAGACACGGGTTCCTCTCAGACGGTCTGCTGGTCCTCTGAAGCTGCTTCCTGTTCTGGCAGCACAACCAGGACCAATGACGCGTGACGGGGAAGAATCAGTAGGCAATCAGGAAATCAGTGATCGTGTTTTAAATTTTCTATACAGTTTGTTTCTGGGGAAATAATCCTTCGACACTCAGTGAACTGTAGGAAAAGGTTTGATTATGGTGTTTAAAGTCGGTTTGATCTGCAGGCCGATCGATGCGCCTCTGACAGCCTGTCAATCACAGGGCAGTGGGCGGGGCCGAGAGGGATCGATATCTCGTCCATTACACAGATGAGAAGCTGCTGCAGATCAGACCTGCTTATTAGGACCGTTTCTGTCCTTGTCTCTGAAATTATTGTGTTTCAACCCATTTCTTATTTTCCCCTCCTGAAAAGTCTGAATTTGCATTTTTGTAACGCTTCATAAATAAATAAAGTTTGTTTTTGTCAAAAGGCAACATTTTTTATAGACTGCGTGCACACTGCAGGAGATCAATGAGGAGGAGGAGGAGGAGGAGAGGATAGAGGAGCAGGAAGAGGAGGCAAAGAAGGAGAAGGATGAGGGGAAAAGAAAGAAAAAAAGGAGGAGGAGAGAGAGCAAGAGAAGGAGGATGACGAAAAGGAGGCAAAGAAGGAGGAGGAGGAAAAGAAGGAAAAGAATGAGGGGAAAAGAAGGAAAAAAAGGATGAGAAGGAGGAGAAGGATGAGGGGAAAAGAAGGAAAAGAAGGAGGAGGAGGAAAAGAAGGAGGAGAAGGAGGAGAAGGATGAGGGGAAAAGAAGGAAAAGAAGGAGGAGAAGGAGGAGAAGGATGAGGGGAAAAGAAGGAGGAGAGAGAGGAGGAGGGGGAGGAGAAGGTAGAAAATAAGGAGGAGGAGAGAGAGCAGGAGGGGGAGGAAGAGGAGAAGGTAGAAAAGAAGGAGGAGGAGAGAGAGCAGGAGAAGTAGGATGACGAGAAGGAGGCAAAGAAGGAGGAGGAGGAAAAGAAGCAGGAGAAGGATGAAAAGGATGAGGGGGAAAGAAGGAAAAAAAGGAGGATAAGGATGAGGGGAAAGAAGGAGGAGAAGGAGGAGAGGGAGGAGGAAAAGAAGGAAAAGGAGGAGGAGAAGGGGAAGGAGAGGGAGGTGGAAAAGAAGTAGGAGAAGGGGAAAAGAAGGAGGAGGAGAAAATAGAGGAGAGGGAGGAGGAAAAGAAGGAGGAGAAGGGGAAAAGAAGGAGGAGGAGAAAGTAGAGGAGAGGGAGGAGGAAAAGAAGTAGGAGGAGGGGAAAAGAAGGAGGAGGAGAGAATAGAGGAGGGGAGGAGGAAAAGAAGGAAAAGAGGGAGGAGAAGGAGAAGGAGAGGGAGGAGCAGGAGGAGGAGTTACTCACTGAGGATGACGTGTGTAATGACGAAGGCGAAGATGAAGATGGTGAGGAGGGACAGCGAGAGGATGAAGAGGTAGAAGAAGCGGTAGTTCCTCCGTCCAACGCAGTTCCCGACCCACGGACAGTGATGGTCGAAGCGCTCTAAGGAGGAGGCAGCGGTTACTACATCAGTACTCACAAGTACTCACAAGTACTCACAAGTAGCATCAGCACGAGTACTTAAACTATATAAAGTACTCATAAGTAGCATCAACATGAGTACTTAAACTATATAAAGTACTCACAAGTAGCATCAGCACGATATAAAGTACTCATAAGTAGCATCAACATGAGTACTTAAACTATATAAAGTACTTGTTCAAATGTTCTAGCCTGTTGAGGTCAGAGAACTTTTAAATAGTTCAACATTATTCGGTCAAACGTAGAGCAGTAACATTTAGGGTGGAGTGGAGTAGAAGTAGAAAGTACACAAGTACAGTACTTGAGTAAATGTAGTACTCACCAACGCAGTTGTCACACAGGCTGCAGTGAGACGCTCGCGGCGGCCTGAAGATCTTGCAGGTGAAGCAGTACTTCAGTTTGACCGTCTGCCCATTGATCAGGACCTCTCTAGTGCGCGGCGGCGGCCTGGAGCAGCCCAGCGAGTCTGGAAACACAAACATCACGCCACAAGTAATCAACAACACACTATCCAACCAATCACATTGCTCCTCTGAAATACTTTGATGCACTATATCATATATTATATTATATTAACACTTTTCAAGGTTTTATTACATGATATACTACATTATATTTCTATATTAATACAAACACTGAGAATCAGTACTTTTTCATATTATTTATATTATTCTGGTGTTTGCTGTTGACATCACACCACTGTGTCACTCTTCTTTTTATTTTATTTACCTGTAATTAATGATTATCTGGACTTATTAATGAGTTTGTGCTGCTGCAGAATTTCCCCACTGAAGATTAATAAAGGTTTATCTCGTCTCATCTTCACTTTGTGGAAATTTAGTTTTGTTTGTCAGACAGGAAGTGAGGATGTTGTTTCAAGTTTCAAGAATACATTCCTGATCACCATCAACAAACAAAAAAAACAACTGTAGACTATTTCCATCCTTCCTGCTCACACACATCCAGCTTCTCCCATATTTGGTCGTTCTCTGCGGTGATTGACAGCTCAGTCGCTCCAGCTCAGATTCTGTATCCACCGAGAAAATATATAAATAAATAAACCAAACAAATAATAAGAGGTTTCCACAAATAGATCAGAGAGCTTTGACAGTGACGTTCAGTTTCTGTGGAAACGACTGATTCGCTTAGACGCATTACTGACAGAGCGGAGGTCTGAATCTGAAGAGATGACATGTGACTGAACACACATCTAAACGCACACTCTGACTGGAGGAGGTGGTGAGAGACTTCCTTTCATGACTCAGAGTCATTGCTAAACAGATTATTCTGCAGCTTATTTACAGTTTCTTACATCTGATAAGAACAAAAACCTCCACAGATGTGGAAACTAAGAGTGAGGAGATTAAAAGTCTGATGATAAAATCAAATGAACTCTTATAAAAGTAACTGATTATATTTAACACTAACAGAAAAGTAAAGCTGAGAAAGTCCAAGTTTGACTACTTTTGAAATATCAAAATGACTCAAAAAACTAGTGTGAAGCTATTAAAACTTCCTAACTTTATATAAAGTAGGTAGGTAAAACTAGCTAACTACTTTACATACAGTTAGCTAGTTTTAACGACTTTATACACAGTTAGCTAGTTTTAACGACTTTATACACAGTTAGCTAGTTTTAACGACTTTACATACAGTTAGCTAGTTTTAACGACTTTATACACAGTTAGCTAGTTTTAACGACTTTACATACAGTTAGCTTGTTTTAACGACTTTATATACAGTTAGCTAGTTTTAACGACTTTATATACAGTTAGCTTGTTTTAACGACTTTATATACAGTTGGCTAATTTTAACGACTTTATATACAGTTAGCTTGTTTTAACTACTTTATATACAGTTGGCTTGTTTTAACTACTTTATATACAGTTGGCTAGTTTTAACTACTTTATTACTACTTTATATGATGCTGTGAGGTTTTACTAAAGTTATTTCTCTTAGCCTCAAGCTGGATTTACACTGTACCTACAGGAACTATGTGAATAAGCCCTAAGGTTAAATAGCTGTAAATTTAGGTACAGGATCTACAGATAACACGTGAAATCAACAAGAACTGTGATTGGTCAGTTTAGGCTGCTTGTGTTTTCTCCTAGTGGAGTTTCCTGAGAGTCAAGACGGTCTGTTTTCAAAAAAGGAGATAAAACCCACATAAGATGGAGAACATTTCTAATTTTAAAGCAGAGTCCAGAGTTGTTGTGTGTATTTCGGCGCTTACCTATTGACCTCTCCAGGTCGGCTGCCTCGTCCGGTGTGGCTCGGGGCAGGACACCGGGGTCGGTAAAACTTGCCCTGAACAGCATCCCCATCACAAAGATGAAGAGGACGCCGCCAACTGCCGGGATGGCCGGTGTCAGGTTGGACGCCAGGAAGGGACAGCTGAGGACACAAGGACAGAGACAAATAAAAAGAAACTATCAGCCAATCACAGTTCTCTGGTGTTTTCAGGACACAACATAACCATAAACAACAGGATGTCACCTCCGAGGCTTCAGACATTTTGTTGTCGTTCAAAGATCAACATTTTAACAGAAGAGTCTTTGTTTTTTTAAACAAATGTCCCAGTGATTTATTCAAAAGTTAAAAATATTATGTATTTTAGTTTTAGTTAAGTTTTTGGTTGTTGTTTGCATAATTACGATTTAATTTTTTTCGGCACAATTTAGACTAATGGAAATGTAAATGTTAAAGAAAAGAGGATCAAGGATCGAGCCTTAGGGAACTCCTCTGCAACTGTCTTTTGTTGCTGATTAAAACAAAATAGTTCCTGTCCTGGACAGCTGGGTTAGCAACTAATCCTTTAAATCTAAGCTCCTAAGTGTTACGAAGACTTTGTCATTGATTAAACGTCACTGTTAAAGTTTTACTCTCATGATAACACCGAGACTTCTGACTTGGTTTTTAAAGATCACTCTCAGCATTTCTTCTTTTAGGCAATTTACAATTTTTTAATTGTTTATTTTTGTATCAGTATTACAGGGAAGTTGTGAGAAGGTACATTTGGTTGTCGTCTGCATAATTATGATTTTATTGTTTGGCACAATTCAAGGATTTAGTCTTGGGGAACTCCTCACATCACGTTGGTCCATTCGAAGGCTGATTGTTAAAGTTTAACTCTGAGTCCATGATTACACCATGACTTCTGACTTGGTTCATAAAGACAGTCGAGATGAGCGCTGATTCAGTGTTCATTCTTTTAAGCCTAAGACAATGATTTTGTTTTTTAATAAAAACATTTTTTCAGAGATCTGGGGGACTGTAGTTTCATCCCGTTCTTCGTATGGCATCACATTGCTTGGTTAAGACCCTTTAGCGTTGTTTTTGCATGTGTAGGCTACTTGGTTAGGTTTAGGAAAACTTCATGGTTTGAGTTAAAATAACTGAGTTACCCAAAAACAATCACTGTTGACTTTTTGTTTCACATGGGATGCAAAGACTGGTCTCCTGGGTGAAAGTTCAGTTTCAGACCTGCTTGTCCGCCCCAACCACCTTCTTTTCTGTTATTTATAATAGGCCTACTTTTAACATTGAACAACGACGTTAAAGGCAGCCATGTGCCTTGGTACCAGACGCCAAAGGACGTGAGAAAGCGCAGCTATTTGACTCCCTTGGAATGAAAACGGGCTGGTAGATTCCTCCCAGGGTACATTTTGTTGTTGTCTGCATAATAATGCATAAAAAATGTTTGTGCAACCTAAAAAATTGGTGATGTTGTAGTGGATAAGACACATGCATTTGGTGTAGGAGATGGGGGTTCGATTCCCACTGCGACACATTCACCAGAGAGCAAGAGGGTTAGAGGCATGCGGCCTCTGACATACAGTATGTAGTTATTGTAAGTTGCTTTAGAAAAAATCATCAGTTAAGTAAAATGTTGTGTAATTTTTCATTCAAATTTGATCCACTAGTGAATTCACATTATTTTTCCACAAAACTATTTTTCTCTGCTCTTCAGCTGAGGTCAAAGGTCAGCTTCCTGTTTCTTTCACTAAAACTGGTGGAGGGATTTTATATCAAGAACCCAAAACAGAAAGCATGTGTGGTCCTGTTAGCAGTGGACAAAGTATTCAGATCCTTTACTTAAGTACCTCACTGTAAAATACTATGTTACAAGTAAAGGTACTGCTGAAACTGTTACTTAACAAAAAGTATGTAAATATAATCAGGAAAATGTACTAACAGTATTAGAAGTAAAAGTACTCACTGTCCTGTGACTGTTATACTGTTTTATATTAGATTATTATTCCTCATGCATTAATGTAAAGCAGGATTTTACTGCGGTTGAACAATTTTGTATCAGACTGCAATAAATGACTTGTGTCATTGTGTATTAATCTTCTAATCACCATTAATCAATAGTAAAAATTCTGAAAATAGTGAGATTCCCTCACAATGTTTGTTCTGTCAGTTTAAAATGATTAAAAATACATTAAAATAATCAAAAGGAAAAGCAGCAAACCTTCACATGAAATGTTTTTACATGAAAAATGATTTAAACGAAAGTAAACATTTGTTTCCAATTAAATTTCTGTCAATCAAAGAATGTAGCCGCAGTTTAATTTATAACTAAACATCATATTTTATAAACTCTTCACGTGTTTTGTGTGTAAAAATCTGACTCTGTAAAGTATCTGAAGCTGTCAGATAAATGTAGAGAAGTAAAAATATCTCCTCTGAGACGGAAAAAGTACAAATACCTCTCATTTGTACCAAACCACAGTACTTGTACCGCTGGGTCCTGTTTGTTCTGTACTTGACAACCAGACAGACTCACTCGAAGGTGAAGAAGAGGCCGCAGGTGAGCAGGATGAGGACCAGGGTCAGGTAGAAGACTCCGGTCTGTCTCGCCATCATGATCCTTCCGCCGCAGTAGAACCGGTTCCGTCCGGGGAACACCTGCCACTTCCTGCGGGGGGGTCCGGCTCCTGTGGCCCGGGCAGCACGGCTCTGGTCCCCCGGCGGGGGCCGGACACGAGCCGCTGCTGCTGCGGGTGCAGATCTGGTTGTACTGGCCCGGCTGGTCCGGAGCCGCGTGCTGGATCTGAGACATGTGTCCGCTCACAGGTGAGCAGGTACAGGTGACAGGATATATCAGAGGTGTGCGCGTGCAGCTGGTGCGTCCAGGTTCCGTCAGCCCCCCAGACGGATCCTCAGGTCCGGGTTTTCTGTCTGGAGCCAATACAAAAGGAAATCCGACATTTTAAATCCCGAACCCGGTTTTATTTTGTGATGTCTCGTAAACAAACACCAACTCGTGGTGAGACGCACGCGCGCGGGGTCCAAAATAAAATAAAAACCCCCCCTCAACACCCCCGCCTCGTGCCCATGCAGCGTCCCTCTCACAGAATGCAGCGTTTAAACCAACAGACAATGGGTCCGGGTCTGGACAGGACGTGGAGCGGGGACGCGTCCGACCGGGGTCCGGGTCTGGAGACAGCAGCGGGTCCGGAGGATCAGAGGGTCTGTGTCGGCGAGGAGGAGGAGGAGGAGGAGGAGGAGGACGTGAAGAGCATCCTGATCCTCCGCAGAGATGCTGGAGCTCCGAGTCCGAACTGCACAGATCCTCTCCACCGACACGACGAACCACTCCGCAGAGAAAACACGAAACCTAAAATACCAACAGAGACTGGAAACAGAGGGAGCTCACTAATAAATGTGATGAATGAAAACTGAAGCCAGAGCTGCTTACACACATTAACATACAGTGACAAAATATACAACCAAGCTGCACGGCCAACGCCATCAATACTACAACCTGAGAGGAACCTGCAGTCACTACTCTGGGCTGAAAAAACCCTAAAGTCAATATTGTTTGTCAGGTTCAGAAACATCCTTTAATCAGAGGTGGATGAAGTACTCTGATACTTTACTTAAGGTAAAGTACTACTAATACCTCACTATAAAAATATTGTTACAAGTACTGCACAGAAAATGTTACTTATATGTACTTAAATTATTAAAAGTACTCACTGTCCTGTGACGTGAAGCTGTCAGATAAATGTAGTGGAGTAAAAAATACAATATCTCCCTCTGAGATATAGTGGAGTAGAAGTAGAAAGTGGCATGAAAAGAAAATAGTCAAGTAAAGTACAAATACCTCTAATTTGTACTTAAATACAGTACTTTTAATATGTATTTTTACTCACAGGTAAAATTGTCTTAAAATGTCCTAGAATTGTGTTATTTGCAGTAAAGTTAAGAATATTATCAATAAAGGAAACAACAGTTACACAGGTTTACATTTCATTTCTATTATATGACCAAAGCAAAAGAACCCTTTTTATTTTACAAAATGTACACAAACACTACATTTACATATATTTAACTTAATACACAGAACATTTGTAGGTTATTTGTGACTCTGTCTCTCAGCTCGTCTGTCTTTAGTAGTGTTTCCCCATGTATTTCTACACACAGTATGTCTGTAAGCGATGTATAAAACACTTGTTTAGCAGAATGAAATACACAACACGTTTTGACTTCACAGTAATGCAGCTGATTTCACATTATTAATTATAACCACATGTAAAGTATTGTCTTAATTTTGAGGTACATTTCTTGGACTTAACTTGTAAATTTCGTTTTTTTACTCCACTAAATGTATTTTAGCTTTAGTCATTAGTTACTGATTACAGTAACAGATTTTACAGATGAAACACGTGATCGATAATCTAATCTAGCTGTGAACTCGAGCTGTTTTAAGAATTGGGAGTGAGACCTCTTCTTTTCCTCCTTCGGAGTTAAAAATAATAATAGACGATCTTTGCTTCAGGATTCTTTCCCGCGTCTCCGATTTAAAAACAGATACTTAACATCGTAAAATGAAACGCACGCAGAATTTCCTACATAAAATAACAAACAGTCCTCAAATAATCTAATTTGCGTTAATCATTGTTTTCTGCTCTTATAAAGTATTATTTCATAAAAATAAAAAAAAGCTGCGTTCTTGCGTTCCTAGCTCGCTTGTTTCTACCCGGTCGGGTTACGCAGAGGGACCGAGGCAACATGACGGCGGTGGATGAAAACACGGTTCAGACTGCGGGAGAAGGAGCAGAAAATGACGAAGAGGCCAAACTACAGCTGTTAAAAGGCGAGTTAGCTGGTAGCTTGTAGTTTATATTAGCCGGTAGCTCGTTGTTTATGTTAGCAGTTAGCATGGTTAGCTGTCTGTTGAGCGTTTTTCTGTCTGAGGTCACAGCAATGTCGACCTGTCTGCTGCTCCTCACACCAGACTCCACTCAGAAATCAGACAGTTTTATGTTTCTTTAGTTATTAGAAACCCTGAAGGTGACTGCTGCTAAATCTGTAGTTTCCTCACGCACATGTACGTTCTTATCCAAGTTGTGACGCCAAACTCCATTCAAAACTTCTACAGTTTAAGGTTTCAAGAGTTCTGCATGAGCTGTAAACTATGATCAACGATTGTTCCTGAAACATGAAGTTATTTTGTTCAATTCGGCTAAATAAAATCGATCTCTGTTTTGCTTTCTACTTACTCAAGTCTTCTGCAAAGCGTCTTAACCTGTCAGAGGCTGTAATGGGGTTTGGCCTGCAGGGTGTCTGCGTTACAACATTAAGGGTTGTTTAGTTTCCTCCTGCACATGTGATGTTTTTCCAGTCACGCAGAGACCGAGACACCAGACTCCATTCAGAATCAGCACGGTTTAATGTTTCCGTGCTTACAGAGAATCTTCAATGAGCCCTAAAATATAACATGTCACTTTGTAAAAGGAGTCTTTAAATAGCTAAAATGTAAATGGGGTTTGGTCTGGGGGGGGGGGGGCAGCGGGGTTTAAGTAGGTTGAAGGTAATAAAAGCAGTTGTGTGTGTGATTGCAGAACTGAAATCTGACTTCCTGTGTGCAGGTGCAGCCTTTCTGACCACGGTGGCGTCTGCAGGGATGATGGCAGGATTTGGCTCCACGCTGGCGCTGGCCAAGAAGAAGAGCCCGGAGTGGTTCAGTAAGGTACACGCGGGGCAAAACACAGTTTCAACACGGGGCGGCACCATATCAGAAATGTCGCAGTCGATACCAGTGAAAGTCCACGATTCTCCACCGATTGGACCTTTTCAGACTCCTCCTACAGTAACAGGAGCAATAATCTGGGAGCACAGATACAAACTGAAAGGCAACATAAAGTACATCAAGATTTAAAATAATCAGAGAAAAACCTGCTCTGCATGTAAACTGATGTTTTGTCCGTGTTCTCAGGCGACGGTAAAGAATCTGTCGTCTTCTGCTCACTTATTGAAACATTAGGAAGTTTAATCTGCAACATTTACTGACACGACTTCACTTGTTTTCATTAAAACAGCAGAACGTATCACTGAGGGTGAAACTGGGTGAACACTCAAGAGAGTTTGTCACAGTCAGCCATGTTTCTTTATTCAGGCTCCTCCCCTGGAACGCCTTGAGGTCGAGCGTCAGATATTTCGACGTTTGGGGCTTCAGCCGCTCGTTGGCGTGCGATTCCCTGAAGTTAAACTTCAGCGGCTCGTCTGGTTTCCCTGCTGACAGACGGCGGGACACGTTCCTCCTGAGGTCGACCTGAAAACACGCCGCAGGAGAAGCTTCCCATCAAAACGCCAGCCGGCCTCGAACTCGTCCCGTTGGCCGCGTGCTGATTGGCCGCCCGCGGGATCTCATTAAACGTGACGCACATGGACGCTAAAGTTAGCGCGGAGGCACAACGGCGCACTTGTTCCCGGACTCTATTTCCAGCACAGACTCGTCTTTGTTGTCTACGCTGAAGCCCCCGAGGCCCCTCGGGGCCCCTGGGAAAATGTGACATTAGATTAAAGCGGCGCGTCGTGGCGGCGAGGAGACGCTTTGTCACATTTTAACCTTTACTGGGACACGGCGAACGTGGTCACTTTAGAGGTCACAGGGGTTCTGACCTTTGACCTCTGACACGTGGCTCCGCCTGCTGCTTCATCCCGACGACCACGATTACATTTCAGATGTTGGGTTTCTTTTTCCTGTCGTCATGATGTCATCTCCTAAACGCCGACTCCAGCTCTGACCTTTAACGGTTTCCCCGTCTTCTTCCTCTGCAGGGCGTGGCGGCGACGACCGCGGCCCCGGAGAGCGGCGCCTCTCTGGCCCTCAGAGCTCTGGGTTGGGGCTCCCTGTACGCCTGCTGCGGCGTCGGCCTGCTCAGCTTCACCGTGTGGAAAGTCCTCGGCGTTCACAGCGTACGTACGTCTGGGGTCACATGACCAGGTCCGGGTCAGAGGACCTAAACCTGCCGTCCCGGATCACCTGAGCTCAGATCATGTGTTAAATTTACCTGCAGATTTTAGATCACTTATTGGTCGTTTAGCCGTTTCCTCGCTGACCTCCTTCTTCTTCTTCTTCAGTTACCAGAGTTCAGACGGAAGATGCAGTCCTTCTTCCCGTCCATCCCAAAGACCCCAGAACCCGCAGCTGGATCTGAACCCGTGGACTGGGACGCCGTCTTCAAGTCAAAGTGAGCTGCTGCCGGAGGACCAATCAAACGAGACGACAGAGAGACACTGAAAACACTGCGGAGAGACTCTGAGAAACCTCCGCTGGCGTGTTTCTGAAGAGCGGCCGAGACCGGAGAGTCTGGGTCCTAGTCCTGGTCCTAGTCGTGGTCCCAGGTCTGGGTCCTGGTCCCAGGTCCCTCCTGGTTGTAAATATTTGTGGGTTTTTAAAAGAAGCAGAACTGAAAACATGTTGAATTCTGTCTGATGTGAATCGTGATGAACTGAAGTCCAGACCTGGTCTGTAAAGGTCAGAGGTCACGGTGACGCGTTGGCTTGATGTAGGACGTCATGGCGTCTAAAATAAAGTGTTTCAGCCGTTCTGTGTCTCAGCTGGAGGAACAAGTTCAGTCTGAACACACGAGCCCTTTAGTGGAGCTTTCCGCCACATCACATGATCTTCCTCAGCAGACAGACGGCGTCCTGGTTGGTGCTTGAATTTCCTGTTTATTTTGGAAGCACTTAAAGTAAAAAGGCAACAACCAGGACGCCGTCTGTCTGCTGAGGAAGACCATGTGATGTGGCGGAAAGCTCCAGGTAGAGACTCGACGAACATCTGAGCGTCACTTCGACGCAGAAACTGTTTGTTGTGACGACTTTATGAAGTTATTAAAAGATTATTAAACCAAGTTTCAGCCGTCTGCTCTGTGATGAACTCATGAAACATCAGTAGAAATCGTGTACAAATACTACAAGTACAAGTCCTGCATTCAGAGTTTTACTTGTGTAAAAGTATTTAAAGGATCAAAAGTAAAAACTGTGTGTGCAGAATAAAACAATGTTACTGTATAAACAGCTGTTTGATCTAAATCTGTAAAACATTTATTGGTAGATTATATTTTGTTTTAATCTGAAGTAATCAGATAAATACTGTTCAGTACAAACTACAGTACTTCCCTCTGACGAGCGGTGCAGTAAGTACACAGTAAACATACTCTGTGAAAGTTTCAGAAATACTCCTGCTTCTCTGTGAGGCGTTCAGAGTTCAGCGCTAATATTAAAAACACGGCACTTTTTACTTTTCATACATGTGTACTTTTAAAAGCGGGTACTGAAATTTAAACTGAAGACTTTTACTGGAGTAACGCTGAGCGAGCGGATCTGTACTTTTACTCAAGCACAGATCTTAATATTTTGACTTTCCTCTCGTGAAAATGAGTTTATTTTTAAATAGTAGGACTAAAATAAGATCTTTACTCAGAATCACAGCTTAATGACATTAAATCTAAACTTTTATCCTCAAAATATGACGACTTCTGTTGAAAAGACGCTCAGAGTGAAACTACATGTGAGAACCTTCTTGTTCCTGGACGTCCAGGATCTGCGCTCAGAACCGGCCCAGGATCTGCTCTCAGAACCGGCCCAGGATCTGCGCTCAGAACCGGCCCAGGATCTGCTCTCAGAACCGGCCCAGGATCTGCGCTCAGAACCGGCCCAGGATCTGCTCTCAGAACAGTTCATTCTGTCACACATCTGTCAATCAAAACAGGAGGCGTTGTGGATGTAGAGACTTTCTTTTTTCCTCTTTACATTTGTTATAACTGTGTTTGAGTCGACATGGTGAGTCCCACCCGCCCCGCCCAGACCTCCTGTACATACAGTCCGTCAAATCAAACGCACCCTCCCAGATCAGACCCCCACATAAAATCCCGAAACTGAAGATTTCCCTTAAATTACAGAAACAAGAGTTCACCTGCCGGGAGGAGGCGGAGCTGCGGTGAGAGGTGGTTATTTACAGGATGGAGGACGTCTGCACGTACAAAGTTATTAAAAAACACAAAGTGGCGTTCGATACTGTCGAGGTCGGCAAAATACTGATGGTCAAAGGATTCACATTAAAAACAAACCTATTGCACCAAAACAAAGTTTCCTGTCGCAGCACAGAGTCACCGTTTAAATAAATCTGACGACCACAGAGAGCCGGACACGGGCGCTCGCCGCCGCCGCCGCCGCACTTTGGTTCAAACCAAACAACAAACTGACCAAAGAATAAAAAAGTATTAAATATTTTTGTATTAAAATTACTTAAAAATCCCAAATAAAGGTTCTGCTGATGGAGCGAGGAGCTTTATAGATTCTATATATTCTTTAGTTTGTAAAAACCTTTCTGTTCTTTAAATAAAAATATAACCGCAGCCAGTTCCCCGTCACACTGAGCGCGCTCCGTGGCGGCGTTCCTGTCACGAGCGGCCGAGTTTAAACAGTACGTCGCACATGACGGCCGCCACCGAGGAGCTGAGGGCGGCCGACAGCGAGATGTCCAGCAGCCGGCTCTCGTACAGGACGAACTCCGTCCGGTTGTCCTCCACCCTCGCCATGGCCAGCAGCGCCTTGGCGGCGCGGCACATCATGTTGACGCTGGGCGGCTCCGGCGGCGCGGCGGCGTGCAGCACGCTGTGCGAGCTGAGCTGGTACTGAGCCATGGCCACGCTGTCCTCCAGGAAGCCGATCAGAGTTCCCACGCTGCCCTTCAGCAGGGCGATGGCGCGCGCCGCCGTGGGGTCGCCCTGCGCCAGGTTGGACAGGACGGCCACCGCCATCTCCCGACACACCTGGCTCTTCCTCTCGCCCACCAGGCGCACCAGCGTGGCGTAGAGCTTCTGCTGGCGGCTGAAGGGCGGCGTGGCGAGCAGCAGGTCCACGTTGCAGTCCTGGATGCTCAGCTTGCACAGACACTCCAGCACCAGGCGCTGCGGCGACAGCGAGGAGGCGGCGCCGCAGAACGGGTCCTGGGCCTCGGCGGACGGGCACACCATCCAGTGCAGCAGCCCGTCCAGGAGCGGCAGGCAGATGTTCTCAGGGTACAGCGACAGGTCCAGCTGGCCCGCCACGTTGGCGAGCGTCACCAGCGTGTTCTCCCGGAGCGCCGCCAGGCAGTCCCACCACCACTCGTCCCGGCTGCAGGCCAGACCCTGCTCCTCCTCCCGCTGGTAGCTGGCCGGCGTCCGTTTCCTGCGGGGGTGGTGGTGGTGCAGCAGAACCAGCCGGCCCAGGATCAGCACCAGGCCCGGGTGCCGCGACATGTCGGCGTCGTTTCCGGGTACGAAGGAGAGGCCGCGCACGATGTTGGAGACGCAGAGGCAGCGCCGGGCCAGAGAGTCCTGCCAGGCCTCGGCGGTGGACAGCGGCGCCTCGTCCCAGCAGCGCGGCTCGTCCTCCAGCTGGCTGATGGGACTCTGAGCCGGCGACTTCTGACCTCTGACCTCAGACGGCGAGCCTGCAGAGAGAAACGCTCAGAGATCAGACATCAGAATCGATTTATCACGTGATTAAACTGCAGCTGTGGGCTCCTGGTGCTCCTCACCTGTTTCAGGCTGCGTCTCCTCGCCGGGCGCCACGCCTCCCTCCTCCTTCTGCGTCTCAGCTCCTCCCGCTCTCTCCTGACTCTTCCCCGCCGGTTTGGAGGGGGTGGAGTCTCCCGTCAGGATGTGGGCGGTGGTGTCTCCGCCTCCGGCCCTCCAGTGCAGGAGGCCGCTGATGAAGCCGTTGGGTCGGCCGAGCTCGGCCCAGCGCTCCTCCACCTCCTCCCACTCCTCCCCCTTCTCCACCCTGATTGGCAGCTTGTCGTACTTGCTGGCCTGCTTGGGGCGGGGCTCTGCCTGCTCCTCGCGCTCCTCCTTCACCACCACCTCCTCTTTGACGACAGGTTCGCCCTCTTTGGCGTCGACGGCCGGTGCAGCTGTGAGCAGCGGCGGCGTCCTCTGCTCCTCGGGTGATTGGCCGTTGGACTCGGAGGAGGAGGCGGCGGCTGGCGGCTCCTTCAGCACCTTCTCCATCTCTGGAGGGTCGAGCAGGGGCCCCAGCAGGGTCCTCTGGCCCTCGGCCCCCACCTCGTACTCCTCCAGGATACCGAAGATCTGGATGAGGCAGCGGCGGTAATACTCCACGATGAGCTCCAGGAAACCAGGGAGCTGCAGGAGGAGAGGAGGAGGTCAGGAGGAGGAGAGGAGAGGAGGGAGAAGAGGAGGGAGAAGAGGAGGAGGAGATGAGGAGGAGGTCATGAGGAGGAGAGGAGGGAGGAGGTCAGGAGGAGAGGAGGGAGGAGGTCAGGAGGAGAGGAGGGAGGAGGTCAGGAGGAGGAGATGAGGAGAGGAGGGAGGAGAGGAGGAGGTCAGGAGGAGGAGATGAGGAGGAGGTCAGGAGGAGAGGAGGAGAGGAGGAGAGGAGGGAGGAGAGGAGGAGGTCAGGAGGAGGAGATGAGGAGGAGGTCAGGAGGAGGTCAGGAGGAGAGGAGGGAGGAGAGGAGGAGGTCAGGAGGAGGAGATGAGGAGGAGGTCATGAGGAGAGGAGGGAGGAGGTCAGGAGGAGGAGAGAAGGAGAGGAGGGAGGAGAGTAGGAGGTCAGGAGGAGAGGGAGAGGAGGAGGAGAGAAGGAGGAGGAGAGAAGGAGAGAAGGAGGAGGTCAGGAGGAGGAGAGAAGGAGGTCAGAAGGAGAGGGAGAGGAGGAGGAAGTCAGAAGGAGGAGAGGAGGAGAGGAGGGAGAAGAGTAGGAGGTCATGAGGAGGAGATGAGGAGGAGGTCATGAGGAGGAGAGAAGGAGGTCAGGAGGAGAGGGAGAGGAGGAGGTCAGGAGGAGAGGAGGGAGGAGAGTAGGAGGTCAGGAGGAGAGGGAGGAGGAGATGAGGAGGTCAGGAGGAGGTCAGGAGGAGAGGAGGAGGAGGTCAGGAGGAGGAGAGGGAGAAGGTCAGGAGGAGGAGAGGAGGAGGTCAGGAGGAGGAGAGGGAGAAGGTCAGGAGGAGGAGAGGGAGAAGAGGAGGAGGAGGAGATGAGGAGGAGGAGGAGATGAGGAGGAGATGAGAAGAGGAGGTCAGGAGGAGAGGAGGAAGGAGAGGGAGAAGGTCAGGAGGAGGAGATAAGAAGAGGAGGAGGAGATAAGAAGAGGAGGAGGAGGAGGAGCGTCTGACCTGTGTGAGGCTGAAGGAGCCCACGGTGCCGTCGTCGTACAGCAGGATGTTGATGGTGTCCAGGGCCCAGCTGCTCTCTGCTAATAGGCCGGACTTCAGTGACATCATCACCCGCCACGCCTCCGGTGTTCCTGATAGGACGAATTCAACCACAGAGCGGCTCAGACCTGTTCCTGAACTCTACACGTGTGTGCGTGTGAGTGTGCGTGTGCGCAGCCTCACCCGTGTCCTTGGCGGTGAGCCGGCGTCGGGGCTTCAGTTTGGGGGGCGTGGCCTCCACAGAGCTGGGAGGGAAGCTGACCTCTCTGTTGATGAGCTGGAGGCCCTGAGTGGGCGGGGGGCCGTGGGGGAGCTTCTTCATGGAGGGCAGGTAGGGGGCGCTGTTGGGGGACAGCGAGCCCCCCAGGGGCCGGGGGAAGGAGGAGGGGCTGTGAGAGCGGGTCACGTGGTTGGTGGGCGTGGTCTGGAAGGGGGAGGGGGGCTGTCTGGAGGACAGGGGGGGCATGGAGGGAGAGGAGGAGGACGGAGAGGAGTGGGGGGGGTACGGTGGCTGGCGTTGGCCTGGATGACTGGGGGCCCACTGGCTGTCCTGGGGGGCCCTGCCCTCCTGGTCATCTCCTCGCCCCATGCCAGGATAGGGGGGCCCCTGGCCCTGCCGGCTGTACGTGTAGCCCATGTCTGTCCTGGGGTGCCACATGTTGGCCTGCGGCCCCTCCCCAGGGCCCCCTGACACCGCCGCCGGTCCTGAGCCTATCATGCTGTGCTGCAGGGGCCCCTGCCGATCCCGAGCATACGGATACGGGAACTGGCCCTGGACAGGCCGCCGCTCAGGGCCCATGTAGCCTCCGCCTCCTCCACCGAAGGGGCCGAACATGTCAGGCTGCTGAGGGCCAAACTGCTGAGCGGCGAAGGGTTCGCCCTCGTGGCGCTTCGCCGGAGGATACAGACCCTCCATTGGACGCTTGTATCCCTGAGGACAGAGAGAAGAGACAGCTGATTGGCTTCTACAGAGCGACAACCAATCACAGAGCTCCCTGACTCGTTTCTACCCAGTAACAAGTCACACTAAGCTCTGATTGGACGGGACACTGGAACACTGATTCATAAATATTTAAATGTCATCGTGGTGCCGTGACCTCTGACCTCTGCGCCGTGTGTCCTGCTCACCTGCTGCTGAGGGTACAGGGGCTGATGGGAAGTGTAGGCCACGCTGTGAGGATACTGCTGCCCGTACCCGTCGTGTCCGTGCCTGAACAGAGGCGGTAAAACTGATGAGACCACCAATCACAGAGCAGCATCTAAAACACGATAATCTAAACTACAAACTGAAGAACGCTTCTCCTCTCAGCCGTCCTCTCACCTCTGGGGGGGGTATCTGTTGGCGGGGTACATGCCGGCGTCGTTTCCAGATGGACCCATGCTGTTCTGACCTCCAGGCGGCGCCATGCCTGCCTCCGGCGCCATCACGTGGTCCGGCCTGACAGAAACATGCAGCGGGTTAGAGAAGGGAACGTGTTCTGGTTCCTGTTCTGCACTCCTGACCAGCATCTCACCTCCGCTCGTAGCCGGGGCCGTAGGGGTACTGGGGTCTGGGGCCCATGCCCGTCAGGGGCCCAGACGGCGGCCCGCGGGGGTACATGTCCTGCATGGCACCGCTGGGCATCTGACCGGGACCAAAGGCCTCGCCGGGCCCCGGACCTGAAGGGGAACAGGTGAAGACACGTGTTGTCTACTTTGAACTGAAGATAATCTAAAACCTGACAGGGGGATTCTGGGAAACGGCGGCTGGTGATGTAACGTGTGTGCAATGTGGCTGAAACGCCATCAGCATGGCAGATGATAAACGGCAGTCTGACCAGCAGGGGGCAGCAGAGTATAAAACGTGTGCCGTGGTGTTTGTTAGAGACCCGTGGCCCTCTGACGTGCTGCAGGGCCTCGTGACGGGTCAGAACATCGAGACCTCGCGCTAAAAACATCTCAGACTTCCTGTCCGAAGGAAACGACTGCTGGAGCAGAAATAAAGAGCTAATGGCTGCTGCAGGTCAAAGATCATCACATCATCACCTTTCCTCGACCCTCCGTACGGGTCTTTGTTGGCGTCGTACTGCATCCTCAGTGAGGGGTCTGTCGGCCCTCCTCCCTGCTGGTAGGGGGGGCAGCCGGGCCCCGGGCCTCGCTTGCTGTGGAAGGCCGGATCGCTGCCTTCAGAGAACGGGTCCTGGACGCTCACTCCTGCCAAGTTCCTGAGAGATGAACCACAGTAAATGAAACTACTTCACATTCACACAGACCGACCCTGATTCAGCCAAACTCCAGTCAGAAAACAAGCATTTTAACCGTTGTTTGCTTGTCATCTTGCTGACAGACCTGACAAAGCATCAATTCACATTTTTAACACATCAGCATCATGATGTAAATATTTCGGGATCAGTTTGATCCGTTTATTGTAACTAAATCACAGCTAAATGTTTATTTTACTGCTGCATCACAATATCTCACAATAACATCGTAGACGCACCGCTGCGTGGTCATGAAAGCTCATAGATGGACATTATTTCAGAATTTAGCATTAAAGCAACTTGATTAGAGAATAATCAGAATGACTGTTTAGAGGAGTGGTTCTCAAAGTTGGATCCGGGGACCCTGAGCAAAAACGGTGAATAATTGTAATTGGGAAACTGTTAGAACATAAAGGAAACCGTCTACTGACAAACACTTTGCCGCCGCAAAACCCACAGAGAGAATGTCAGAAACGCATGGAGGACGAGACACTGAGGCTGCTGCATCCTGGTCAGCTGCAGGACAGAATCAAGGTCAGCTGGTTTAAACATGCAGGGTCAGAGGAAACACTGATGTAGTGTATCAGGAACAGCTTCCTGTCCTGTCTGCATGACACAGAACTCTGGTGTGTGGTTTAAGAACTTAGTTTAGGAATTAAAAAGTCTAGTGTTTAAAATTTTAGAAAGCTTTTTCAAAAGTATCAATTATTATTATTTAACTATAATTCTAGTTTAAAAAAAAAATCCTGATAGAAAAAAGGATCCTGGAGGGATCTATCAGGCTAGTCTGGTCATGTGTTTGAGACACTTTCTTTAATAAAACATCTAAAAGCCAAAATCAGATCCCGAATCTAATCCAATAGGGGTCTGTGGTCCCTGTTTGTCTGTTACATGGCACTCAGCTCTGTGCACAGTACAAACCATCAGCAGGAAACACAGGTTATGAACCGGCATCTGTTTAAAACCATAAAATCCAGGCTCTCACCAGATCGCTACGTGCTAAAAGCTAATTATGCGCTCCCTTTTATGCTAAAAGTTAATTATGCGCTCCCAAGTGAAAGTGAGGTTCATATCCTGAACATTCTTCGAGCACTCTCACCTCAATCTGAATCGATTTGTCTCTGTATTCATTTTAGAAGAGGTGTTCCACAAGGCTCGATCACGGGGCCTCTACTATTACATTTATATACGCTATTTTTAGGGGCCATCTTTGCTTCTGTTGACTCTCTGAACGTGTGACACCAGAGCTGAACGGAGATCCAGCAGGGATCGATAAATCTTTTGGTCTCCACGGTGATCTGTGAGCCCCTCCCCTACCTGTTTCCGGGCTGGGGACCCATCTGGCTGTGCGGGGTGGAGGCCGGGGTCGGGGGCTTCAGGTCTCCGGGGGCCTCGGCCAGGGAGCTGCTGCTGGACTGAGGGGTGTTGGGGCCCTGCAGGGAGCCCGAGTTGGCTGCAGAGATACAGACCAGACAGAAAACCTGCTGAGAACAAGATTAACGTGTCATCATGTGGCGCCACACCGTCATTCAGACACCAGAGAGGACCGGAACCCACTGAGGAGAACCTCTGCACCAGACCGGTTGTTTTAGTGCCTGTGGGGTCCAACAACATCCTGAAGACCAGCAGAGGGCAGCAACCAGGCTCAAATAAGACCAACACATAACCAGAAGGAATGGAAAGGCTCTCTATGCATGAAGTTATTTAGATGAAATCACACGCTATTCACTTCCTGCGGATGCAGAGACGAGTTTGTTTGCTCTGAGCTTTGTGGTTTTTATGTGGTCTAACGAACTCAAGACGTTGGAGCATCAGGGATGGATTTTCCTGAACAGGAAACGGTTTAATTATTTACCAAAAAATAATATTTTCTATGTTACGGTGAGACGTCAAAAGGTCACATGTTGACCCAATATGTAGTCGCTGTGTTTTGACTTTGTATCAACACATTTAATCGTCTCTGACAGGGGAGAGAGAGAGAGAGAGCGAGCGAGGCATCGTGGGAAATTAGGTCAGATTGAGGTCACTGGTGTTTACATTCACGCTCCCCTCCCCCGCCAGACAGCTCGCTGCTTCTGTTACATAACCAGATGAGTTTGGGGATCTGGAGCGTTTCTGGCTTCGTCTTTCTGTTGCTGTGATGCTTCTTTGGCGTCGGTGATGTCACCGTTTACATCTATCCTGAATCGATTATTGCAATTCTTCGCTAGCTTGTTCAGCATGCGGCTGCTGCTGACTGGTACCAGGAAGAGGGGCCACATCTCCCCGATACTGGCCTCCCTCCACTGGTTACCTGTCAAACATTGAAAGGGACAGTTACTTGTTTATAATCTCCTCTGTATGTGTTTCAGATCTCCTTACATTCCACTCTTCCAGGTCCCTTCAATCATCAAACCAGGTCCATTGACCCGTCCACAGTCTCGAGACGTTTCTGGTTGTGGCCCCGAGAGCGCTGAACTTACTTCCCATTATTATCATCAGGTCGCCCCCCCAGACTTTTCTATTACTTGTTTTTTATTGCTTTTTTTTAGCTGTGCTTGGTGAACACAGTGAGTCACACTAGTGAAAACACTGACTGACTGTATGACCTGCACACAGAGGGAAGGCCGTTCAGCTTACAGCTTGTTAAGTGCTCGTGGTGGTCTCAAAGAGAACAGCTGAGTCCTCACCTGGGGACGGTGGCTGGATCTTGGCCTGGAGTGACAGAGGTTTCTTGGTGTCTCCGGCGGGCCCCAGGGCCTCAGGTGGGGGCTCCTCTCCTCGCTCCACCTTGCACTCGTAGGCGAACAGGTACTGGATGTACTGCTTCTTCAGAGAGCTGGCCGAGCTGCTGGACGTCCCCACGTTGAGCTGGGACGACAGCTCCCTCCACTTCTTATTCTTGTTCACCTGAGGAGGACAGCGATCAGCATTTGGACGACTAAGAAATGAATCAGTACTGAAAATAATCTGATAATATTTGATGGCTAAAATGAACAATAATCAACTAAAAGCTGAAACTAAAACTATAGATTCATCAAAGCCGGCTCACCATGGCCAGGCCCCCGATCTCTCTCACAGCCAGGTACAGTCTGCACAGGTCCAGAGGTTTCTTCCCCACGGCCGGAAGGGTTGGGACCGGCGTCCCCCTCTCCTCCATGAACGACAGGAACCGGTCCACCCAGGGCCTCCTCTCCGGCTCCGAGCCCATCTCGTAGAGCTGGGCGACGTCCTCGTTGGTCGTGGTGGCCATGCCGGACTTCTGGAGAGACATCAGCTGTCAGGTTTACAGAGCAGAGGAGGAGCACGACTCCTTCACCTCCTCACAGCCAACACGGACCAAACGACAGTTCAGCAACCGCAGCGCAAGGGGAACCTCTGAACCTCTGCAGCTCGGCCCAGCAGACTGATGCACCGGCAAAATCCACCAGAATCTACTTTACAGGGTCTGACGGTCATCTACAGTCACCGTATTTGTTCGACACGAACAGAAATGCAGAGGTGTTTGTCTCAAAACTATCAGAGATAAATAAATAATAATAATTAAAATCTTTATCACTGTAAAGTACAACACTGATGCAGCGTTACCCGGTCAGTTGAGCATCTGACTTTACAAAGCTTCATCTACATGTTCAAACTGCATTAGCTTAAAGCGCCGTTTAATTCAACGTAACGCGGCATCTTCATGGGAAACGGGGAAGAAAAACAAAGACGCTGGTCTCGCTAGCAGCTCCTCTACGTACACAACAAACTCCTCTCCCTCGTTTCCGCCGGCGTCTTCCTGCAACGACTGGCCTGGCACCAGATTCTAAGTCTGACCCTGTCGACATCAACATGTGTGAAAACAAAGGTTTACATGAAGCCAGAGGAAAACCTAAATCTAAACATGCTTCATGTTTTTAAAGGTCTGCGTCTGAAAACAAGTCAAACTGCAGGATTTTATGTTTTATGTTTTTTACGAGTCGATACATATCGTCACAGTGCTGCCCAGCCTTTGTCCTTTAGTCAAACGCACGTGCTGTCCATCCAAACACTCAACTGAAAGCCGACGGATTCAGACTTTAGTTACTCGCAGAGCAGGAAAAAGATTTTATCTGTATGTTTAAAAGTCTGGCTCGGGTGTCGTCACGACAGCGAGGAGCACCAAGTGGTCTCCATCATCATGGACGACCCCTCAGAGGTTAAACTGAACGGTCAGTCAGGACGGAAGAAGCCTCTTGGATGAGAGACGAAACGTCTTCGAGTATCTTCAACTGTGGATAACTGTGACCTCGGTGACTGAGAAGCTTCACAGACCTCTGCTAAAGCAGAAACGCCGTCAGTACGCCGTCTCCTCAGCGCTCGCTGCCGTCTAACTGAAGGGCGCTTAATTCAACCACTTTCTGATTTTTTTTAAATGAGAAGGTCTCGCAGGAAACAAATCAACAAGAAGCAGGTAATAAATAAATTGTCCAATGAAAACCTCGTAAAACCTGTGGTGGAAACAGGTGAGACAGAATCTGGAGTTACGAGGTTTTCACACAAACCAGCAGCAGAAGCGGGGCTCTACGGTGGGCCGAACGTGGTCAGAGTCTGAAGCCCCCCAACACACAAACACATGCACAGAGACGTGTGCTCGGCTCAGCTTTGCACTTACGGGGCTGGTCGACGTCTTGGGCCAGGCGGGGCTGCTAACGCTATCGCAGGAGGACAGACTAGCTGAGCGGGGGGACATGGGGGAGTGCGTGGGGGGCTTGGACACGCACTGAGCGCTGTAGCCGTCCTGTGATACAAAACACACACACACACACACATACAACAGAGCCGCGTGGTGCGGCGGCGTCAGGACGGCCAGCTGGAAAATTCAGAAAATGAAAATGAGAGCGTTTCGTTGTGTCGGAGAGCAGAAGCTCAGGAGTGACGTTCAGCAGCTGTGACAGCAAGGTTAATGAGGCTTGTTACTTCACACAGAGAGCAGATTAACAACAGGTCATTAACCCTCCCTGCTGGTTAATCGCCCTCCGAAACACTGAGCAACACATCACTTCCATTAGCAAGAACATGAATGACCACGAGCAGAAGAAGAAGAACAACACGAAGCTTTTCACTGAAACGAGATTGATTTAGCAAAAAGACACGTACTGGATTAGAATCGCTGACTCCACCTTTGACATCAGGAGGAGCTGCTAATGAGGACAACTGAAGATTAAATGAGATCTTCTGTCAGGTCCCCTGCCGCCGCCTTACCGCTACTCTGAGTTACTCTAGTTATCTGGGAAACAGTGGGACTGTTGTGCTTCTGGACTTTGAAGTTCCCACCCTGTTGTCTCACATCCGCGCTGAAGTCTCTCTGACAGCTGACGCCAAAGACAGAAAACACACGCCTAACCAACGGAGCGTCGAGCCGCTTCAGCTCAAAGCAGAGAGTTAAGAAATTAGCAGCAACGCAGCCTCTGTGGAGCCGCAAGCTGCACACGCCGAGCAGCCGGTGCTCATCAAGCGAGCCTCGAGTCAAAGACGAGTCGTCTCGCGTAACCCCGACCGCCACACCTGCATCCTACACAGGGCTGATCAAGGCCGACTCTATTGGATAATGAGGAGAGGAGCGTGAAACAGAAAATAAGTCTCTCCAGCTGCTGAGAGGGAGCGAAACCAGAGCGGAAAACAAGATGAGAGAAGCTAAACTCTGGCTCACGTTGGCGGGGACTGGTTATTTTGGGTTTGCTGTAACCAGAAATAATGACAGGTGGAAGAAACACCACGCTGCTGGAAACAGACTGATCAGAACGAGGAGAGCCGGCTGGGAAGATACGAAGCGGCACCGGGGAATCGTTTCCTTTGTGAAGCGTCTCCTGGTTGGAACAAACAGACGTCACGTCAGTCTGAAATACAGATTCCTCCGACAAGCTAAACACAAAGTCTGATTTTTAGAAACTTTGTTGTTTACGCCCTCGCCGAGATCTCTGCCAGAGTCTAAGTTGATTTATTAAATAATACATACATTGAAAGCTATATTACGCTTTCAGACAGGACTCGTCTCCAGGGCTTTTCTGTTTTTATTGATCAGTTAATGAAATGACCACGTACTAACTTCCACGTAGTGAACCGGGAGCCTTGGGGACCCTGAGGCCCCGGGGTCCCAGCCTTTTATTAGTTTTAGTGCATCCTTCCATTTCGATCTTGTCCATTTTAACTGAATCACTTTTTAACTTTATGTAATTTGAAACTTCTTGATTTAATTTGCCTCTGTTTGGAAAAGTTCTTGTAAAGAACTTTGTAACTCTGCTGCATAACAAAGTTTATCATGACCGTTTCACCTTTTCATCTTCAGCGTCGCATCATCTGATCTGTGGCCATCTGAAAACAAGCACTGTTATGTAATTTGATCACCGCTTGTGGTGGCGAGGAGTCTGGAGGAAAGACCTGAGCTTAATGTTAATGTTCCTGCGCTCGGCTCAGCGCACCTGCATCTGTCAGCGTGCAAGGAGAGCAGAAACAGCCGCTGTGATTGGTTAACAAAGCCAGAGGACACACCTTGGGTTTGGGTGGTTCGGAGGCGGGGCCGACGCCGTCTTTGCTGAGCTCAACCCTCTGCTTGGCGTCTAGATGGGGACCCATCCCCTCTGCCTGCAGCATCATGGGGCCTGAAAGACAAGAACCAGGTCAACGGCAACAGATCCTGACCCCAACAGCAGCGGGGCCTCCATTCTGATCTGCGGTCGTACCTGAGGACGGGGCGCCGTAGGGCGGTCCCTGCGGCGTCATCCTCCCAGAGTTGCTGCCTGGTTGCTGGCTGTAGGGACCTCCGGGGCCTCCAGGGCCCATTCCTGCCATTGGCGCCATGCCCAGGTAGCTTCCCTGCCTGGACAGCACAGAAGAAAAAGGGGGTTTACGAGCTGTGAGGAAACTGGCGAGGCATGCAGGAGGTTAGGGCGAGGACGGACGTGAGGAAGAAAGCGTCCAGGAGCCGAGCAGTTAGTGGAGCCGAAGACAGAAACAAAGAGCTGAAGCATTTTTTATGAGCTGGTGGAAGCAGCGGCAGGTCCGGTCAGCCAGCTGCTGCTTCATTTCACGATTCAGTAGATGTGCAACCCAAAATGCACGTCTGAAAGCTCCAGCTGCAAAATTATTCTAAGAATGAACTTTTACGCCACTTATGACAACAAAGTCCTTTTAGTGCTTGAACTGAAAGACACCCGGGCCTCCAAGTCTACCGAGGAAGATCCTGCCAAACGATCAAAAGCTGAACAGACACCAAGTAGCAGGAACAGGGTTAAGGTTAAGTGTCTCGCTCGGGACACATTGGTGGATGTGCCGTAGCGGGAATCGAACCTGGGTCTCCCACACCAAAAACAATCCATTAGTTTTGAATATTTTCAGGCTTCAACCAGCGCTGCTGAGGCAGCGAGAGAGGGCCGGGAAGGAGAGCTGATGAGCAGAGGAGGAGGAGGAGGAGGACAGCAGCCAACATGCAGCAGGTAAACCTCTCTCTGTACTTTATTTGACTGACACAATGTGAAGCAGTTTTATATGCTGTATTTATATATATTTACATACTTCAAATATTGTAGTGGAGGACCTTCTATACGTTATTATTTAATCTTAATTTGTTATTTTAAAGAAAGCGTGGGCGTGTCCTCTGTTTCTGTCAGGCTCTGGTGCCAAACCTACCCATAATGCTCAGCAGGGCTCTGCACGGTGGGCTGGGGCTGAGCATAGGGTCCCTGCTGGGAGTGGTGAGGAGGGTGAGGAGGGTGAGGAGGGTGAGAGGGGTGAAGGGTAGGAGAGAGGGCAGGTGGACCCCCGGGCCAGGACTGGTTGTGGAAGGCCGGGGAACGAGCGAAGGGAGGCCTGGAGGGGTGGAGGGAGAAGCAACAACAACTCTGACTTGGTCCGAACTGTCGACTCTCTGCAGCTTCAAGCAGTAAAAATATCAGAACCCACGTTCAAAAACATCAAATGCAAAAACTAAACTCTGGGTTCTGATCAGTGGATCCATTTCAGAGCAGAGTCCAGGTAGAGGAAACACCTGAAACTCCACGTTTAAATACTGGATCTCACCTTCTTCTGTTGGAAAAGATCAGTGAACAAAACACAGAAACTCTCCTGGAAATCCTGGAAGGGGTTTTGATTTTCCAGACTTGACCCTGGCTCTGTCCAGACTCACCTGCCCTGGGCGGCTGAGGTCGAGGAGGAGGACGACGGCCCGGCGTTGGGGCCGACCTCAAGCAGTTTGCGGCTCGCGTTGGGCCCCGGAGGCCCCATGCCCTGCCCGGCGGGCTGTGGCATGCCGGGGGAGGTGGGGGCCATGGAGCTTCCTCCGGCGGGGTAAGGCCGGCTCCCGGGGCCAGGTCCCGGGCCGCGACCTGCCGGGGTGGACGGGCCCTGACCGTGCATGGGACTGCTGGCGTTCAACCCCAAGCTGTTGGCTAAGCCGGGACCCGGTCCAGGGCCGCAGTAGTTGGCACTGGGGGCCCCGCCATAGTGCGGGGGCCGAGGGTAGTTACCTGGAGAGGGGGAGGAGGGAACTTTTACAAAAACTGTTTCACTTCTGTAACTTTCCAAAGTGTTTTTCCTTCCAGGACACGGTGCGTACCTGGGGGCCCGTACTGGCCATATGAGCCGCCCTGCTGGTAGGAGCCGTGGTGCATGGGTCCCCCCCGAGGCTGGGTGAGGGGACATGGGTGGTGCTGACTGCTGAGGGCCAAACTGAGGCCCCTGGGCGCTACGCTGCATGGAGGGAGGGAAACCTGAAGACAAAGAGAGGAGATGCTGTTAGCTTAGCTTAGCACAAAGACTGGAAGCAGGTGGAAACTGCTAGCCTGGCTCCGGTCCAGGCATCCACTGGATGGACTGCCGTGACATCATGGCCCCCCAGAGTCCTACTGACTCCGGGGATCCTCTGACTGTCCTCTGGCGCCACCACGAGGTCCACACGTGTGGCTTTCAGAGACAAATGAAGAGTGAAGCACAACGCTCAGTCGTACCTCGGTCCTGAGTCACGGCAGAGGGATGAGGACCGCCGTCTGAACCAGGACCAGAGACCTGAGGGGTCATCTGAGAGCCTGACGGGGAGACACAGAGGGCGTTGGCTCCAACTGTGTACAGCTGCTTTAAACGGCTGTAAGACAGGAAGTGACGTCACCGTCCTACCTGGTCCGCTGGGGGCGGGGGACAGAGGTCCGGATCGCGATTGGCTGCTGGACCCGGCGGGGGACGGTGAAGGGGAGGGGGAGGGCCCGGTGCGAGCTGGCGGGGGGAGTCGCGGTGAGACGTGGGGGGAGAAAGGAGAACGGGTCGGGGTCCCCTGGTCGCCCTGAGCGCTGCCGGAGCCCGAAACCCCTGAACTCACCGCCGCCTCGGTGCCGGTGGGAAGGTCATCGATGGAGCCGGACAAATCCTGAAACACAGAGGAGGCGCAGGTCATTACAGGAGGGAGGAGGAGGAGAGGAGGGGAGGGGAGGAGGAGGAAGGTGGAGAGGAGGGAGAGGAGGGGGGGGGGGGGGGGGGGGGGGGGGGGGGGAGGAGGGGGGGAGGGGAGGAGGAGGAAGGTGGAGAGGAGGAGGAAGGTGGAGCCGGACAAATCCTGAAACATAGAGGAGGCGCAGGTCATTACAGGAGGGGAGGGAAGGAGAGGAAGAGGAGAGGAGGAGGAAGGTGGAGAATAGGGGGAGGAGGGGAGGGGAGGGGAGGGGGGGAGGAGGGGAGGAGAGGAGGAGGAAGGTGGAGCCGGACAAATCCTGAAACATAGAGGAGGCGCAGGTCATTACAGGAGGGGAGGGGAGGAGAGGAGAGGAGAGGAATAGGAGAGGAGGAGAGAAGGAGGAGGAGGAGAGGAGGAAGGAGGGAGGAGGAGGAGGAGAGGAAGGGGAGGAGGAGGAGGAGGAGAGGAGGGGGAGGGGGAGGAGAGGAGGAGGAAGGTGGAGCCGGACAAATCCTGAAACACAGAGGAGGCGCAGGTCATTACAGGAGGGGAGGGAAGGAGAGGGAGAGGAGGAGAGGAAGAGGAGGAGGAGAGGAGGGGGAGGAGGAGGAGGAGGGAGGGGAGGAGGAGGAGAGGAGGGGGAGGAGATGAGGAGGAAGGTGGAGCCGGACAAATCCTGAAACACAGAGGAGGCGCAGGTCATTACAGGAGGGGAGGGAAGGAGAGGAGCACTGCACTAAAATCTCCCATCTGCCCCATGGTCTCATTCCAGCCAATCACAGCGTAGCAACCCATCCTCCCTCCCTCCGCCCCTTGCCAACAGCTCAGCCAATCAGGAGCTGCCTCTCTCTCTCCTCGTGTGTTCTAATTATAAAGAGAGAGAGAGAGAGAGAGTCTGCAGCCTCGCTCGACCTTCCTCTCCTCCTCTTCCTTCACCTCCTGATGTCTCTCTCTGCTCCTCCTCAACTCCCTCACCTCCTCTTTTCTCCCCTCGCCTCCTCAGTTTCCTTTTATTTCCTCATGTTCAATCACCTCCTCCCTTACCGCTGCCTCTTTTCCTTCACCTCCATCCCCTCCTTCACTCTTTCTCCCCCTTTCTTCTCCTATTTGTCTCCTCCTCTCCTGCATTGTCGTTTTAATTCAGTCTCCCTTCTCCCCTCCTCCTCCTCCACCACCTCCTCCTCCTCCGCCGTTGAGCCACGTGTTTCAGACACAAACCTAAAGTCAAACAGACTCGACACGTTTTTATTGAACTCCTCCGAACGTTCGACCGACCAGCGAGATGCTGGCAAACTGCGCTCCCTTTTTAATTCCCACCTGTCTGTTGTTCGGGAGTCGTGTGACAAAATAAAGCAGCTCCTAATTTATTTAAATGACTTACCGGAGACGCGTCTAAATAAGCTTCGTTTCACCCCCACAAAGTCCCTGCCTGCCTTGCAGTGCATTTCTGATTGGTCGCTTTAAGTCGAGCACCGTTGACTCTGACATTTGCAAACTAATAAACCACATCAACAGCCAGATATCACACGAGTCTCCCCGACGTCGGCCTGAGATGGTTTAAATTCAGAGCTGGTCCTGCTGCGTGTTTACAGCAAACAGCAGGAGTTACGTTAAAACTGAGTCCGGAGTTATGAGGAGGTTTTTTACAAGGAGCCGGGGTCGGCCTCCTCTTCTCCAAAACAAACGGCTGATTGCGACAATAAAGCTCGTTAGAATCGGCTGCCTTGATGGCTTTATCCACTTTGTTGTCTCTTCATTACACTCAGACTACACTAAGGTCAAGCATCCTGCTGTTATTATGGTTTATTATCAAACCTGATGCTCCTGCTGCTCGTGGACGTTACTAAATAATGATGCTTTTTACGGCGTGAATCAAACGTCAGCTGTTGCTCTGCCTGATCTGCTGCTGGGTAAAGGCGTTTGGGAAAGTTATTAACCTGTTATTTAAACTTCAATAAATGTCGATTAAAGATGTATTTCATTTCTAAACTGGCTTCGAGTCTTGATTAGATTTTTAAAAACCTTGAAAAAGGAGAAAGAGTCGGCAGAAATGACGGAGCAGAGAACGTGAACTTATTGCAGAGGCTGTGAGGCCTTCAAGAGCAGCTGAGCTCTTTGTTTTTTATAGTGTCTTCCCCTCCGCCTGTCGCCATGGCAACTGCATCAGCACCACCGACTTCAAAAAGGATAGAGAGAGAGAGAAAGAGGAGGGGGTGGGGGGTAAGACACTGAAGAGAAGGAGGCAGGAGGAGGAGGAGGCAGGAGGAGGCAGGATGGAGGAGGAGGAGGCGGTGGCTCCAGGATGGAGAGATGAAACAGAGCAGTGAGCAGACTGATGCAGAGAGAGGAGCGTTCACAGTCAGAGCAGCTTTAAAACGGTTTGCAGACTCCTGCTGAGGGTTTACTTGCCCCACAGGCCGGACACAGACTCACCGGGCCACTTCTCTTTTTATATAAACCATTCAGGGCAGTTTATCAGAGACTCTTACAGTGAACGCAACACGCCGTCACTAAATATATAAAAACACATTCAAGTATCTGAGTCCTGTGCGTCTCGCAGCCTGATGAGGAAATAATGATTAGCAGCCTAGTTTTAACCTGCAAATCAGGAAATGAATGCTGTTTTGTTACTTACGACGGCTTCTTGTCAATATTTGTCAGACCAAATGATAATGAAACAAATTATAAATCCATAATTTAGGAAGGACTATCGTGCAGCCTGGCAGCCTCCTCTCAGGGTTCAGTGAGCCCATAGTTCATGCAGAGCTGAACACGTTCAGTTCAGCCAGCGTTCACGAGGACAGGTGATTATTTCAGGTGCGTCTCTCTCTGTGAGGCAGGAAGCATCAGGCGCCGACAGCGTGACGCCTGATTATCAACAACAACGACCACGCAGAGCAATCAGAGGCCGCAGGGAGGCCTGACACAACACGCCGCTCCTCGCTTCATATAATCAGGACAGGAAGTCTGAACTCACAGCTGCTTCGCCCAACCTTCACCTTCAGTGAGCAAACAGTGAACAAACTGTCCTGTGAGGGATTTCAAAATAAAAGCTCTCTCTCGTCTGTCGCTGAAAGTCGCTCTGAACAGGACGTCAGTTATGCCAATATTTTTATCTTTAAATGGATGCTGCATAAAATAATAGGATAAGTGTTCATGCCCCAAAGCCAAACCGGAGAACAGGACGGTAAAATGACGAGGCTGGCAGAGAGTACCGTAACTGCACTGGTGCTCGGTGACTGAACGTTGACGGACCAGGTTTCTCCTGTAAATATGCTCAGCTACTAAAGCTGGACCATTTCTTTCAACTCACAGATGTCAAAAATCAGTTACCGGGGCGACAGAGACGTGTCCTCTGTACCGGGCGCATTAGCGCAGCTGAATAAATGACCGCAGCTACTGAGGTTTCAAGCGATCATTAATATCAATATGGAACTAATGATTTTTACTCGTGGGTTTTAGCCACCGCGTCAGCGCCTCCGCCTGCCGGACCCGAGGTCGCCTGATCAAGTCAGGACTAAAGTCCTTACAGGCGAGTCATGGCACATCTCTGAGCAGCTATTTCAGTCCAGGCTCCGGTCTGAATGAACGGAGAGAGACACTTTCACAGCTCACCAAGACATAAAAACTACAATCTGCAGTAAAATCTGACAATCGCTGAAACATTTGACGACTTTGCCCCAAAATAAGGTTTAAAAAGCGTTTTTCCCGCCCGGCTCTACTTCGACTACGCTCGTGACCCTTACGTCAGTGGAACCACACCATTGGCTGAAATACGTTTCCTGCTCTGGCTGTTAAAGGCAGACGATTGGCTTTCTGTAAAACGTCTCTGGTACAACTCAGGGAGAACGGTTACCCACGGTAACACTCGTCCGGCCGCTGTAGCTGGATCAGCAAGGCGCCGTCACGCTGCCTGTCGCCGACGTCAACCAAACGCCTCCAACACGAGCGACAACTCCTCTGAGCTGCGCTCTGACTCACCGGCAGGCTGGACGGCCGCTCCTGTTGGCTCAGACCCATCTCCTCGTGGTTCGGCTTCCCAGGAGTCATGGCGGCAGACTGGCCCCGCCCCCCGTACGCCTCCTGCGGCACCTCCTGCATCAAGACAGACAAAGAAACAAAGTTCGCTGACATCTACGGACTTCTGAGGACACCTGAGGTTTAAAGACAGGATGAGTGATGACTGGAAAACGGCCGATCAGCTGGTGAGTAACGTGATGAAGGCCGTCAGGGATGTTCCTGTTGCTATGGACCTGTTGCTATGGACCTGACAGGCTCGCACTGAGCCGCCCTGCTAAAGCTTTTCTGTGCGCTGAATAAACTCTGGAAGCTTCGGAGGTGTCGGACAGGAAACAGCAGAGAGGTCAGCCTCTCCTCAGACCTTTCAGCAGGGACGCGATTACCTCTGCACACAACACCTCCATCGCACCGCCGGCGGGTTTCTGTCACATCAGCAGAATCTTAACACCCACTTCCTGTGTGCGTTGCATGTCAGAACATAAGGGGGTTTATTCAGGCCGCTCTGCAGGCTGATGAAGGAGATAAGAAGCAGCTGACGGCCGGGACTTCCCCTTCACTGCAGAAAACAAGCCGACGCCGTAAAACAGCCTGAAACTCTGATCGCTGATCTGATAAACTGAACTACATACTGATGAAATCTGATCCAGGAGGTCTTTGTGTTTCAAGGTTTATTACACACCAAAAACACTTTTCAGGATCGTACAACTCTACGACTGGTCGAATATTATAATAGCCTACATTGTTTAGTACAGCCAGTAAAACCGATCCCTTCAACCCTCTTCTATCTTCCACCTCCCTCTCTTTGTCCTGCTCTTGGGTCTGCTGGCCTCACCGTAACAAAGTTACCTACTCCTACTTACCTACGCCTACTCAGCGCACAGTTCGCCTTTTCGTTTATCAGCACAACTTAACGACGAGACTCGTCTAAAATCAGAGCTGTGGTGTCTATATCTTCTGGTAGCTGTTATTAGGCTTTTATTGTGAAAGATCAGCAGGAAGTGTTTGATTTACAGGAGAGCGGGTGGGAATGAAGAACAGTGTTCGTGGCTTCGGTCGTACCTGCTGTGGCAGTGGGCGGGGCTGCATGTAGGACGGCTGGCTCGGGGCGGCGGGCTGCTGCTGTGGAGGGCTGAAGTACGGCGGCTGACCCGGCTGACCGTAGCCTCCCACGCTCTGCTGCTGCTGCTGCTGCTGCTGCTGCTGCTGCTGCTGAGCGTACTGAGAGCCCATCTGACGACACAGAGAAACACAAAGCATCAGTCTCCACCTCCTGTTTCCATCCGCTCCTGTTGGTTCTGGAGAAAAAGCCAGGGCTCATCAGGACCCTGCACCGCCGAGCCCCAGAGAGAAGGAGCTCCTGAGGCTCGTGGATCAACAAACACCACATCCCCGTGTTCATTAAACCCAAGAACACGCTAAGACAGATACAGGTCCACAACCAAAGACCGCACACCCAAACACAAGAAAAGCAATCAGCAAGGAAGATTTAGACCCGTTTACTGGGAAACTAAACAACCTCTGCACAAACACATGGCTCAACACAGAAGGACCAACTCCTCAAGAAACAGCAGTTTACCTGCATCTGAAGGGTGAAGGACACTCGTTTGAGGACAACACCGTCCATATTGTGGACAGGGAGGATGGATGGAGGAGGGAAAGAAGTAATTTACCTCACAGAGGAGATCCCATCTCTCAACAGGGGAGGAAGGCTAAGACACCTCATATTCCCCCCTCACTTTATATAGCGCTTTAAAACTCAAAACGCTTCAGAGTGGAGTGGGATGGACCCACCTGGGTGATGCACGGCAGCCATTTTGAGCAACGCTCACCACACATCAGCTTGAGACGGAGAGGGAGGGAAACATTGAGCCAATTAAATCTGCCAATGCTGTCCTTTCATGTCTTCCTAGGACAGTGAAGAAACCCGCTCCACTAAGTACCCCTGCTGGTACCGCCACGGCTCACAGAAAGCAAAAGTCGCTCAGCTAGTCTTTGTAGTGGCGCCGCACTGGTAGAACGAGCTCCCGGCCAATGTCAGGACTCTGCGTAGCCTCCCTCCTTCACTCCCAACTGCCTCGCCGCCCCCCAAAAATGTTTGTACATCATGGCTCGTACAAATATAGCACTTAGCACTGTGTAGCATCTTAGCCTAGCAACTGAGATTGAAACATGTTCTATTGACATCTTTACTGTGCCGACAGTAAAGACAGACAAATGTACTTACTGTAAGTCAATTTGGACAAAAGCATCTGCTAAACGCCCTGAATTTAAATGTAACGTAAACAAACAAGCGCTCATATTTCGCCTCGTGTGACGCCAGCGACGGTCAGACCACAACAACAGAAGAGTCCAGATGCCCTTTGATTTTAACTTTGAGTAGTGTAATTCAAATGTACGCTAATCTGATTGTTATTCTGATTGTTGTATGAAGGTTCTCTCCTCAACAGCTTAGAAACAGACTCACTTTGGCTTGAACAAGTTAAATTTCTGCCCGTTTCACTGCAGCCTTTACGTTTAGCCATCATGACGTAGATGTAAACCTGCCACAGCGTTTATGGAACAAGCTGAATGTCTGAAAAGGATCTTACAGCAACAAGTTTCACTCATCTCTACTGTAGGAACGGCCAGAAAAGCAGTTCTTTAAACTGCTGCTGACCTGCTGAAGCTAACTGCTCAAGTTAAACCTCAGCACACCGACATTTACAGATAAAATCAGGGCTGCAGTGTTTTCTAACACTCCTTCCTCTCACATCGTTCTCCCCCCTGGAAGCTCATCCTCTCCTCAGGAAGAAAACGCAACAAGACGCAACCTCGGTGCAACCTGCGAGCGGCCCCGAGCGGCCCCCGGAGGACATGCGGGATTGGCTGCCTTGCTCAAGAGCACCTGTGATGATGTAATCAGGTGTCAGCCGTGATGTCTGCAGTGAGAAGCAGAACTAAGGCCCCAAAGCAGAGCCGACACGACCGGTTCACAACGGAAAATGAATCCACAGCTCTGTCCTTTATGAATATGAAACCAGCAGCGTACGTCTCTGAACTGACTTGGACTCTTGTGATACGTATTTTCACAACAAGCCTCTGCTTCCTGTATCAACTGTCAGCTGCTTATAAATTTCTTTCTGTTTTAAAGTAATTAACTCAGGCCGCGACTAACGACTGTCATTGTGTCGATTAATCTGTTGATTATTTTCCTGAATGATCGATTAGTTGTTTGGTCTCCTGAAGCCCGAGGTGACGTCTTCAAACGTCAGCTACCCACAGATTTACCAATTATTCCCGTTTGAGAAGCTGGACTGGATAATTACTCAAACCGATTAATGGATTATCAATAAGTGATTAATGTCGCAGCTCTAAATGTTCTAACGCAGTCAGAAAGTCAAACGGGATCAATCTCAGCAGCACGGAGAGGGAAGCCGGCGGGTCCACATCCAGAGTTAATAAAGGACGGGCCCCAGGGCCCCATTCAAGTCATTACCTTTCCTCCCTCTGCCTCTTCACCTGACACCACTTCCCTCAGGCTGAACAGAAACAAGCAAGTGATGTAATGACGCCGTCATTTCTCAGGGATGATGGTGGGGGGGTAATGTACGAGCTGAGAGAACCAGCGTCTGACTGAACCACCTGAAACCTCCTGCTGCTGCTTCTCTCAAGCATTTAAACCCGAGTGCTTACAACAACTAAAACTCCTGCGAGAGCACGCCGCCGTGCGATCGACCAATCAGCATGCAGTTTTCACCTCGCAACAGGACAGTGTTAGGATTAGCACGAGTTACAAGATTTGCATTGTGTTTTTATTTATGTTTTATTCCATGTTATTTTTCTGTTGTTATTTAACTCTCTGGTGTTTTTTGCCTCATCGCCTCCTGAAATGTTTTGACCCTGGTTCGACCACGTGAAGCACTTTGTTTTGTGATGATCCGGCTCCTGGTAGAAACCTCCTGAACGGCCAACACCGAAGGAATCCTGCACTAAAAACAAACTGAGCAAACGCTCCAAATAAAGTACCAGGTACCAGATTTGCTCAGTGAAAAACAACCTTTCACCACGATGACGTCGTCACTTTTCTTTCTGTGTCTGCAGCCTTCAGTGAGCAGAGAGATTGAAGAATGCCTCCTGCTGACGTCACCGACCAATACTGGCTCTTATATATTTGCTTGGAACATATTGATCATATAGATGAAGAGCAGAGAGATGGATTGGGCTGCAGCTGAGGTCTGGAAAGTTTATTTTCTCCAGCAGAGTGAAATCAAACTCTCAGCCTCTCTAAAGTCTTTGTGGTCTGATTCCAGCTGCAGCAGCCAAGCGATCGGGAAAAGTCGCTTCATGTTCTTGTATGTGACGTATCAGAGGCAGCATCAGCCGTCAGTAAACCCAAACCAGCCGTCTGGAGTCTAAAAATAGCCTCGGCCCAGTCTGCACCAGGAATAGCCCTGACTCGGCCCGGCGAGCTCTGCAGCCGCCGTGAGGTCTGTTCCCCTCAGATGAATCAGCTGCAGCTCAAACACGCAAACTACCTCATACGACAAGATCCAGACGCTGCGAGTGAAGAGGCTGCAGCACGACCACTAACCAGGGAGCCTTAAACCTGCGTCCTCTCCAGCAGCCAGCAGGAGGCGACTCCACTGGATTGTGTAGAAGTCTATGAGAAAATGTTTCTACTTGTCAGCTGATTTATTCCCTCAGTAAACACTTTCCTGATGAGTTTATGGTCTCAGTCGCTAGTTTCAAGTCTTCTTCAACACAGCGTGATGTTCATTTAGTAAATTATGGTCCCATTTAGAGGAACAGAGACCAGGAAGCAGGGGAGGCTTTAGGGCGGGGCTACAAGCTGATTGACAGGTTGACTTCCGCCGGCCCAGCTGGCTAACTTCTGGTTTCGCCCTCCTCTAACTTTAATGGGGGTAAAATGATCAATCATGCAGCTCTTCTCGTTGTTTTTCAAACTAAATGGATCAAATTCTGACACTGAAACCTCAGAAAAATGTACCCACCAGTGTACAGCCGCTTCTTTCACAACGTAAGTCTGTGGGAAAATGTTCTTCCACAGAGAAGTATAAATTGGCCTTAAGAGCTTTGACCTTTTCAGAGTGCGTTGAAGGTTAACTGGAACATTTTTGGCCCTCAAAGCGTCTTGTTCGGAGTTCGGTTGGACTAAAAGACTCGGCTAATAACCTTTTCTGGTTAATAAATTTAGTTTTAAGTCTGTTTTTATACTAGCCAACATCAGCATCACGGTTAACGTGAATTACAGATGCACCTAGATAACCAAGCTATCTAGCTCCACCTTCTTGTCCAAATATGGTCACGTGTGGCTTCAAGAAACCAAGATGGCAACAGCCAAAACGCCAAGGCTTCAAAACAGTAATGATACGTCCACCGTCTCTTCCCGCAACCCTAAAAACATCAGGAGATAAAAACACAAGTCTAGGAGGAGGTGTGAGTTCAGACGTCTTCCTTTCATCGTCTGAAGTGAAGCCGTTACAGCTGTTAAAGAGCGCCTCCTACCTGTTGCTGCGGGTACTGCATCCCGCCCATCCCCATCTGGCCTCTGCTGGGCATCCCCATCGGGTATCTGTGGGGCCCGGGGGAGGCGTACGGCTGGCCGGAGTACGCCTCCCCGGGCTGCTGGGAGTACGGGTGGGAGCTCATGCTGTAGAGCTGAGAGCGCTTCATCGCCGTCGGGTCCAGCGGCGGCACCTGGAGGAGAGACACGGTTGGTTGATGAGACTTTTTAGCTTCAGCTCCCTTACGGCAGGTTTACTGTGACCTTTTTATCCAAAGATTCAAAAGCTGAGTGATGAACTTTCAACCTTTAAACCAACACGGAGGAGAAAACTGCGCAGCGTTTGATCTGCAGCTGAAGCTGGAGGGATGCAGTCGAAAGCTTCAGCGCAGCTGAACAGACTTGTGTTTAGGGAGTCCCGTGAAGGACATAATAGATCTGTAACGAGTCGGGAAAACAAACAACAAGTGGGACTAAAGCCCTCATGTCAGAGCAGATTCAGCAGGAGCAGCACTCAGACGAAATGTGAGCCATCCAAAAGCCCGGGAGGCCACTTTAACGTGAGCAGTCACGCCTGGGTACGCTTTAATATTCACACACACTGAATCTGACACACTGACATAATAACAGGTGACTCAGTGAGAACAGATGTTTCACTGCTGCTCAGACGGCTAAATATAGAAAGAGGTTCTGGATTTTACACCTGAAAGGAAAAAAAGATCTTTTCTGTGCACGACAGGTTTCCATCAGTCAGCTGACGGAAACACAAAACAAGTTCACAGGGCCGGGTGAGGTGAGAGAGGACGATCAATAATCCAGATGTAAACAAAGGGCGGAGCTCCAGGATGAGCAATCAACAGATTTAAAGGCAGACTCCTGTGATATTTCCTCAGGTTTCACTAAACAACTTTTATTGCAAACAGGATTAGTCGATATTATGATGCTGATCGCAGATAAAGCTCGACTTTCAACACCGAGGTTTGCATCAATGTGAGAAATGATTTATGGTGTATCAGGTGAGTCAGAAACAGACGTGAAGTCTCTTCTGGTCTCAACTTTAAACTGTAAACCCAGAGTTTGTGATGTGAAACGGAGAAAAGAAGAAAATCCACACAGTTCAGAAGCCGGAACCTGAGAAGATTTGCTGTTCTTGTAAAAATATAATTAACTGATGGGATCAAAATACTGGCTGATAATCTGTAGATCAACTTATTAGGGATCTCCATCAGAGGCCGGGGGGATATTCATCCCGCCACTGATCCCATATGTTAAATATAAATGAGACTCTGACACGATGCGATTTCACGCATGCAAAAGAATCCGATGCAAGATGGTACAGAGGGTTTGATTTTATTTCTTTGGTTCTTCTGAAACAAACAGCAAATGTTTATTTTTCCTTCACATCTTTGTTTCTTTAGTTCTGCAACTCAGTGAGAATCTCATTCATGCAGCAGGAGCAGCCGGGTCTGGACCTCGCCTTTGTTTCCTGCTCCCTGTATCCAGGTTCGCTTTGATAACCCCTCACACATTTACCTGTTGTCAGGAAGTGCTGCTAGCTGTACCGCCGGGGCCAGCTGGAGCTGATTCAAATCATGACGATGAACCGAACAAACTCGTTTTCCTACGTCTGGAGGACAGGATCTGCGGTCTCTACAGGACTTCATTACATGTCAAAGATTTGCAGCTTCTGCGATTTGCACATTGCGATATCGATATTCAGTTTTCCCCCCTAGCTGTCAGGGATTTATCTTTCAGAGGAGAAATCAGCAGATTAATCGATATTTCCAAGCAGCCTTATTAATGCAAGTGGTGGTAAAAGCTTCCTACTTTCTCCCAGTGAACTCCGACACTGAGAAGCCTCCACAGTGTCCCTGACATGGAGCAGGACTGACTGACTAATGGATTAATAATCAGCAGATCCATAATCGATAATTAGTGCTAGTTGCAGCCTATTTAATGCAAGTGTTGCAAAAAAAAGCCTCCTCTGACATGGAGCAGGACTGAGCGGGGACAGGAGAGGGGCCCCGGGGCAGAGTCCCCCGGCAGGCCCGGGGCTGCAGCGGGGTGGGGGGGGGGCAGCCTGAGGAGCTCTGGTGTTGTTGTGCCGGTGGTATAATGACCACATGGCTAATCTGCATGTGTGAAGGTCAGGGCTCTTGTGTGGACACGGGGCCATAACGGGCTCCCTGCCAACTAAGCTGAATCCGGATCACCAGCTGACAGGAGCCGGGGTGCAGCTCCTCCTCCACATGGTGGTCCGGTTAGCCCGGCAGGGAGGGCCGCAACAGAACTGAACCGGCATCAACACCTCGACTCACTTCAGAAGACACAATTAGCATAAAGTGGAGCGATTAGTCGGAGTGAGAGTTTGAGCTGTCAAACAAACAGCCCTCAGGCCCTTAAACCTCACTGTCCCCCAACTTTAATCCACAACAACATCACAGTTTAATGTAGTTTATTTCACAGCCGCCTCTCAGCTACACACATCCTCTTCAGGCCTGTGCGGGTTACAGCAGCTAATAATGCTAATGCTAGCTTAGCCTAGCAATGCTAAAAACGGAGTCACCTTGGACACGGAACTAAAAACACAGACTTTACTAACCGCTGTTAACTCAAACTTCTCTTATTTGTTGTTGCACGTGTGACTGGTTAGTTAAAGAATCATCTTTATTTAAGTATTTATCACAAATAAGCACGTAAAAGTGTGTCGAGCTGTTTAAATTAAACGTCGATCTGCGGTGTAACTGACGTTAGCATAGCGGCTAGCTGGCTAGCAGGTTAGCTTCAGTTAGTTTATTACACCAGAACAACAACAACAACAACAACGCGCCGGGCTGTAATAACTCACCGGGGCTCTGCCGCCGCCCTGCCCGTTGTTCCCCGGGCTCATGGCCGGGTGGTTTCTCTGTCCGGCCCAGCCGTACTGCAGCTCTTTAGCCAGCCCCAGGCTCGGCTGCTGCTGTGCGGGAGGAGGATTATTATAATCTGCATATCCACTTCCATAACCGCGCATCATGGTGCTCGGAGAGGTCAATAACTGATTCAGAGTCGGCGTGGCTCCGGACGGGTGCAGCTGCTGGTGCTGGCCCGGTCCGGGGAACCGCTGGAACCCGCCGTTGTTGCCGCCGCCGCCGCCTGCAGCAGCTCCTGCCGGGGCGCTGGTAGCGGCCATCGCCGCTTTGCTGTGGTTAGCAGCGGCCGAGCTGCCCGGGCCCAGCAGGTTGTTCCCCGGCCGCGAGGGGCTCATCATGCCGCCGTACCCGCTGTTCCCGTAGCCGGGCCGATAGTTCGGGTAGTGGTTATACGGGCTGTTGTTGTTGTACCCTTCGTGGGAGTTCTGAACCTGATCCATAGCGTTGAGTACCGAGTGCGCCGCTCTTATTACCCGAGTCCCTGGTCTTTGTTGTCCGCCATGTTGATCGAAGCAAGGCCCTCCTCTTCCATTCCCATAATAATGATTAAACTCGGTCCCGCTCGGAGGAGGGTTGTTGTTGGAGGTGTTGGTGGCTGAACCCAGGCTGGCATCCATCCGCTCCTCCTCCTCTTCCTCCTCCTCCTCCTCTTCCTCCTCGCTGTTGTTCAGCTGGTGCTGCTGATGGCGCTCCTCCGCTCGGCTCTTCCCCACCAGGAGGATGTTCTCCTTCCCTCCATGCTGCTGTCTGGCCCCGCTGCTCTCCCCCCGCGGCTCCCCCTGGCCCTGCTGGATGATGATGTTGTTGTTGTTGTTGTTGTTGTTGTTGTTGTTGTTGTTGTGGGTTTGCCGCTGGTGGTGATGTTGCTTCTGGATAAACTGGCTGAACGGCGGAGGTGTGCGGTGGGATGATGATGATGATGATGATGATGATGATGATGATGATGATGATGATGATGATGGTGGTGGTGGAGGAGGAAGAGGAGGAGGAGGAGGTCCAGTATCACCAGCAGCTCCGCCGCTGCCGCCGAGGGTTTTCACTTTATGCCCGCCGACCATCCCTGTCTCCATGTCGGTCCCACTAGAAGCGGACCCCGGCCTGGCTCTCCTGGCTTCACCTCCTCCAGCGGCGCGGGTTCTGGTCCCGGGAGCCGGGCTTGGATCCGCTTCAAGATCTACATTATTCATGTTGATGGTGCAGCAGCAGAACCACCAGCTGGGACTCTCTCGGTAACATTAAAAAGACGTCTTCCTACCGGCGGATGCCGGTTGCGCTGCCGTGGTCAGGTGCGCACGGCCCGGCCAGAGTCTCCTGGTCACCCGGCGGACTGTGAGCAGACACCGCGGAGCGCAGAGGAGGACAAGAAAACATAACAGTCGAACTTAATGTTTCAGAGAATGTCCCCCCCACCCCCCTTATGTAGTCTTCAGGTAGGACAGGTGCGCCTGTCATGGGCCAGTTAATCCCCATTCAGCAACGCAATGAGCCATGTAGACCCCACACAGTGCTTATCCTACCATACAATACCCATAAGGTTTATAATGGGCTGCTGCTAAAGGTGATTGTTCCATGAAGTTATTAAATTACTATTTGACTCACAGCAACATCTGAGGCTGAACCCAGTGCATTGTGGGGCATTTTTCGTATTGTCAACAATGAATTGATGGTCAAAATATTTAATTCTCTGGAACATTAAGTTCTACTTTTTATTTTCTGTTTACTAATTATTGACTGATTGTTTCAGCTCTGTCATGTCAACAAGGAACAAAGTAGCAAACAGCAGCAACAAGATGATAATATGTTTTCATCTTCACATAAAAGAGTCAAAGTGCATCTTGACTGTATTTGTGCTTGATCCGGGATCTTGATGGGGCGGGTCTCTGTACATATGTGGGCAGTCTCTGATTTCCCTTTCTTGGACAACTTGAGTCCCGTTGGGTCTAAACAGGACCTTTAGGAGCAGCCTTAAGTCCAAGCTGGACCAACCTGGCTCCTATCCCGGCTCTCTTTCCTCTCCTCTGGTCCCACTTTGGTTCCTGGTCCAGTTGATCTGGCTGGTGGATCGTCTATGGTCCGCTGCTCGTAGCTCATCTTACATGCAAACATGTTATTACCTGGAAAGGTGTTCACAAACGTTCAACTGATTATCATACAACACTTTTAAACTTTATTAAAATTAGCATATTTTACCCATTAAGTACACATTAGCATGGATCCATCGGACTCGTCCTTATAACACGATTTACCCTGCGAGGAGTTCGACCAAAGAGTGAGTTTAGCTCCTCAGGTTGTGTAGTTTGAAGGACTTTCAGAAGTATCCAGTGTAAAAAGGCGACAATTAGAGAAAAACATAATTTTGTGAACCGGACGACCCCTCAGATTTATCCTGGGACCCTTCTGGAGGTCTTGACCCTCATGTAGAGAACCACAGTGGAAACAAAGAATCACCAAAGCACAAACATAAAAACTGTCAATTTAAACTCAAGAGAAAATCTGTTTGCTGATGGTAAAAAACACACACTGCTGGCTCTTGAAGTCTTGAAGCTTTTTCCACAGTCTGAGAGGAGACAAAGCTACTCCGACACGAGCTGGTCGGCAACACGTACGGCTGAACCCGAGCTGTTTACTTGCAAATGAGCAGAATACCACCTCTTTAAATAAAAACATTAAATGTTGACTTTTTGTTTCACACAGCGGAATCGGATCTTTTCCAGTTTGGATTTGGGCCACTTTTATACAGATCCAGATACAATCAGTTTATTTCTGTTCACCACTTTATGATTGCTTTTATATCACTGTACATTGTCGTAGCAGAAGGGAGTCACAAACCCAATTTCACTTTACAGCCTGTTGCAATGTGACAAATAAACCTGCACTTGTACCCTAAACCCACCTAATCCTAACCTTAACCAACGGCAGCAACAAGTGCTGTCCAATCAGAGGAGAAATGTAGTGAAACTCTGTCACTCTGTCAAAACAATAACGTGTACATGGAGGCTGCTTACACACGTCTCTTTTTTTCAAAACTCCACACACAATTCTCAAACAAAATGCAAAATGCCTCATATCTCCTTCAAAATGAAACTTTCAAAATGCCATAAACGCTTCCCAGAATGAAGCAGATGGCTACACTTTTTTCAATACAGTAAGTTCGTTGATATACCATTTCCACACTGTGTCAAAATCTAAAGCTCATTTGTCTTTCACAGGCTTGTGTGTACATTTCCATACAATGTAGAGTGAAACTGATCTGCTAAGATGCTGAAAAGTAAACTGTAAACACCAAATGCAAACTCAAGTTGGGCTCATACTCAAGCGTCTCTCATGGGCAACCTGTGGTCACATGATCAGTTAGTGTGGCCCTGATCTCAGCAGCGATGGATCTCCTCCTTCTCTTCTTTGCCCTCTCCCACCTCCTCCACTTGCTCTCTGTCCATTGTTGACATCCATTGTTCAAAACAGGTAATTTGACCTTTGACCTATGTGTAGGCCTGTAGTAAAGCAGTGATTGGTTACAGATCAGTTAAGCAGTTAGTGTTTGCACATGTGAGGAGGGGCTGTGAGACGCGGTGAATGGTTTTGGCATTTTAGTGTTTGGTTGTGTTTTGAAAAGGAAAACAAGTCACTTCCTGTTAGATTTTTGTGTCTTAGGTAGATAATTGTGTGTAGTGTTTTGAAAAAAGTGTTTTATGCAACTGAAAACGGAGTGAAAGGCTGAGAAACAGTTCGTGGTTTTGGAAATTTCAGATGAGGTTTGTTTCAAAACTCTTGTGACATTGTAAAGATTTTGTGCGTAAGCAGTTGTAAAAAACTATAACATGCAGCGTGCTGTGTATAAAATGTGAACAGTCAACCAAACAAATCAGAATTTAAGGTGTGCAGTGTGAACGCAGCCTGAAGGTGTTTTCTGCGTTAAAACCTTGCGGATGGAAACACACTTACTGATGTTCTGAATAAAATAACTGCTTTCAAACATGAGCAGCTTTCAAATGAGCCTTTTAAAGACTGTGGCTCTGACCTGAATAATGATCAGATCGATCAGATAAAACTCTCTGCAGTCACGATACCTGAACACATTAAAGCTGAACTTCACAAATGAAAAGGAAAGCGTTGCTGTGTGTTTGCATGTGTGCGTGTGTGTTTGCATGCGTATGTGTGTGTGTGTGCGTGCGTGTGCAGGGACCTCCCACAGCAGCACTGGAAACAGCCCAGTCGATTGGAGCAGGGAAACTGGGTCAGAAAGCAGCAGCAGCTCTCAGAAACACGACGCAGACGCCAAACACAGAATCAGGGTCAGACTGATGTACGAGAGCTGCAGATCCTCAGCGCACGTCTGCTCCTCCAGCCTCCTCCCAGATAATGAGTGTGTTTACATGCACGAGTGTCCTGGTGGTGATCAGGGTTTTGGAGGATCCCAGTTAATGTGCTGTCCATGTAAACATCTTGTCTCGTTTTTCTGGAGTACAGGCTGATGCTGTGGCACGTGAACACCTGATCCAGGATTCTGATATATGCTGAAGAGTTAAGACACACATGAGAAGAAACCTGTTTACAAGTTTCCCATGAAGACGTCACAAATAATCTAAACCAGGTCTTGGTCTGTCCTTACAGTCTGGTGTAACACCTGTACTGCTGTCAATCAAACACTGGCAGGGACACGCCCTCCAATCGGCTGAGGGGAGGAAGATTTCTGATGTTTCCCCAAAAAGACATTTTCTCCCCTTTAATTAAAGAAAAACTATTAACAATAGATTAAAAAAAATCACATTTACATTATTATTAACTAAGAGTCATGAGTAAATGTGATTTCAGTTGGACTTTAAGCATCAATTTATATGTTTTAGCCCATTTCACTTTAATCAATGGGTTTAAATCTGCTTTGGTTTCCTCATAGGTAGAAATCTGTGTTCAGGAAGAAGATTCAACCAACAGAAAATAACAGCATGCTGCCCTCTGCTGGAGCTCCTGAGGATCCAAACATGGACCTGCAGTCTAAACCGGTTCACTGTCTGTAAGTCTGCTGCAGAATCGTCTCACAGTTTGCTAAAGTTTGAATTATTTGCTCATAAACTAATCTTTTATTTCAGAGCTGGAGAACATGTGATCCACGTTTAGCTACGACAGCGTGAAGAAATTAGATTCATAAATTTTTGTGAAAAGCTTTAAAATTGCATCAAGTTTTAAGGATGTCAAAGGAAATGCTGAAGTCAGACACACACTCGCTGACCAAAAAAAATTTTTTACTGTCGAATCAAAAGTCACTGAAGGTAAAAGTGGCTGTTATATTACATGTTTGTTGCCTGAGTAGTGGAACAAACTGCAAATCGTCCAAGCTGGTGTTGAGGTCTGAAGAAGAAAAAGTTCCCCTTCAGTGGCTTCAATCTTATTTGTTTTTTAAATATAAAGTAACTATAAGTAGTGCTATAATTGAACAACTCTGTGGTCCAACAAACCATTCATAATTTACTGCACTGAAAAAAATTAGACATAAATAACTTCTTGATCTATTTTTGCTAAATATATTTTTTTGCTTAAACCCTGATTTGAACTGTGAAAGTAATATTTTCTCCTGTGTTTTTTAATTATTTGTCCAAATAGTTGAAACTAAACATTGAACATAACATTGAGGTGTAATTTATGCACACTGAGTTAATGAGAAACCTCAAAACCCAAAGAGAAATTTTAATTTAACTGGATTTAATGGAAGCAAACATGTTTAGTTTAGTCCTGTATTATTCTGTCTTTACGTTTCAACTTTTCTACCTGGATCCTTTTTGTCCATGTTTTATGTGACTCCAATGATAAAAATAATAATTTTACCTCTTGGTTCAACTGCTGCCTATCGTGTGACTTTGGTATTTTTAACCCTTAAAAACACCAAAGTTACACAATCACACAAAAAAACTAACCGACAGAGGCAGGGGGAAACCAGTGACTCCCATGTTCTGTGAGGTAAAATTACTAATTTGATCAATGGAGTCTGGTGGCTTTGACCAGAGGGATACTGGACCAATGTTTTTAAAAATGTCCCAAATAAGTCACATAGGAACAAAAACATGGGGAAATGTTTTTATTTATTTATTTATTAATTAATAGCACAAAAGACAGATATAAATCTATAAAAATGAAAGGATTATGCAGGAGAGGGGAGAACCCCTAAGGGTCCATAGTAAAACCTCCCCTCTGGATTTTCAGTTGATATTATACAGATTTATTATTAAAAAATAAAGGTTCAGGTGAAAAATACAGGAGTTATAGAAATGGGTTTGTTGTAAGTTTATTGACCCTGTATTTGAAATCATATATGCCTAGTTGCTGAAGGGTCGTCTATTAGCTGTAATGATGTCTTCCAGCCTGTGGGAGGCGCTGTGACCCCGTGATGAGCAGATGGGACCATTTCTGAGGCAGAGGAGGTTGTTTGAGCTTCAGAATAAATAAAAATGAGACATCAACTCTTCGAAGTTAATATTAATAAAGCTTTTAATAATGTCGTCTTTTAGAAGTTAACAAAAACCTGCCTGTCTGTAAAGATGTGAAATTATTCTACATATAATCTAGATATCCCTTAATATAAATTTAGACGCTAAAGGATGTGACAGATCGTTCATATGTTAGTCCCGTCATATGCTGCATTCAAACACTGATAGGTTGATTTTATGGATTATCTGACACAGAAAACAATCCAAAGTATAACAGTGAAAAATAAAATAAAAACAACATCCAACATGGTAGAAGAGAAAGAAAACACAAAGAAGCACAAACCATTCAACATAAAAAACTAAACAACACAATCCTAAAATCCAAAAGCACATCACCACAATTAAAGAAATAAAAAAGAACTCCACATCAAAAAGAAAAAGCAGTAAGAATATCATTTCAAATGACATTATCAATCTGTTACCCTGATCCATAAAAATGTCCTGCTGACCCAACATGAAGCTGAACACCACCAGTAAAAAGGAACTTCTGGCTACATTATTCACTGGCAGCACTTTACATGAAGCACACACCTGGTATTATAGCTGCTGAGTATGCAGGACCACTGTTATCTGAGAACATTGAGGAGCATACCCGTACATCTGTCTCAATATTAAGACACTTTTTGAAGTTGATGCCTTCTCCAAAGTTGATGATGTTTGTCAGCTTGCTCAGGAGCAGCGAGTCAACGTCATTGTTGAGGTTGATTTCTTTGTGGTAGTTCTTCACAGGGAAGATGCAGTTCATGGGAATACCCACGTCTGCACTGAACTGCTCCACAGATCCACGCATTTTACAATGAAGACCGGTACTGTAAAACTGAACGTGTTGACTACCATCTGAGCTTAATTAACAGAAGTTAGCTGGATCCAAACTAAGACCTCTGTTGTAACTTTGCAACTACTTTCTGTCATCAGGTTTAGGATGCTGCGTAAAACAATTCAATAGTAAAGACAACACAACAATCATAGCCTCTCCACGTGGACTTTAATCCAAAGATTTACAAAATTTTTAAATGACACAAAAAAAAAGATGACTGGCGAGATATAAGAACTCTGACTTGGCCAGGTGCCGAGTTTGGGTATCAGAATCAGTATAGGGAGAAATGTGATTCCTCTTTTCAAGTTCAGAATATTACCTATTAAACCTACCTTATTCTTCAGGAACTTGCTCCTGTAGACGTTCTTTAAATCTTGTTTGATTTCAGGACAGGCTTCATCAATTCTGGTGAGGATGGCCACTTGAGGAATTCCTGCCAGGAGAACACAAAACTACTGAATCATGTAACTGACCACAGCTGCTGTTCTCTGTGATGATGGAAACTACAAACAGCTGCAGGAGGAGAGTGTTTGAGAGTCAGAACATTTAAAGCAGAGTACCAATCTGTGTGATCTATTAAAACCCAATAAAGAGAAGAATAATCAGAGATTTGTCCGCTCACCCATGTTGGTGGCTTCCATCCTGATGTTCCGAATCTTCTGCACAGTTACAGCTGTCTTTTGAGACGCTGTGTTGGCATCAACAACACAGACCAGAACGTGCACTTTGTCGTTGGCAGTTGGAGATTTGTTGTAGAATTGATCATCCTCTGACAACGGTGATTCAGGTTTGAACTGGAAAACAAATTGAAATCCAGTTAATCAACAGTTACAATATGTATAAATATATCATTCAAAATAACTGTAACCGTCCTTCACATGTCCCTTCAAAGCCAGTTTGATGTCTTCCTCCTGGACACCTTTGATTGGTTCCAGGCCCATGATGTCACTGAAGACAAAAAGGTAAAAGGACTCTTTTTGGACTTTCTTTTTGTATCTTGTAGTTTGAGTACTGTAAAGCACATACGGAGAAAAGGTCATACCGTCCTGGTGAAACTGTCGTAAGAGATGTTTTCTGCCAAAGCCAGTGTGTACATTCTGCCATGTAACAGGCTTTGAACAGAGTTGATGAAACTGGACTTTCCAGCTCCAACCGACCCATGAAGAAGAATCCCGAGCCGCTGGCCTTCATCATGAGGTGTGTAGTTCTTCACATACTGCAGAGCGCTCTGTTTGTCTCTGCTCAGGGAAGAAAACATTACATTAGAGTATAGACAAAACTAATTTTACAGAGAGTTTTCATTTTCTGTTTGGTGCCCAGGGCCCGTATTTATCAAGCTTCTCAGAATTACTCATAAGAACTCTGCTAAGAACTGACTTGGTAGTAAAAATATTCTTGGCTCAAAGCTGTGCTTAAAAGTTAGTTATCAAGCATCTCAATCCAAATTTGAGTGAAGTGTAGGACTAAATCTTAAATGTCAGTCTTAGTGCTGATTCACGACTCTTTGCTGTGCTGCAAACAGGATTTTCAGATAAGTTCACATTGAATGGTGAAATTCCTAACAGGAGTGTACGTTCAACACACATTTGCTAATTAAGATTTTTTTGAAGAGAATACATTATGGATATTTGCATGAACTGTGTTTGCTTCTGTCGGATTACGAGGTGTGTTGCTGGGAAATTGATGAAACGCGTGACAATGTGTGGCGTTGTAAGTGCCACAATTGTTTCCCCAACTATTCGGCTTATTGATGGTTGTGACGAGCCAAAATCATCAGCATTGCTGTGTTTGTCCTGTGGTAAAGAAACAAAGCATCACCACCACCTTCAGTTTAGCTGAAAACGTTTTGCTGCGTAAAGTCAGCGGTGAGATGACATCCCTCACCAACCAGCTGACAAAGTTTGCACAGTCCGACCCCGTCTAATTAGCTGCGTGTTGTCAAATAATTAGAAACATTCTTCTTCTCCTGAAAATATTTCTTCACAAGCCCCTACTGGCAGCTCCTAACCACTCGAGAGTCCTCTGGAGCGGTCTTAAATAACTGGGAGAGTGAGAGTGATTCTCAGCTTTGAGAAATTTGATAACTTGCTTTTATACTTACGTTTGAAAGTAGGAATACATTTCAGGATATCTCAGCACTTAAGACTAAAATGACACTTTAAGAAGCTTGATAAATACGAGCCCTGATGTCACTCAACAAATTAATCAGGAAGTCAGGCTTTTGTTGACACAGTAAACATTGACAGTGCAAACACACTCACTTCCTGTTTATTGTCCTCCATGATTTGCTGAGAACTGACAAACACAGCTCAAGTTCAGATAAAACTAAATATTATGAAAATACAGTCATCATTAATCTATCATCTGGAAGAAATATGTTTTTTTTTAAACAATCTTACGTGGAGGGTGTTCGGATGCAACTGGTTTGGAGTTTCTCTCATGGCTGGAGAATATTTAAACACATCAAAATTATACATTATCAGAAAACGATGAAGTAGTTTATAGACTTAAAACCCCAGAATTTAAATAAATAAAACTAAATAAAAAACAGGCACATAATCAAAAAAGTATAAAGCTTAAAAATGTGATTCATTTAGTCATGTTGACGTCAGTTCATACAATGATTCTACTTAACTATAAAGCAGATTAACAAGGAGAAATACACATTAACACATTTAGATGAATGTAACAGAAGAGTAGTACCTGTGCTGTTGTTGCGTCCTGGAACAAAGTAAAAGAATTAATATGAGCCTTGGACTAAGTGTAGTAATCTATGTAGACTCAATGTTATTTTTATTTTTCAAGACACACACACCTGAAAAGAAGTTGCCCTTAGTCTCTAGACCTCAACCTACACAGTTTCATTTTCATCAGGGCATTTTCTTTTATTCCCTGTCGTGAGAGATCTAAACACTCACAATCCCACCAACAGTATAGAAGCAGTAAGGTCTTGATATAAGTGCAATATCTTAACTGTAATTACTGAGGCATTAGGGGAGGATTCATTTTCCTTCTAAAGGTACAGTTCATCCCGAAAATCAATAAACACATATTTTCCTCGTACCTGTAGTGCTATTTATTTTTGTTTTAGTGTGAGTTGCCGTGTCATTCATAACAAAAGTTATGCACTTTTCATATAGACCAGGTCTAGAATTATTTACTCTAGTAATATTATTTACAGAGACCTAACAGGGGTGTGTCCAGGGATTGGCCTGGGGTGGCATAGGCCACACCTGAAATCTGATTGGCCACCCCAGGTGCCACCCTATTATCCTAAAGTGTGATGAGCTATCTGCAAGATCAGAGGCGGGAGATTAGTATGATTATTTGATAAGAAAACTGGACAACAGTGCAAGTTCCACATGAGATGTAAAATAATAGTAATGATAGTGGTAATCATACAAATATCGGGTGTCGCGCAGGAACATGGGGGCAGCAGGAAGCCCACAATCACAGATTAATGGGTGGGACAAAAACTTGACTTTTCACCCAGGAGACCGGTGTTCATTGTATTTGGTTAAGTTGTGTCGATTACTTAGCTTTTGCAAGTTACGTTAGTGTAACGTTGTTAGTTTAACCCAAGCCATGATCTTTTCCTGAACCTGACCAAACGTCAACCACGTGTTGTATTTAGAAATCTAACTTGGATGTCGCATATTTATTGTTGGTAATGTGGAAGGAAAAACCCTTAGATTGGGCCCCAGGTGTAATGGGTCCTCACTCTCACACTTTGTATTCTTCAATGTAACTTTTGTATATAAATTGTATTCTTTTCAATAAAACACAGATTCCAGTAAATTTAAATTGAACTCAAGTTTAGAAAATAATTTCAAACATCTGCAAAACACAAATACATGTGTATCCGAGCTGGTCCCGGAGGGAAAACTCATCCAATTCTGTGTTACATTGATTGATATACTGTGTCAGTCTCCTCCTCTTGTTTGTCTTATGGGAAGCCACACCTTCTCCAACGTTCACAGCCACACATAATCAATATTAAACCAATAGTGTAATCTACCCTGTAACACTTCTAAAGAAATAATGATATGACAGTGATCAATAAAGCACCACGCATAAAATGAGTCATCATCAACACTGGCACAAGTTTATGTGCTGAGTCATATGATGACCTTCACGGCCTTCAGAGTTGCAGTCTACTTGCAAAGGCACTTTTCTCACCAGTCCATCCTGCAGATACCCGGCCTGTCTCCTCTGAGTGGACCAGAGACGTTCCAAAGAGCAAAGAGCGTCTCTGTGGAAGCCAAAGAGGTCGGGGTGTTTATCAGGGGAACTACAGCTCGCTGCTTGTTTAGGACACGCTTGTTGTCCCACAAAAGAAACCTTACACTTAAGATACTGTTCCAGCACCACCCACAGATAGTCGACTACAATAACTTCATGAAATGACAATAACAAGCGGTTCTGTATTTGGCTGTGTTTTCTCAGTATTTTATTTAAGGCTGCACCTTTACATCAAGGGGAAATATGATATATATAATTTCGTTGACTTTATTTGACATAACCAGATACACATTTTCATACCCACTCACACAAAAAAATATATGTTAGCATCTTCGGCTCTACAAGAATTTAAAATAAAGTTATCATGGTTTGAACATTTGAATAATTAACATGAGTGTAATACATATGAATATGTAGGTAGCCTATGTTTAAAAAAGCTGCAATCTACTGAATGTCCACTAACTGTTAAAATGACAATACTAACCTTATACAGAGACTAACTTCATCCTGAACCAGCCTATCAGAACCTTTTGGACAGAGGTCAGGAAACTCTACACTGCCCCCCCCCCCACACACACACACAAATACGCTCCCCAGGATGAGCAAAAGTTTTCAGTTGTCTTCATCTACTGATTACCCTGTCATTTGGACTCTGGTTCACTGAACAAATCTATACTATGCTAATGTCTCAGTTTGCTTCCCAGTTCACACCCATTAAACCCTTTCAAAGGTCTCCTCATCAATGTGTGAGGATCTTGAGCTGAGGAACATAGAACCCTGGGAACACAGATACGCTCCAAACAGAATGGGAACAGTTTAACATCAGAGGAGGATTTATAGAAAAACCTAGACCTGTTGTGCTGGAGGGGCGAAAGTGAAAGGAGAAATGTGTGTCGAGGGAAGAATCGTAGCAACTTATGTAAGTTATACAGTCACTGGTAATAAAGTAATATAGTAATTTATAAATCAATTATTGATTCTACTGTAGCGTATTTCTGAACGTCCCAGACTCTTAATGCCACTCTTCAGATTTTCTCTTTAATCAGCCCAGTTCCTCTTTTTCTGGACTGTTACCTCTAGCCACATCTGTGACTTCTACATTCTCTACATGAGTCAATCACTGCAAATTTTAATTAATAGTACTACTAATTTTATTTATTTGACCTTTATTTAAATAGGGGGAAAGACCCATTGAGATAAAATCTCTTTTTTTTAAGGGTACCCTGGACAAGACAGGGATCAGGACAGCAAGTCTGACAGTACATAAAACAACAATAAAAAATACAATCAAAACATTTACCCTTTGCAAATTTATTCATTTAGCTGATGCTTTTATCCAAAGCGACTTACAATTGCTATACATGTCAGAGGTTGCACGCCTCTGGAACAACTAGGGGCTAAGTGTCTTGCTCAGGGTCACAGTGGTGGATTGAACCTGGGTCTCTCACACCAAAGACATGTATCTTATCCATTGTGCATCTCATACACCTTTTACCTACACTCACCTAAAGGATTATTAGTTCAATTTCTCATTAATGCAATTATCTAATCAACTAATCACATAGCAGTTGCTTCAATGCATTTAGGGGTGTGGTCCTGGTCAAGACAATCTCCTGAACTCCAAACTGAATGTCAGAATGGGAAAGAAAGGTGATTTAAGCCATTCTGAGCGTGGCATGGTTGTTGGTGCCAGACGGGCCGGTCTGAGTATTTCACAATCTGCTCAGTTACTGGGATTTTCACGCACAACCATTTCTAGGGTTTACAAAGAATGATGTGAAAAGGGAAAAACATCCAGTATGCGGCAGTCCTGTGGGCGAAAATGCCTCGTTGATGCTAGAGGTCAGAGGAGAACGGGCCGACTGATTCAAGCTGATAGAAGAGCAACTTTGACTGAAATAACCACTCGTTACAACCGAGGTATGCAGCAAAGCATTTGTGAAGCCACAACACGCACGACCTTGAGGCGGATGGGCTACAACAGCAGAAGACCCCACCGGGTACCACTCATCTCCACTACAAATAGGAAAAAGAGGCTACAATTTGCAAGAGCTCACCAAAATTGGACAGTTGAAGACTGGAAAAATGTTGCCTGGTCTGATGAGTCTCGATTTCTGTTGAGACATTCAGATGGTAGAGTCAGAATTTGGCGTAAACAGAATGAGAACATGGATCCATCATGCCTTGTTACCACTGTGCAGGCTGGTGGTGGTGGTGTAATGGTGTGGGGGATGTTTTCTTGGCACGCTTTAGGCCCCTTAGTGCCAATTGGGCATGGTTTAAATGCCACGGCCTACCTGAGCATTGTTTCTGACCATGTCCATCCCTTTATGGCCACCATGTACCCATCCTCTGATGGCTACTTCCAGCAGGATAATGCACCATGTCACGAAGCTCCAATCATTTCAAATTGGTTACTTGAACATGACAATGAGTTCACTGTACTAAAATGGCCCCCACGGTCACCAGATCTCAACCCAATAGAGCATCTTTGGGATGTGGTGGAACGGGAGCTTCGTGCCCTGGATGTGCATCCCACAAATCTCCATCAACTGCAAGATGCTATCCATCAATATGGGCCAACATTTCTAAAGAATGCTTTCAGCACCTTGTTGAATCAATGCCACGTAGAATTAAGGCAGTTCTGAAGGCGAAAGGGGGTCAAACACAGTATTAGTGTGGTGTTCCTAATAATCCTTTAGGTGAGTGTATATACAAATGCAACAGACGCAACTCACTATCAAACCAGTACATTAAAACTTCAATCAGCAGTTAAAATACATCCATGTAATACCTGCTTATTCAAAAACCGTTACATTCATCATTAAGAAATAGCACGAGGCTATTAATGTAAAGCAATGTTTGGTAATTATACAATGATAGCGTTGATTTACAATATTTGTACAGCACACTGACACGTGTATGTAGTTACATTACTATTTATTAAAAAGGAGGACATCTATTTTTGACAATAACAGCTACAAGCATCTACCTTGTGGACATTTTTTGGCTAAGCTTACATTAGAAAGTGTGTTCCTCTGGAAAACACAACGTTTTAAAATTCAGATCAGATTTACCTTTCTAACATTCCTTTTAGTAATCCCATGGTACCAGGGTCAATTTATTTTAATAACTAATGTAATCTTTATGACTTCAGATAGAACAGACAGGTGACTATCAATTATTGTCATGAATTAATTTATTAAATCTCCAATAAACTCATAAATCAGCATGTTAAGTGGTTTGTGCCTGTGTACTGTCTTACAATAGTCTAGGTGTGAGGTGTATAGGCACACCAGTTTGTCAGGACCAGAAAGGTCAAGACTAGGCTGAAAGCAGATGCCATACCACCATCTTTGTGCATTGTCCTCAGACCTGTAAATATTAAAGTATAACATTAAGCTGCTGATCAAAAAAAGCATTACTACTTATTTTGAGGTGGTAAAATATTGTTTTAAATAAATATTACATTAACAGTACCATGTCTTCTACTTGCATCTATTTCAGAGATTGAGGAAAGAAGGAATATAGAGAAAGAAGGGATGCAGACACTGAGAAAAGGGAAAGAAAATAATTTTACATTTTAAGTATGATTTCTTAGAAATGGCCTACTATAATAGGCATTTACAACCATGTGTTGTTTTCTGTCTCATCTTAGTCCTCCACCACGCAGTCTACTGCTCTAATATAATTAATGTTTGCTATGAAGATAGTTTTATAAAAATAAATAAATAACATTTTGAAATCTTTTATTCATACACGCACCACTCGTATATTTTAATAAAATTAAATACCATTCCCCCAGAATACATATTTTAAAATAAATGAATAAATCAATTTCTTTAAAAGCTCTATTGAATATCATGACCTTGTTTTTTGGGGTATTTAAGAGTAATTTGAGATTGTTCAATGAGAACTGCAATGCAGAGAACGTAACCTGAAGCTCCGTGACAGCCTGAGCCAGGGTGGGAGCACATGTGTATATATAACCATGTACGTAAATGGTGAAATTAACGGGAGCCAAGATCGAGCCCTGGGGGACACCTCTGGAGATTTCAAGGGGTTTAGATATGTGATTTTCAACAGACACTGAAAAAAGTAGTTTATAAACCAATTCACGGCCTCTTTACCAAAACCCACGTTAATTAGTCTGGATAGCAATAACAGTAAGTCATGATCAACTGAGTTAAATGACTTGGATAAATCAACAAATAACGCAGCACAGTGCTGTTTTTCATCAACAGAATTAATGATATTGTTATTAATATTAGGATGGGGCTGTATGAGGTACTTATCCAAAGTCAGTGTAATTATAAGGTTGTCTGTGTAACCATGTTTGACGGAAGTGATTTACCGCAGCAGTGGTGAAAAAGGGACGCCAACCGTTTCACTATGACTTGAGAAATTGAGAAAAAAATGTTTAGTAAAATGTTAACTTTATAAAGCTTTTCTCAGGCTGCTGTCTGTAAGCTGTAATGATGTCTTTCAGCCTGTGAGAGGCGCTGTGACCATGTGATGAGCAGAGATGCACATTTCTGAGGGTTTTTGAGTTTCAGAGATTAAATTAATCAAAATGACAGTTAAAAAGTAAAAAGTAAATTAAAGTTATGAGAGCAGTTCACTGCTAAGACTTCACTTTGTTCTGTTAAAATTCAAAGCAAACAACTTAAAATCCTGTTAAATAAGAAAAAACTGGCTTTTAAACAGGGCAGTGTCACTGAACTAAACTCTATACAAAAAGAGATGAAACGGGAAATAAAAAGGTGTAAAAGGAGTTATAAAGATAAAGTAGAAAGACAACAAAGTAATAATAGTTTGGGCTGAGCATGGGACAGAGTCAAGAATATTGTTGGACTTAATGACAAAAAAAGGAAACAGACATTTTTAGAAGGTTTTACAGCAGACTCTGCACTGGCACAGGAGTTTATTCTAGGTTCGATGTCCACAATTATAGTAAAGAAACGGGTGCATTAAGGGACAGTCTAATTAACTCTGGTCTTCTTACTCCTTGTTTTTCTGAACGCAATGTTGTGAACACTTTCAAACATTGCAAGTCTTGTAGAAGCCCTTGCCCCGACAACATTAGCAGCCGCATACTGACCCATTGTGCCGATCAATTAGGCTTCATTTTTTATTATATTTTTAATCTGTCTTTGTGCCAACATAGTCCCAAACTTATGGAAACAATCTACAATTATTCCCATCGCAAAAAGCAACCACCCAAAAATTCTGAATGACTACAGACCTGTAACTTCATTAGTTATGAAGTCCTTTGAAAAACTGAAAAAGAAAGAACTGCTGGTAGGATTGAACGCCTCCTCGACCCCCTGCAGTTTGCGTACAGAGCCAACAGGGGGGTGCAGGACGCTACCATAACTCTGCTCAACCTCATATACAAGCATTTAGAGGGTAACAAAAACCATGTCAGACTGCTGTTTGTGGATTTCTCATCTGCCTTTAACACCATCCAGCCCCATTTATTGGTACAGAAGCTCATAGAAAAAAACTTTGGGTTGGACTACAACCTGGTGGGATGGATTTAGAACTTTCTCACTAATAGGACACAGAGAGTGAGAGTAAATGGACATCTTTCTGGAATATCAGTGACATCAACCAGCTCCCCTCAAGGCTGTGTTCTCTCTCCTCTTTTATACATTATGTACACCAACGACTGCCGCAGTGAACTGACCAATAACTATATTGTAAAGTTTGCAGATGACACAGTCATTGTAAGTTTAATGGACTCCACTGAAACATCTCACGGCCCTGTACTACACTATTTTTTAAACTGGTGCAAAGAAGCCTTTTTAGACTTAAATGTTACGAAGACAAAAGACATGATTTCCAACTCCTGAAAAGATGATTATAGATGGAAAAGAGGTTGAAATTGTTGAGTCGTATAAGTATCTGGGAATCATCAGTGATAACAAGTTGACCTTTGAACTAAACACAGATATGCTGAGTAAGAAAAGTCAGCAACGTCTTTTCTGTCTGAGAAAGCTAACTAAGTTTCAAGTGGACAGATCCCTGACGACATTGTTTTATAAATCTTTTATTCAGTCCGTCTTTACTTACTATCTTAAATCTACTTTACTATCATGTATTTGCTGGTATGCTTCTCTTAGTTTAAAACAGAAAAACACATTAGCAATGGTAAATAAAGTTAGCAGCAAAATCATTGGGAGCTAACTGAACTGTAAAATAGACATGTGCTTAAAAAGGCAGAATCCATCATGTCTGATAGTTCTCACACCCTGCATGCAGAATTTAAGTTGCTGCCTTCTGGTTCCCGCTTCAGTCAACCACAGGCCAAAACAAAGCGATATAAATTCTCCTTCTTTCCCTATGCTATCTCTCTGCTTAACTCTGTAAAGAATAGGTAACGCACATAAGGCTCACTTGAACTTAAACTTTTAATGTTGTGGTATTCATTTACCCATTGGTCTGACCCTGTATTTTTAATCGATGTCGTCGTCTTTGTTGTTATGTACTGGGTGTCAACTTCTTTGCTGCTGCAGCAAAATTAATCGCCCCTTGGGGACAAATAAAGGTCTTGAAATTGAACTGGTGTTAAATTCTTAAGAAATAATAACCAAAGATGTTTGTTTTGTTTTTTAAAACCTTAATTGCTGCTAATTTAGTCATAAATATTTCATGTTGGGGTGAAATACTATAACCATTTGAAGCCACGTTTTCAGGGTTTTTAAACTAAAACAAATATTAAAAAAAAAAAAATCAGGAATTCATATACAAGATTGTTATAAAACCTGATTGTTTATAATGAAATACAGCCTTTTTATGCTGCATTCAAACAATGATTGATTGATTTTATAGATTAGACACAGTGTTTTCTAAAGGAAAACAGTGAAAACATTTGTTTTCAACATGGCCCCACGAAGTTAGAAAACAAAGAAAACACAAAGAAGCATGAGACTAAAATCAAAAAGCACATCACCACAATTAAAGAAATAAAAAAAAACTCCACATCAAAAAACAAAAACAGCTTAAGTAACAATGCCATTTCAAATGACATTATCAATCTGTTACCCTGATCCATAAAAATGTCCTGCTGACCCAACATGAAGCTGAACACAACCAGTAAAAAGGAACTTCTGGCTACATTATTCACTGGCAGCACTTTACATGAAGCACACACCTGGTATTATAGCTGCTGAGTATGCAGGACCACTGTTATCTGAGAACATTGAGGAGCATACCCGTACATCTGTCTCAACATTCAGACTGACTCTTTTTGAAGTTGATGCAGTCTTCTCCGAAGTTGATGATGTTTGTCAGCGTGCTCAGGAGCAGCGAGTCAACGTCATTGTTGAGGTCGATTTCTTCATGGTAGTTCTTCACAGGGAAGATGCAGTTCATGGGAAAACCCACATCTGCACTGAACTGCTCCATCTACAGTTTAAAAAGATCAACAGCTCAGTTAACATCTCAGAGTTTTAAAGGCTTTTTGTGCTCACTGCACCAATCTGGACTGGACAACTGATAACAACTTTATTAAGTGGATCAGGTGTTGGCCAAACGTAACCGATCCATGCATTTTGCAAGTGTCGTTTAAATTGTATATTTCCCAGTGGAGAATTGAACAAATAAAATTACAATAATAACAAACTGTTGTTTTGGGCTAATTTATTAAAAATGAGAAAAGAACAGAGTTCAGCTGGCTCAGATGTGTACCACGAGGAAAGAACTGCATAAACTTTTTAAGACAGTGGCACAAATGTTTTGTCTACAGAGGAGCCTTTCTCAGCCTTGAAACTTTGGGAAGGGAACAAGAAGAAAACAATTCAACAGCATATTGGACAGTATAATAACAAAGAAGGTTGAGTATTAAGCATGCATAAGTAATAATAGTAATTTAAGCATAACAGAATCGGTATAAGGAGAGAAAAAGTCGGACAGTGCGCAAATATTGAAAACGTTTTGACTCAAACTTCAAATGTGATTCCACCTCTGTGAATTCATAATATTACCTATTAAACCTACCTTATTCTTCAGAGACTTGCTCTTGTAGACGTTCTGTAAATCTTGTTTGATTTCAGGACAGACTTCATCAATTTTGGTGAGGATGGCCACTTGAGGAATTCCTGCCAGGAGAACACAAAACTACTGAATCATGTAACTGACCACAGCTGCTGTTCTCTGTGATGATGGAAACTACAAACAGCTGCAGGAGGGGAGTCTTCCATACTTTCAAACATTTTGAGTGGAGTACCAATCAGTGTGTTTCATTAAATATCCAATAAAGAGAAGAATAAACAGAGATTCCTGCTCTCACCCAGGTTGCTGGCTTCCAGCCTGATGTTCCGAATCTTCTCTATAGTTAAATATGTCATTCCAGACACTATGTTGGCATTAATGACACAGACCAGAACGTGCACTTTGTCATTGGCAGTGGGATATTTGTTGTAGAATTGATCTCCCTCTGACAACGGTGATTCAGGTTTGAACTGGAAATTGTTTTAAAATCAAGTTAATTGACAGTTACAGTATGTATAAATAAATAATATCATTCAAATTAATCATATGAGCTCAGTTGTGAGAAAAGTCTGCAAAGTTTGTAGCAACTTTACCCTGTAACCGTCCTTCACATGTCCCTTCAAAGCCAGTTTGATGTCTTCCACTTGGACACCATTGGTTGTTTGCAGGCCCATGATGTCACTGAAGACAAAAGGGTAAAAGGACTCTGGACTTTCTTTTTGGATCTTGTAGGTTGTGTACTGTAAAAAAAAACATATGGAGAAAAGCACACAGCATACAGTAAACAGTATAAGACCCCTTTTTTCCAGTTTGGTTCGAATGCCTTTATTGTCCACAAATGTGGAAAATTGACTTTGGGGTTTAAAAACCCCATCTTTAAAAATCATAATACAAAACAATAAATAACACAACATACACAGTACACACCATACCAGAAAGTTATCCAGTGTAGAGTGAGTCCAGTGTTGCCATACCATGTACATATATCAAAAGTTAGAATGCGATAAACACTCGTTAGTTCTTGTTGTGTGGAACAAGTGGCAGCTCTAGTTTTATGTTCACAATAACACAGCACATTACAAACAGAACAGAAAATGTGAAGTTGTTAAAAGTGAAATATATACTGACAGTTAACTTAGTCATTTAACAGTTTTGACCTTGCTATATAATATAATCTAGCTATATATATTGCATATACACACATTTAATACATTCTAAAATCACACATCTTCTATCAAAACAGTCAAAGCTGGTTTCTCTTTCTTTTTTACTGAGACGTTGAAGCAGTTGTAGTTGCCTAAACTTGATCATACCCTAACCACAAGGGCAGCAAAAACAGGAAGTCAGTTGAGCTATGAAGCTTCCGCAGTGTCAGTGCTTCCTGCTGATTGTGGGTTCTAACAGTTCATTTGCAGTAGCTGTGTCACTGCTGCAAATTTTCAGAAACTTACCTTCTTGAGTAATAGGTTCTTGTCTTACAACATAATGCTATGATCTCCTTTCTATAGTTTTTCAAAAACAAACATTTCCATAAAAGTTTATATATTTTCCAAAATGCGTAGAAATCTGTGATTTGTTAATTCATTTGAACCTTTATTTAACTGAAAAAGTAGGCCTACAAAGAACATATTTTCAATAATTTACTGACCAGTGTAATTGTATTTTGTGAATATAAACAAAGTTAGAATTTCACACCTGCAACACACTCAGCAAAAGTTGGGACAGAGTTGAAATAAGATCGAAAAGTGCAAGTAACATCTGTTTGGTAGACTGCACAAAAACCAGGCTAACTGGTAGCAGGTTATGTCATGACATAAAAGTAGCATCCGCCAAAGGTTCAGCCTTTGCAAGAAGGGGGTTAGGTGTTGTGGTTCATTTTGTGCCAAAATTCATGATAAAATTGTTAGTGATGTCAAATGGAAAATTTATTTATAGGCTCAGGACCACAATCATATGGTATGGAGCACAAATAACAAATAACAACAAACAGACAGATCCAGCATACAGCTGGATTAGCACAAAACAGCAAATATTGCATAAACAGAGGAAGAACATTCTTCAAAGAGACGCCCAGTTTCCCAATAAATTTTGGCTAATCTGATTGTAGCAACAAAATTAATTTATGCATATAAGGGGAACCTTACATAGGACTGCAAATACCTTGCTCTGAAATTGATTATGCTTTCATTCTTACATTCAAACAAAATATCATACTCATCTGCCAGACAGTTGTCATTACACAGGCTACATCCTCTGGTTTATTTGGCTGCTTTAACTAAGGTTGTTGTGGCTACAAGAGGTACAACTTACCCTAAAGATCCCTTGCCTGCCTGGGTTGTTCAAGAATGATCGCCAAATTGGGATTCTATGTTTTAGCTATCTTAGGGGTAGGGTTAGGCGCTGTCAAACTTTTCCAATTTGATCAAATCTGCTGTGGTTAAACCCTCTTTGAGCAAATGGTCTCAAACTAGCCAATATATTACAGTATTTGTGTTCTATTAATCTTTTTGAGCCACTGCAGTCTGCTAAACATTCTATTGAAAAAGCACTCACAAAGGTGATAAATATCCTCTTGTTGTTAGACCTTAGCGCTGCTTTTGATACAATTGTATTCATTTGTACAGGGTCAAAAAATTTCTGACCGGGTGCTTAAGTGGCTGAGATCCTGCCTTTCAGAAAGAGCTCAATGTGTGTTTTATAATAAAACATTTTGTCATTCTTCACAATTCAAAGCACGGGGTTCCTAACGGTTCCGGTACGGTGTAAAGGTACCATTGATTCTGAGGCATATATTGGAATTTTAGAGAGACATATGTTGCCGTCAACATTTCTTCCAGGTACACCCATGCTTATTTTAGCAGGACAATGTCAGGCCTCATTCAGCATGGGCTACAACAGTGTGGCTTCATAGACACAGAGTGTGTGTGCGCCTGACTGGCCTGCTGCTAGTCCAGATATATCTCCTACTGAACATGTATGGAGCATCATTAAGAGGAGAATCATAGAACAGTGACCACAGAATGTTGAGCAGCTGAAGTTTTGTATCAGGCAAGAATGGACAAAAATTCCAATTGCTAAACTGTCACAATTAGTTTCTTCACTTCCCAAACCATTAGAAAGTGTTATTGAAAGGAAATGTGATGTAACCCAATGGTAAACATGCATCTGTCTAAATGTTGTTTATATTTACAAAATACAATTAAGCTGGTCAGTAAAATTATTGAAAAACTGTTCTTTGTATATTTGTCAGTTAAATAAATTTTCACATGAATTAACAAATCACAGATATTGCATTTGGCATTGCATTTTGGAAAATATCCCAACTGCTGATGTTCTCAATGTACCTTGACTTTTGTTATAACACTTTATTTACTTTTATTCCCAGTGCAAAGGCAGAAACCTCTAGAAGGCAATTTGTATTTGCTGGTTGAAAATGATATAATAATAATGAAGTAATGAAGTTATAATAATACACCATATAATTGCTAAGTTTTTATTAGGGAATAATGAATTTGTGATATTGTCTTTATCAACACGTCATTCATACCTTCCTGGTGAAACTGTCGTGAGAGATGTTATCTGCCAAAGCCAGTGTGTACATTCTGCCATGTAACAGGCTTTGAAAAGAGTTGATGAAACTGGACTTTCCAGCTCCAGCTGGGCCATGAAGAAGAATCCTGAGCTGCTGGCCTCCATCATGAGGTTTGTAGTTCTTCACATACTGTAGATTGCTCTGTTTGTCTCTGCTCAAGGAAGGAAACATTACATCAGAGTATAGACAAAACTCACACATATGTCACACATTAACAGAAAAATTAATCAGGAGTACATCAAACAAGGAAAAAGGGAAAAACAAACAATCAATCACAAGGAAATTTCTGCGGTTTCTGCTGTGAAAGATTTCAATTTCAAGCTAACATTGATGGTGTGGACACACTCACCCCCAGTTTATTTTCCTCCATGGTTCGTTGAGAACTGACAAATACACAACACATGTTCAGATAAGACAAAATATTATGAAAAAACACAGTTCTTCTTGCATCAATATGTAATAATCCAAAAATAAGAATTTTTTTTTGACAATCTTACGTGGAGGAGTTTTGGATGCATTTGATTTGGAGGATTTATGTCCCATGGCTGGAGGATAAAATAGTTAAATACATCAAAATTAGATATTATCAGAATTTATTCAAAACTAAAAAAACAAAAACACCTGGAACACAATGAAAAAAATCTTAAAATATGATTCATTTTGTCATGTTGACGTCAGTTCATACAATGGTCCTATTTTTATTCTTCAATAATCACGATGCTGGTATTAAAACAGACAGATATAAAGCACTGTCACAATCACAGGAAACACACACATTTGAGGATGAATGTAACAGAAGCATAGTACCTGTGTTGTTGGGTCCTGGAACAAAGTGAAAGACTGAATATGAGCCTTGGACTAAGGGAGAAGTCTATGTAGACATCAGGTTTGTAGTTTTCATTATGAAGACGCGCATATCTACAGAGAAGCTCCCCTTAGTCTCTTCCGGCCCTTAAACCACACGTTTTCAGTTTCAGTTTCACAGTGCAAGACATTTTCTTTTGAAGCAATACAGTTTTGAGATGAATGTAGCACTCTGACAACACATGCAGAATTTGTTTTCATTGTCTTGCTGAAATAAGCAAAACATCTTGTCTACTTGGCAGCATACGTTGCTCCAAAACCTATATTGTTCAGCACCCATGCCATGTGCACTAATGCACTCCGATACCATCACAGATGCTGGTTTTTACACTGTTCACTTATTAAAAGACAGATGGTCCTTCTCCTCTTTAGCCCGGAGGACACAGCGTCCATGATTTCCAAACATAAATAAAAATTTTGACTCCTATAAATGAGCTCAGGTCCACAGCAGGCTGCAAAAGTTTCTGGATCTGGTTTATAAACAGTTTCCTCTTTGCATGGTTTCAAATTGCATTTGTTGGTGGGTCGATGATTCACAGACAATAGTTTTTGTAACCTTGGTTCTCTAAGTGGAGAGACTGTCTCTCCACTGTTACATATTCCATATGCAGGGGGATGATCCCCTAAGGTCAGGTACGTGGAAACCTCTTTACTAGGGAACCAGCAGATGGCAGTATTTGTTTTGCCATCAGCTGGGACCCGATGACCAGAATTTCTGTTTTGTCTGAGTTCAGCTGGAGGAAATTATTTGACATCCATTTTTTAAGGCAGTTGTTAAGTGAACTGAGCATTCCAGGGTCTGTGGATCTGACAGGCAAGTACATTTGTGTGTCATCAGCATAAATATGAAAAGAAATGCCATGTTTATGGATAATATGTCCAAGGGGAAGCGCTAAGGTCCAGGAGTACCAGGACTGAGCACATGCCTTCATCAGCAGACATTAAAAGGTCATTGGTGACTTTAAGCAGGGCAGTCTCAGTGCTGTGGTACTTCCTGAAACCAGACTGAAACTTTTCAAATATTTTGTTATTTTCCAGCACAGTGAGCAGCTGTTTGGACACAATTCTTTCTAGAATCTTTGCAATAAAAGGCAGTTTTGAAATTGGTCTAAAATTATGTGGGAGGGAGGGATCTAAACCAGGTTTCTTTAAAAGTGGGTTCACGCAAGCTGTTTTAAAATAATCAGGGACACAACCAGTAGATAGGGAGCTGTTGAAAACAGAGATCAAATGGGGCCCAACAGAATCCATTACTTTCAGTAAAAACTTTTACATCAAGTGGGCTGGAGGACACTCTCATTTGTGATACTGTTTTTAAAGCTCAGACAAGTCGATGGGATAAAACTGGTTAAAACTCTGTTGTTGCTGGTGAGGAACCTCTGAGTAAGAGGCCACGGGGGTAATAGAGGCTCTGATTGACACCACCTTATTGGTAAAATAAGATAAAAACAATTCACAGTCATCATTACTTCCAGCTGAGGCACAAGGAGGGGTTGGGTTTACCAGCTGATCCACAGTCTTAAACAGAAACCTGGGATTGTGTTTATGTGATGTGGGCTTTGTAGATCATTGGCAGACTTTCTGGGGAAGACCAGATCTGGTCTGATCCGGAGAGACGGCATCCATCCCACTTGGAAAGGAGCAGCTCTCATTTCTAGAAATCTGGCCAAGTTTATTAGTGGACCAAATCCATGACAACCCAGAGTTGAGACCAGGAGGCAGAATCGCAGTCTAACACACTTCTCTGCCCTTCTTTTTCAGCAGTTACCCACCCAAAACCCTACGCAGAGTCGCAGTCTAACACACTTCTCTGCTCCTCCATTTCAGGAGTTACTTAGTGAAAATCCTATAGTGACGGTGTCTGTCCCCCGACCATCGAAATTATTTAAACAGGTAAACAGAAGAGGAACTGTGCATAAAAACCTCATAAAAATTAAAACCACAAGAGCAATAGTGCAAACGAATAGGAGAGTTAAATGTGGACTCTTAAACATCAGATCTCTCTCTTCTAAAGGTGTACTAGTAAATGAACTAATATCAGATTATGATATTGATTTATTTGGTCTTACTGAAACCTGGCTGGGTGATGGAGAATATGTTAGCCTAAATGAATCCACCCCTCCCAGTCATATTAATACTCACATTCCTCGAGGCACAGGCCGAGGAGGTGGAGTTGCAGCTATCTTCGACTCTAGCCTACTAATCAGCTCTAAACCTAAACTAAACTATAACTCATTTGAAAGCCTCGCTCTTAGTCTTTCATACGTTTCCAAGTTGGAAATCACTGCAACCAATTCTTTTTGTTATAGTGTACCGAGCACCTGGCCCGTTCTCTGAATTCTTATCTGAATTTGCAGAGTTTTTGTCAACTTTAGTCCTTAAAACGGACAAAGTTATTATTGTAGGGGATTTTAATATTCATGTGGACGTTGAGAATGACAGCTTTAGTACTGCGTTTATCTCTCTGTTAGATTCCATTGGCTTCTCTCAGAGTGTTCATGAACCGACTCACTGTTTTAACCACACCCTCGACCTTGTTTTGGTGTATGGTATTGAAATTGAACATTTAGTGGTGTTCCCACAGAATCCCTCTTTATCCGACCACTGTTTGATAACTTTTGAGTTTGTATTGCTGAACTACTCGCCATTGGGCAAAAATTTCTATACAAGATGTCTGTCTGAATTTAAGGATGCGATTCCATCAGCTCTAAATACATTATCTAGTCACAAAGTAACGGAGGACTCCTATGCTAATTTCAGTCCCTCCCAAATCGATCATCTTGTTGATAGTGCTGCAGGCTCGCTGCGAATGACACTCGACTCTGTAGCCCCTCTAAAAAAGAAAATACTAAAACAAAGACGGTTAGCTCCATGGTATAATACTGAAACTCGCAAATTAAAGCAAATATCGCGGAAACTTGAGAGGAATTGGCGTTCCACCAAAGTGGAAAATTCTCGTTTAATTTGGCAAGATAGTCTTAAAACTTATAGGAAGGCCCTCCGTAATGCCAGAGCAGCGTACTACTCGTCATTAATAGAGGAAAATAGGAACAACCCCAGGTTTCTTTTCAGCACTGTAGCCAGGCTGACAGAGAGTCACAGCTCTATTGAGCCAAGTATTCCCATAGCTCTCAGTAGTTACGACTTCATGAGCTTCTTTAATGATAAAATTCTAGCTATTAGAAACAAAATTCACCAAGACCTGCCCTCAACTGGCACCGACTTATCTCTTAACTCAGGAACCTTAGAAACAGCTGTAGAACCAGATACATGTTTAGACTGTTTTGCTTCCCTCAATCTTTACCAACTAACTTCAATAATTTCTTCATCTAAACCATCAACCTGCCTCTTAGACCCCATCCCGACTAGGCTGCTTAAAGATGTTTGCACCTCTATACTAGATATGATCAATCTATCTTCATCAACAGGCTATGTACCACAGTAATTTAAAGTAACTGTAATTAAACCTTTTCTGAAAAAGCCCAAAGTTGATCCGGATGTTTTAGCCAATTATAGACCTATATCTAACCTTCCATTTCTCTCTAAGGTTCTGGAGAAAGCAGTTGCTAAACAGCTGTGTGACTTTCTACAGAGCAATAGTTTATTTGAGGATTTTCTCAAATAAACTATGTGTGGATATTGTGTAGGCTGCCTCCCTCTCTCTCTCTCTCTCTCTCTCGCTCTCTCTCTCCCTCTGTCTCCTTCACCCCAACCGGTCGAGGCAGATGGCCGCCCACCCTGAGCCATGGTTCTGCTCGAGGTTTCTGCCTCTTAAAAGGAAGTTTTTCCTTGCCTCTGTCTCCTAGTGCTTGCTCTTGGTGGGAACTGTTGGGCTTCTGTAAATAGCATCATAGAGTACGGTCTAGACCTGCTCTTTTATGAAAAGCGTTGTGAGATAACTGTTGTTGTGATTTGGCGCTATATAAATAAAATTGAATTGAATTGAATTATCAGTACAGTACTGTAATAATCATGACAGGAGCCCGCCAAGTTTCATGAAGGTCAAGTTTTACATGAGCTATCAAATGAATTTAGGATGCTTTCTTCCCTAATGAACACAAACATTGTGCATGCCTTTCTGGTGTAGACTTCTTCAGACAGGGCACACATTCTGTGTCTTCTAAGACACAGTTAACAGAGTTGATGAAACTGGAATTTCCACCGCCAGCCGGCCCATAAAGAAGAATCCTGAGCTGCTGGCCTTCAACATGAGGCTTAAAGTTCTTCACATACTGCAGAGCGCCCTGTTTGTCTCTGCAGAAGGAAACATTACATTATGGACTGCAGTTTGATCTTACGGTTTCTATTTTGTCTATAATGCTCAGATGTCAGAGACATCTGGGAAGTCCATCTTCCCAAAAGAGACAATAAGGAAACAAGTCCATCACAAGTTCTTTTGTAATGTGAAAGATGAAAAAAGCTCATATTGAAGGTGCAGACACACTCACCCCCAGCTTATTTCCCTCCATGGGTTGGCTGAGAACTGACAAATACAGGATACATGTTCACACAAGACGGAAGATTACAAAGGAAGGCTTTACTATCATAATGCAACAATGTGTACTTTAATTTTATAGAAAAGATAATAACACACGTTTACAAATAATCTCACATGAAGCATTTTGGGTTCCACCATATATGAAGTGTCCTGCTCCCATGGCTGGAGAGTAAATCAGCATAAAATATATAAATAATAATCTTAGCTTTATATTACTTACTAATATTACATTTGCTAAAAACAGCATGTGTAACAAGTTAAAATTAAGATACCTAATTAAAAATCTAAATACATTTAAACTAGCCTAACCCATCTTAAAAAGCTATCAACTGAAACAAAGTTACGGTTTAGCTAAAATATAATAAACAGAACACACTTAATTATTAAAAACACACTTAATTTCATCATGTGATGTGACTGTATTTAAGTTATTTAATTCTGCAGTAAACACCACAGAAAACCTAAAATTAGTAAGTCACAACAAGCACAATGTTGGATGCATGTCATATTAGAAACATACCTGTGTTGTTGCGTTGGAGCACAGTGAACGGCAAAAGGTGAACCTTTGGACTAATGTCTGTAATAAATTAATACAGTCATTAACATTATCAGTTAACCTCCCACTTCTGTCTTGAAAGTTCCCGTTCTCAGTCATTTCAGACCACACATCACCATTTTTTTTTCTTAGGCCCGTTTCCTTACTCTGGAAATGTATAAGTCCTGAATGGAGGGCAGGTTGGCACCGATGATCTTTTCTTCAGTCCTGACTGTCCGTTGTAGTCTGCTCCTGTCCTTTTTGGTGGCAGATCCAAACCAGACAGTGATGGATGTGCAGAGGACATACTGGATAATGGTTGTGTAGAACTGGATCAGCAGCTCTTTAGGCAGGTTGAGCTTCATGAGCTGGCGCAGGAAGAACATCCTCTACTGGGCCTTCTTGATGATAGTGTCAGTGTTGGGCTCCCACTTCAGGTCCTGGGAAATAGTGGATCCCAGAAACCTGAAGGATTCCACAGCAGACACAGGGCTGTTGAGTATGGTGATGGGGGGCAGAGTGGAGGGCTCCTCCTGAAGTGTGTGTGTGTAGTCCGGGTGCTGGATGTGATGTTCCCTAGCCTCACCTGCTGACTCCTGTCAGTCAGGAAGTCTGTGATCCACTGAGAGGTGGAGGCTGGCACAGTGAGCTGGGTAGTTTGGTGCTGAGGATGTCCGGGATGCTGATGTTGAACGCCGAGCTGAAGTCCACAAACAGGATCCTAGCATATGTCCCTGGAGAGTCGAGGTGTTGCAGGATGTGATGCAGTCCCAAGTTGACAGCATCATCCACTGACCTGTTAGTCCTGTAGGCAAACTGGAGGGGGTCCAGAAGGTGCCTGTAAAGTCCTTCAGGTGGGCCAACACCAGTCTTTCAAAGGACTTCATGACTACAGATGTCAGGGCGACAGGTCTGTAGTCATTCAGTCCAGAGATGGAGGGTTTTTTTGGGACTGGGATGACGTTCACACAGCTCCAGTGATCTGTGTGATGGGGGCCAGCTGGTTTGCACAGATTTTCAGGCAGGATGGTGACACAACATCTGGGCCAGGAGCCTTCCTGATCTTTTGCCTTTTTGTCCACAGGCCTCTCCACACTGACGCAGTGTCGCTGGCTGTGAAGCTGTTATTTAGATTTTCAGTATAGCTCCTCTTTGCTGCTTTGACCTCTTTAGTCATTGTGTTCCTGGCCTGGTTGTACAGGACTCGTGAACCAGGTTTTTGGTTGTTATACATGCGGAAGATTTTAGTCAGGCACACACATGTCCTCACAAAAACTGATGTAGGATGTCACAGTGTCGGTTAGTTTGTCCAGGTCAGTCCAGTTCGTGCAGTCAAAGCAGGCCTGTAACTCCAGTTTTGACTCGTTGGTCCATCTTTTCACAGTCTTTACAACAGGTTTAGCAGATTTCAATTTCTGCCTGTATGTCGGGATAAGATGAACCAGACAGTGATCAGAGAGTCCCAGAGCTGCACGGGGAACAGAGCAATAGAGTGATGAGTTCCATTATGCAATCTGCGCAGATGAGATTAAATCCCAGTAGTTAAAGTGCGCTGTCTAGGATGTGCTGAGTAAGCCAAGTCCAATATTTAAGAGCTTTTCTCTGGTATATGTTACTAGAGAGGGACGGCAGAAAACAGAGTTTATAAACAAAAGCACAAAAAGCACTATGGAGCGTAATCCAGAGGCGGCCGTCTGCGTCGCCATCTTGGTTGAGAGTATATGATTGTGCCTGACTATTAAGGGCTTTGTAGGCATGCAGAACGATTCTTGTAAATTCACGTACCGCAACATTCGGGGAGCCTGATAAGGAACTGCAGTAATCCAGCGTACAAGCTTAGAGAGTATACAAGAAGTGGATGTAGCCATTGTGACATCGCCCGTTGGCTTGTTGACTACCGTTTTCAAGCCTCAATTTAGGCATTTGGCCGTCGCCATCTCATTTTTTTTTTTTTGACAAAAAGGATCATATTCGGATGAGAAGGTGGAGCTAGCTTGCTTGGTTATCAAGGTTTATCTGTAAATCACATAAACTGTGATATAAATTGGGATGCTAGTTTTGGCTTGGAAAATTGCAGGTCAATACGTCCTTAAGGCCTCAAAGTTGCGAACTGATTGGTTTCATCTGGCTTGATCGATAGATAATTGAGTATCATCTGCATAACAATGACAGTTTATTGAGGTTCAGTATGTAAGTTTCAGTGGCATCTAGAGGTGAGGGTTTTCAATCAAAACCAGTTCCTCACACTGAAAACTGCTTTTTAAAACATTGATCACTCATCACAGAAAACACTACCAGGATTGGTGCATTGCGGCTTGTGGCATGTGGGAACCAGGGATGGATACACAATCAGTTCCCAGCACCCACACAAGTGTACTGCTCTCAAGAGGAGATGCTAAAAGAAGCACATCTTGGCACACTGGCATCCTGGTTCTGGATAAATCTACATCAATCCACAACCTGGATGAGGAGCTAGGATACATGAGTGCATTAGCATAATATTATAATAATATTATATAACTTATAAACATTAACACGTGTCTCGTCTAGGTCAATGTGGTTAAACCAAACAAACGCTCACGCTGCTGCAGCATGTTCACCTGCATGGACGTGTCACTTTGTTCCGGTTAGATGCTGGTGTTGTTCTGACTCTTCAGTAACACCAATAATACTCTATCTGCCCATGACCTGTAGCTACAGGCTGTCGTTGGGGGGCCTGTACCACGAAGCGAGTTCAACCTACCCAGGACATGTTTTCATTATCTGGCTTAACTAACCCTAACAATCGCGATAAGTACCACAAAGCTGGTTATGAACTCAGTAAGTCAACCCAGGGTTTCCCGATCCACATAAAAGAGGCGGTGTTAGCAGCAGATGACCAATCACAGACATGAACAAGTCCACTGTCAGCAGAGCGTCATATTTGAGATTGAGAAATGAGATTAATTTATTTAACACACTCAAAAGTGTTCCAAACATTGTTCTACATTAACTTCATAAAGCAATGAAATGAAAAGTCCATTCATGCCATAAAATGTTCTCAAATAGTGGTTGAAAGACTGAATCTCAACATTTAGGCTAATGAAAACTCACTGAACATGAGTACAGTCTCTGTAGTAGGCCTAAGAAAGCTATACTAACCTAAAATAGATAGCTTATGTTCAAGTTAAAATTTAGTATTTAAATATCCCTACCAAACTGTCCATAATATTCAGCCTCACATAAGAAAAGTAAAACCTATTTATTTTAACGGCTGCGTCAGGGTGTGTGAAACAAACTGGGAGCAAATAAAAAATATTCAAAACATTTCAAAGCAGTAAGTAGGCTTATCCTGCTGTAAAAACTTGTAGGCAACAATAGCCTAAGGCTTTTTATCAGTCTCTGTAGGATGATATCACTATAGTCTAGTGTTGTTCAAAGAACGTTTTGTTCATTTGACCTAATCTTGTATGTATGTATGTATGAATTTGGCTGTGGCTCCATGGGGCTTTATAGAACCATGATAGAGAAAGATCAAGAGGTGAATTTGTGCATTCACAGCCTTCTGTGTTTGAGAACTGCGCTGTTTTTTTAAATCACCCACTAGAGGGCTGCAGCGCCGCAATAACCAGCCTAGTTCAAATGAACGAAATGACATAAAAAAAGATTAGTTCATTTTAATGAACGAGATTTGGTGACTCGAGTCTTTCAAAAGAGTGACTTTTCCCATCACTACTATAGTCAAGAGTTTCTCCACATCGCCGCAGCAAACATAAAGCAGTGGGATTTCCTACAGATGGTGATGTCATTTTCCAAGAGAGCTGATTGGTCAGTCGGCGGCGTTTTCACAGAGTTGATCTCTTATCTGGAACAGCTGTTCAGCATAAGTTACCATGGAGATCTACCGCGGTAAGAAGTTAACCACCTTCGTGGTACTGAATACCCAGGATTAACCCTAAGGTTACCTGGATAAGCTCAAATCCTGCTTCATGGTACAGGCCTTTGTACTGCTGTCAATCAATAACATACAGGGACACGCTCCTACTACCAGCTGACAGGGAGGAACATTTCTGATATTTCCCCCAAAAGACATTTCTTCTTCCTTTTAATAATAAAAACGACTAACAATACATAAAAAACATGCTGACATTATTATCATCTACAAAGATGTGTGACTTCAATCAATTTAGATGTTGTAGCCGGTTTCACCTTAATCAATGGGTTTAAATCAGCTGGTTCTAGTCCCTCATAGGCAAAAATCTTTATTCAGGCTTTTGAATTAAATCCTGACCTGATCCTGCCCCCTGCTGGAGCTCCTGATGATCCAAAAATTTACCTGCAGTCAAAACCAGTTCACCGTCTGTAAGTAAGTCTGCTGCAGAAACATCACACGGTTTGCTAAAATGTATTTTTATTATTTGCTTCACCTTCATCACCAGATATCAGGTGATGAGTTTGACACGATGATGCCAGATAATGTTAAATTAATTTCATTAAGAATCTATCAGTCAATTATGAGATTTGAACTTTTTCCCCCTTAAAGCCGAATGTGTTGAGTTTTTCATATGGACCTTCAGAGCTGGAGAACATGTCAACGACATTTTAGTTACAAAGATGTGATGAAGATGAAGATGTTATGAAGATGTGAGATTTATGGATTTTATGAAAAGAGAACAAGAACACTTCACACACTGATCTGTGACACCCCAGCTGGTTTAAACATATACGTGTTATTATGTAATTAACATTTCTTAAAGACTGTGTCAAGTAAAGTAATGTTAATATAATGAACTCCCTTTGGTTGCCTTTTAGTTTTTCATAGAGCTTAAGTTAGCTTAAAAGAGTAAACAAATTCAATATTTTAAAACCTTGAACTGTACGCGATGAAGCAATGAAATCTTACATGAACACATTCCATTCTGTAAAAGGTTTAAACCGTTTTAGTTATTTCACAACTTCTTTTCTTTTTTTTCTCTGATTTGAAGTTACAAATAGATGTTACATATTTCAGGTCAGATGTCATTTAAGTGGTGCTAATCTGCAGAGTTTCAGGAGCGGGACCACACATCAACCACGTCATCGCCAGCATTTCCATAAATACCCACACGTCCTAACTCCTCTTTTATGCTCTCGTTCCTGATCACACCCACACACTCCTAACGAACCAGATTAACTCAGGTTTTGAGTGTTAAACTCTTAATAAATAATGCCCATTCTTTAATACTAATAATAAATCATGAAATCGGATGTTGGAAAACCCATTTCTTTAATAAACAAATTGTTATTGTTTTTTCTTATTATCATGTCAGTTGAGAGCTACATAACAAATGTCACTAAAGTTAACAGTTGAGTACAAAGATTGCTGAGATCGAGCTGCTTATTCAGATCCTACTTGTTCTCCTACTTTTCTCATGCTCTCCAACAACAACCACATGAATTGTCAAATACATTAACGTTACATTAAGTAGAATAAATTCCGACAGGATCAGAATTGAATATTGTAAATATAAATAAATGTTGTTTTTAGAGCAGCAACTGTAAAGTCACTACATACTTTATATTTACTATATACACTTTATTGCGGCGTATTCCACTAAAACAAAAAGACCAGACCCACCAAAACAACTAAAACGCCACAGCAGGCTGAAACATGAGGATTTACACTGAAGACGCGTCACGCTGAACCATCGTACATATTGAGTCTCTTTATTACGCTATTTCACATACATAGAAAACCAATCACTTACTTTGAGTGACGCATGTTGTAAGTAGTGCAAAAGGTACCTCAGAGACATCAGTGAAAGATGTTGACGACGATGGTAACGGTCAACAGAAAGTTCTTCCCCGTGCTCACCCTGCAGCCATGATCAACCCAAGCTTCCTCACAGGTGAACACACACACATTAATACAGACACCACGCCCCCGGTCACACCCACAGTAACTGATGACGTGACGATGCGCGTGCATGTACACTACAGTGCAAAGAAAAGAGAGGAAACCCAATAAAAACTCAAACAAACCCAGTGTATGGCTCCTACATTCCGGCCCCCAATTATTTTATAGCAATAATTGACCACCACTACAACCCTCTTGTGGGAGACAAACACCAGTTAGAAATGCAAAGTGAAATGTTCCCTTAAAAGGTCCTGTTAATGCCAAAGTTCAAGTCTGCTATATCCAAGGATCTTCACTGCTCCTCTGCTTCCTGCAGAAGGCAGACTTTGGTTATTGGCCTTGTCAAATAGCTGGTTTTAGTTTTAATCCGTACACTTCGCACCAGTCCATTTTTGTCCGGAACAGTATCCACAATTCTTCCTATAATCCAAGCATTACGAGGTGCCATCTCATCCACTAGCACCACAAGATCTCCTGGGACAAAGTTTCTTTTGGCAGTATTCCACTTCTGGCGCTCCTGAAGTCCAGGAAGATATTCCTTCACCCAGCGCTTCCAGAACAAATCCGACATATACTGCACTTGTTTCCAGCGACGACGACTGTAAACATCCTCCTTCTCGAACAATCCTGGTGGCAACGAAGGTTGCAACTTAAGCAGAAGAAGATGGTTAGGAGTCAATGCCTCCAAGTCTTGAGGATCTGTTGATGCCTTTGTTAAAGGGCGGCTATTAACAATAGCTTCAGCCTCACAGAACACTGTCACCAAGCCTTCTTCATCCAGGGTCTGAGTCTTCAAAATAGAGTTTAGCACCTTACGGACTGACCGAATTAGCCTTTCCCAAGCACCTCCATGGTGGGATGCTGTTGGGGGATTAAAAACCCATTTCACATTCTTTTGTAACAGCATGTCATTGATGAGGTTCTGATTCAGATTCTCAATGGCGTTCCTCAATTCACGCTCAGCGCCCACAAAGTTAGTGCCATTATCCAAATGGATTTCCAAAACTTGACCACGTCTCGCCAAAAACTTTCTGAAACCATTAATGAAGGAGTCTGTGTCCAAAGAAGACAGAACTTCAAGATGTATGGCTCGCATCGCTAAGCACGTAAAAATTAGCCCATACCTCTTGACCACAGCTCTTCCACGTTTAACCTCAAATGGTCCAAAACTGTCCAAACCAACTCGACTGAAAGGAGGCTCATCAGGAGTTATTCTGTTGTAAGGAAGGTCAGCCATTTTCTGATGTCCAGGTGAAGCGGACAATCTACAACAGATGACACACTTGGCCAAAACCCTTCTGATGGCGGCGCAAGCACCAGGAATCCAATATTTCTGACGTAGGTGAGAAAGCATGTGGTTTCGTCCACCATGGCCTGTTACTTTGTGTACATGACAGAGAATAAGATTGGAGATGTGTTTATCTTTAGCCAGTATAACTGGATGTTTTGCTTCAACTGGCATAGCTGCTCTACTAAGCCGTCCTCCGACCCTAATGAGATCACCATCCAGGATCGGGTTGAGCTTGTAGAGGTGGCTCGTCCTCCTTACACACTCTCCTTTCTTCAAGTTGGCCAGTTCCTCCGGAAACATTGTTTTTTGACAAAAACAGATAATATTTGACTCCGCTACAACCATATCCTCCATAGACAGAAAATCCTTTGGCACTTGAGCCTTAAAGCCTTTCATCTGGACCTGTAGTTCTTTTTCCACCTGCTCAGCACTTTGTTCCGATTCAGAAAGGGTCCCTCTCAGCAGCTTTCGATGTCGCACCAGAGACAGAAGTAAGGTCTTAAACTTGAGAAGCCAACCAACAGCCCTTTTAAGACGGAACCAGGAGGAAAAGTAATCAATGAGCCTCTCCACTGGACTGACCTGCTCAACCTGAGCTGCATTCACCATCACAGCCTTGACCTCCGGGTCTCCAATCAGAGTGTTTTCCAAGGTCTCAGGATTTTGGGGCCAACTGCTCTCAGGCTCATGAAGGAAGTCAGGACCACGAAGCCATGCACCAGTCTTTAGAAATAACTGAACTTTAACGCCTCTGGAGGCTAGATCTGCAGGGTTGGCTAACGTATTCACGTACCTCCATTGGGATACATTAGATATTTTCAATATTTCAGACACTCTGATTGATACGAAGATTTTAAATCTGGACGTCTCGTTGTTTATATATTTCAAAACAGAAGTGCTGTCTGTCCAAAAGACAGACTCTTGAAGGTCCATTTGCAACTCCTTCCTCCACAACTTGTCCATTCTGCTAGCCATCACCGCGGCAGTCAGCTCCATCCGAGGAATGGTGACAAGTTTTAAAGGAGCTACTCGTGCCTTTCCCATTATGAATACACTGTGAGTTCGCCCGCTATCATCATGGAGCAACAGGTAAGTCACAGTCCCAAACCCTTCCTCACTTGCGTCTGCAAAGTGATGAAGTTGAGCAGAGACAAGAAAACCAAAGTCCACAGGTTTTAAACATCTACTAACTTCCCAACTTTCAAGCTCATGAAGCTCTTCCAACCAAGCCGTCCATTCTCTAATCACTGAAGAGGGCAAAGGTTCGTCCCATCCCAAACGTCTCCTACAGAGGTCTTGAAGGATTTTCTTGGCAGACAAAACAACAGGTGCCAAGAAACCAAGAGGGTCATAGATCGAACTAGTCACAGACAAGATTCCTCTTCTTGTGAGTGGGTGAGTTTTAAGCGTAATTTTAAACTTGAATGAGTCAGATTGGACACACCACTGTACACCCAAAACATACTCTACAGGCAGAGCGTCACTATTTAAATCCAGATCTTTCACCTCCTTGGCGAGCTCATCCTGAGGAATAGTAGCGAGAACAGAGCATCGGTTACTAACCCATTTTGTGAGCTTAAAACCACCTTCCGCACACAAGGCACTAAGCTCTCGACATAAAGAAACTGCTTCCTCTTCAGAGCCAACAGACACCAGACAATCATCAACGTAGAAATGGTGCAAGACCGTGTTAACTGCATTAGAACTGAAGCACTTTTGATTGTCTTCAGCACACTTCCTCAGGGCAAAACAGGCACAACTGGGAGAGGAAGTAGCACCAAACAGGTGTACCGTCATTCTATACTCCACCAGCTCCCGACTGCAATCTCCATCAGGCCACCACAAGAATCTTAACAGATCAGAGTCTTCAGTCGGCACTCTGACCTGATGATACATGGCCTCAATATCTCCCATGAGCACTACAGGTTCTTTACGGAATCGTGTAAGCACTCCCACTAACAAGTTCGTGAGATCTGGTCCCTGAAGAAGCTGTGAGTTCAACGATGTCCCCTGAAACGTAACTCCACAATCAAAGACTACCCGCAGTTTCTTCTTCTTAGAATGATACACCCCATGATGAGGTATATACCATACCCTTCCATCACAACGGGTCAACTGCTCGGTTGGAACTCTCTCTGCATAGCCGTTAACCAACATCTCAGACATGAATGCGATGTAATCGGAACGAAAAGATGGATCCTTATTCAAACGTCTTTTAAGACTCAATGCACGCTGTTGTGCCACTGTCTTATTGTTTGGCATTTTGAGGTGTCTTTGCTTCACCGGCAAACCAATACTATAATGACCATCAATGAGCTTAGTAGACTCTGAGACCAACTCAATGAGCGCTTATCCTCCACTGACAGACCAGGTTGTTCATCCTGCAGAGTTTCAGGGAAATCTACCTTCAACTGCTTCTCCCAAAGCTCATCAAGCCTCGCCACCGAGATCCGATTGACTGTGATGTCAGGCTGCAAACATTGTTCACTGATATGACAATTTCCATGGAGCGGGCCATTCACCGTCCAACCCAAGATGGTCTTAATCGCATAAGGGCCCCCGTTCTCTGCACGAATCACCTCCCACGGCTCCAAAGCTTGAGGAACGTTAGTGCCAATCAGAAGATCCACATCAGAATTGATCTCTGGTATTTTTATGTGTCTTAGGTGCGGCCATCTTTGAAGGTCTTTTGAGCTTGGAATGTTACCTCGATGAACCGGCATGTTCTGCTGAGTAAAAATCTCAGACAGGCCACAGAAGTTGTTCGAGTCCAGCCCAGCGACTTCCAAGTCTGACAACTTGTAACTGTCTACCACTTTCTCTTGTCCCATAGTCCTAAGGAGAATTCCCAACTTCTTCCCTGTAAGATTGAGCCGAGTCATGAGTCGCTCTGTACAAAACGAGGCGGTACTCCCTGGGTCCAAAAACGCATATGTGACCAAGATCTCCTGACCCCTCTTAGATTTCACTTGAACAGGCAAGATAGAGAGCGTACAGTCCTGCTTACCGGCCCCAGTCAAGCCACTAGACTGAACAGACACCACAGCACCGTCTCTGGCCATATTCAAGCCACCATTGGCCTGAGTCGGACTCGTTGGTTTTGCTGTGGGGTAGATATGCAACAACGTGGGATGCTTATTATTGCATACTTTACATGTCATACGTTTTCGGCAGTCTTTACTCATGTGTCCGACGCACAGACATCCAAAACACATACGGTTCTCCTTCAAAAAGGAAATTTTCTCATCTTGTGTTCTTTTATCCAAACTAAAACAAACATCTAACAAATGCCCAGCCCCACAAAACAAACAAACTCTCACTAGTGAGTTCTTCTCCTTTTTAAACCCAGGCTCCACCTTATTCTCAGCAGATGCTACAGTAGTAGCGAAACTACTGCCTCTAACCTTTGAACGAGGTTGAGACCGGACCATTTTTACTTCATTTCTTCCACTCGCAGAGGTCTCTTGTATATTTCCAAAAAGAGGGTCACTCGCCATCTTGACTTGCCTCTCAACAAACTTTACAATATCTGAGAACATAGCTCTGCGATGAGACTTCTCATGAATATCGCAGGCCACACTTCTCCAATAATCTCTCAGCTTATAAGGCAGTTTTTTCACAATGATTTGCATATTCGTAGGTACGTTCAGATCACTTGCAGAAGCTCCCATAGAGTTGCAGCATTCCCGCAACAATAAACTGTAGGCCCGTAAAGCCTTGACATCTTCGGCCTTAAGCATCGGCCAGGAAAGCACCTTGTCCATATAGGCAGAAGCTACCTTAAATGGATCACCAAAATGCTCCTGAAGTAGTGATTTTGCCTTACTATAACCATGGGACGGAGGCAGATGTTGACAACTTCGGATCAAATCCCTGGGCTGACCTCTCGTATACTGTTCGAGGTAATACAAACAATCCGTCTGACTTTGCGTTCTCGCCTCAATGTTGTGTTCAAATCCTCTTATGAAGGTTTGATACTGCAGTGGATCTCCATCAAAAACTTGTAGATCTCGCTTAGGTAAGAGAAAAAGTGACTGTTGTCCAACCAATAAAGACGTGATTTGATTTTGCCTTTCTAAAACTGTGAGAAAACGCTGATCAGAATTATTCACGGTTACAGGTGCATCTCCATACAGAAAGTTAGTAATAGATGGATGAGAAACACCTTCTGGCAAAGTATGCTGATCAACCCCAGTCACAGCAGCAGGCAGACTATGCAAAGTGGACTGACCGGCCGAGGTCACAACAGCAGGCAACTGGCTTTTGTTGTATGTCTTGGACCTCACAGAAGCATCACCTGGAAGCGAAACTTCCCCTATCGCCTCTGCAGCCAATGGTTGAGTGTTGAATTCCGGCACAAATATTGGAGCTTCATGGCTCAACTGTGTACTTTTCCCTCTTTTCAAATAAGAGTTCATCCCATCTGATTTCACAGAAACATGAGACACGCAAGATCCTTCTGAAGCCTTGAACACACTCACTTTAGCCATAGACGCTGCCAGCTCCATGTCCATCTCCAGCACCTCCTGCTTTCTCCTCAACAGTTCCTGCTGTTCCTCCAGGGCATGCTTTTTACTCAGCAGCTTTTGACGAACCATAAGGGCAGCAGTCTCAGCCTCAGCCTCAGCTCTTATTCTGGCTGATGATGTAGTAGACAGAGGTTTACTCACTACTGTACTGAATCTTTTTGACCTCAATGACACATTGGAAACACTATCACTTGGCCTAACGTCATCTTCTGCATTTTCCACAGTTTTGACTATGCATAGCTCATTATCGCTGAAAACAGCAGATCCTAAACATGGTGCAACAACGCCCTCTGCTGGTGCCTCTGGCGCCTCCAGCAGCCATTTATTAGTCTCCTCCACAAAAGCAGTTTTATGTTCTTCAACACTATAAAACCAAGCATTTTGTTTTTCTTGTTCCTCAGGTGGAAGCATAGGAACAACAACGCCATGGAGATGACTTGCTTCTGTTAACAAACTCGACAAACTTTCAAGACAAGACCGTATTTTTTTTGCATTTCCAACACTTTTCATTAGGTCTTTAATTTCTCTTATTGCATCTTTAATTTTTCTTACTTTTACTTGACGTTCTTCTTGGAGCTGCTCCAATTTATATTCAAAAGCCTTGGGTGTAAGTTTTGTTTGTCTTTTCTCCATTGACCTGGAACCATTCAACTCCATTTTCGTTTACAAAATAATCCAATAATCTGCTACTGCTAAAACTGCAAAGTATCTGCTAAAGACATGCTAAACAGCGCCCTAACGACTTATATCATATTTCATGACACATACCATGTGAACAAGGTACAATGCGTTGTCTTTGATTCCCTCTAACTTATTCACTGAAGCTAAACTAACTCAACCCTAGTCTTCTGTGCATACTAGCGGTGGGTATTTATGTACCTAAATACCGATAGTCTTGAACCAGACTGACCGTCTTAGAACCAGAACCACGGCGGCACTCCCAAGCACAATGCTTCACCCGCTTGACGCACGAACCAAAATACTACAAAAAGTCCCAAAACAAACAAACAGTACAATCACCTTATGCGAAAGTACCGCTGAGCCTAGCAGGGAATACAATTGGTCCGTAACAGACAATCCACAAAGTTCAATGTGTTATACCTTGTGATAAAGACGACTGCTTGACAAAATGAGCATAGTAATCAGCCAATTTGTGAATGAATGGGCTTACGTGAGTCCTAAAGCGCTGGCTCCTCTATCGCTTACAACATGGAAAGCGATTGCAAACATCCAGTGTAGTCCCGACAATACGTTTGAATCAGCGCAACAACAACTTTCTGTTGACACAATATTGCGGCGTATTCCACTAAAACAAAAAGACCAGACCCACCAAAACAACTAAAACGCCACAGCAGGCTGAAACATGAGGATTTACACTGAAGACGCGTCACGCTGAACCATCGTACATATTGAGTCTCTTTATTACGCTATTTCACATACATAGAAAACCAATCACTTACTTTGAGTGACGCATGTTGTAAGTAGTGCAAAAGGTACCTCAGAGACATCAGTGAAAGATGTTGACGACGATGGTAACGGTCAACAGAAAGTTCTTCCCCGTGCTCACCCTGCAGCCATGATCAACCCAAGCTTCCTCACAGGTGAACACACACACACATTAATACAGACACCACGCCCCCGGTCACACCCACAGTAACTGATGACGTGACGATGCGCGTGCATGTACACTACAGTGCAAAGAAAAGAGAGGAAACCCAATAAAAACTCAAACAAACCCAGTGTATGGCTCCTACACACTTTCTACATGTTTATGTTAGTTTAACAGGTATAGTGGTTAGACCTCGCTCAGCCCAGGCCTTTCTGTACGGAGTTTGCATGTTCTCCCTGTGTTTGCGTGGGTTTTCCCTGGGTGCTCCGGTTTCCTCCCACCATGAAAGACATGCACGCTAAAAATCCATAATTCTGCCAAGTAATCACTTGTCTTTTTCCACAACAGGAACCACAGGTTCCTAGCCGCTCCGGCCACCAAACCCTAAACAACCTCCTTCATCCCTCCCCTCTCGACCCCTCCATGTATAAATATTCATTACATAAACCACTATAAATCTAACTTGGCGTGGTCCTTGTAAGTGAATCTCATAAGACTGACACAGTTGATATTTTTCACACGCTCTCACGCCACACATTAATTTTCATCAAGAATCCACCCTGCAGATACCTGGCCTGTCTCCTCTGTGTAGCTCAGAGACCGTCCAGCAGCAAAGAGCGTCTCTGTGAAAGCTGAATAGGTCGAGGTGTTTATCAGGGGAAGAACAGCTCACAATCCATTCCAGCACAGCAGCTCGCTGCTTGTTTGGGACGCACTTGTCCCACAAAAAAAAAATAAAAAATTTACATTTAAGCTACTGTTCCAGCACCACCCACAGACAGCCGACTACAATAACTTCATGAGTCACCAACCATGGCAATAACAAGAAATTCTGTATTTGGTTGTGTTTTCTCACTCTGAGTATTTTATTTATGGCTGCACCTTTACATCAAAGGGAAATATAATAGCTGTCATTTAGTTGACTTTATTTGACATAACCAGGGTGAAGAAGTTTTAGATACACATTTACACGCAAACACTAAATATATATTTTGCATCTTCTGCTCTACTAGAATTTAAAATAAAGTTTATGATGGATTGATCATTTGAATAATTAACATGAGTGCAATGAAGCAAATGAATATGTAGATACTGAATGTCACATAGCCCATATATATATATATACACACATATAGCCCAGTGGTTATAGATGATGTATAGATGTCAGAATTTCAAGTTCAAAATCTTAATCAGGGGTTGTACCAGAACAGGTTTACGTGGTTTAATTTTCAAAAAACACCATATTTTTCTCATACTGCACATTGCTGCAGCTCCTCTTTTCACCCTGTGTTGAACGCTCCACTCTTGAGCTACAGAGTGATGCATCTTACTTGTACAAAATCTTTGTTGGGAGTTGCACATGCGCAGTTCCCAGGTAAGGACTACTAGCCAATCAGAAGCAGAGAAGGGCGGGTCGTGTGATCCAAACCAAAGCGGCTTCAGACTGCGACCGTACAAGTCCACAACCACACAACATCGTTGTTCCACATCTTACCATAAACCACAACAAAAATCACCATAATTCAACTCAATTTTACATAAAAATTGGCCAAACAATTTGAACGTTTGCTCAGTAGCTTTCACATCAGGTGTAACATCAGCATTATAGCTATAACTTTAGCTGCGTTAGCCAACGTTTACAACAACTCGAACAGTCTGTGAAGTTACATTACCATGTTTATTTTAAATATAATTCACAACCAATAAAGCAAACTTACAGGTTGTGATTGTGAATTTCCAGAGTTGCATCGTCTTTTAGGACTAAACGTTGAACTGTTGCCGGTGTTCTGACGATCTATGCTGCCTTGTCGAAAAATGCTACCATAGCGCAAATCGATAGACCCGACTCTACTCGGCCCTGCTCCTTTTTCCACTGCAGATAGTACCCAGAGATAGTACGTAGCTTGTCGTCATAGCGACGCCACACACAACTGCCGCGACGTAATGTTCAATGCGACACACACACCAGCGATCCACACAGCTTTATCTTTTTTAAGTTAAAACATTTGAACCTTCCTCAGAATGTAAAGACAGATAAGCAATATGAAAACCTTCCAGCTGTGTTTTCCTCTGCCGTTGTTGCTGCAGCGGTCTGTGTGACGGCAGGAGCAGAGGGCTCTGTGAAGAAAAAGTACAAAAAACATCCGTTTTTAATTATTATTACTTTTTTTTTTTTTTTTTATCATACCAGGTGTAAATCCTGTGTTAATTAGTATTTTTTGTTAATCCCAAGACCTTGGTAACCAATTTTTAAATCAGCCTAAACCTAGCCTAAAGAAATATGTATGTATTCATGTATATATATATATATATAGTCCAACAACTTCAACAGAATGAGATATCCTCTACTAAAACCGTCAGCTGATGACAGTTTCAGTAGAAAAAAAAATACTAACAAAATATATATTATACAGTAGTGGTCACTAGGCGGACTGCGGTCCGGATCCGGATCTACAGACAATTTGAGACTTACCACCTCGTGACAGAGCGTTTCTATTTTAACCCGCGCAGCTTTTCTAGCATTTACTGTACTGGTTTAGCGGACCAGGAAACTCACAGACCAATCGCATGTGCTCCAATCGTCCCATGTGACGCTGCTCAGCAATCAAATCTGTGCATTCCCATGCTTGTCCGCCAGATTCACCAGATGTTTTTGGAAACACACACGAATTGAGGAGACGAAAAGGAAAAGAGATTTCACGAGGCTTTCAATCAAGACTGTACAGATTCTTACATGTACATTCGTCCCACGGGCAGTTCAACCCCAGAATCTCTCGTAGATCTCCAATGCTAGCTGGCAGGACAAACTAGAGCTCACGTTTCTCACTGAACAAGAGAAAGTAAAGAGGTTTATAAGAGGGAATGAAAGACAAGAGGAGGAGTTACAGCTGTTCATTTGATGTGTTGAGTGTTGATTATAAAATTGGTTAAGACTACACTTCATCACTTCAGGCTACACTTTTATTTCATTTTTTCTAATAAAATTAGGCACTTTATTTTAGTTTTCGAGGTCTAGTGACGTTTTACAGCGCAGGTCTTGAATTCTGCATGCCTGCCATGACTTGCATACACCTCGCTGGAGGCAACGCAACGTTATACTGTAAAAAGAGGTGGATGCAAATTTCAGCAGGTAGCCTACAACATCCGTTTTGCCAAATTATGCATTCACTTATTAAGGTCCTTTTAGGACACTTTGCTGTTCACATTGTTTGAATGTGGTTAACGCCACATGATTTTGCTGAATCTCAAGAAATGGTAGCCTACTTTTACTAAGTGTAATAATATATTAACAATTCTTAATGTTCATAAAATATATGCTGATCATTTATCACTGTTCTCTCTCTTCTTTCTTCTTGAAAATTGAATTGAATTTAAACAGTCACTATCACTCTAGTCAACGCCACCAGACTCCATTGATAAAAATAATAGTTTTACTTTACTTGGTCTACTGCTGCATATTGTGTTATGGTGGTATTTTTAACCCTTTAAAACACCAACGTCAAACAGTAACGCAAACAAACTAACCGACCAAGGTAGCGGTAGACCAGCAACAGCCCAAACCTAAAATGTAATGATGTCTTCCAGCCTGTGAGAGGCGCTGTAACCATGTGATGAGCAGAAAAGCCAGGGGAGCTTGTTTGAGCTTCAGAAATTAGGGGTTCTTCTTCTTGTGATTAGTGTGTGACGTTCCCGGGACGTCCTTGTCAGGTTTGTGGAGTGTTTATGTGTGTGTTCTGTTGTAGGTGTCAGGAGGCGGGGTCGTCGTCATCAACATGTATTGGAGCCACCTGGGGCCCGGTGTTCCCCTTCGAGGGAACTCGAACTGCGTCGGTGACGACACTATGGGAACGCCTTTGGGCGTGGCAGGACTGAAACATGAATGAAACTACTCCAGTCCTATTGGTGTTGCTTGATGGATTATCATGAAAAAAGCCTTTTTATGCTGCATTCAAACATTGATTGGTTGATTTTATAGATTGTCAGACACAGAAGGGATAAAAGTAAAAAACACGTGTTTTCCACATGGTCTCAAGATGTTGGAAGACAAAACCCCCCCACAGAGAATCAGATGACATTCAACATAAATACTAAACAGTTTCATTGTCATTTCAAATTTCATTATCAATCTGTTACCCTGATCCATAATAATGTCCTGCTGACAAAGTACTTCGTTACTGTAGGCTACTTAAGTAGTTTTTAATCGGTATCTGTTCTTTACTTGAGTATTTTTAGTTGTTGTAGCATACGCAGAGACAGTCCAGCACAGAGCTGGACGGCCCTGCTTCACTTTACAACTTTGATGAGAGGATGAATAGGGTTAGGCACGAGCAGAGAAAAACTCAATGAGAGTGAAGTGCAGGAACAGCAGTCAGGTAAACTTGTGTTTTCCATGTTGATTTTGAGTGTGACTCCAAATCCAGACCTCCATGGGTTGATAAATTTGATTTCTATTGATAATTTTTGTGTGATTTTGTTGTCAGCACATTCAACTATGTAAAGAAAGGAGTATTTAATGAGATTATTTCATTCATTCAGATCTAGGAGGTGTTATTTTAGTGTTCCCTTTATTTTTTTGAGCAGTGTATATAAAATTTTATAAAAATCTGTAAATGCATTGTTGATTTCTCTGGGTTATGAGTAAGATTCCCAGCTGAGTCCTTTAAAGAGGAAATTGTTATTTTATCTTTATTCAATTTCAATTGGTTGGCTAAGAATCTGCTGGATTTATGTTCAAAGTTCTCCAAGCGTAGTCTCTGCAACAGAAATTGGGTCTTTTTATCAATAATTTCATTTAATTCAAGTTTTAATTTTCTCAGATCATTCAGCATGTGTTCCTGTGGGGAGGTAGCAAGGGTAGTTTCTGTTTTTATTTTTTGTTCTAGCTCTAACTCACGAGATCTCTTAGGCAGGATTATTTTACCTCTTATGACTGTTGTGCTGCCTCCCAAAGAAGACATTATAAAATCTAGATCTTTAAGCAATGATGCATTAAGTCTCCAACCACTAGTTGGCCATGTGACCCTTTTTTTAGTACTGATAGTGATAGGGTGAATCTGAGTGTCGGAAATGTCATAATTGAGCTGCTAACCAAAAAACAGTCAAGGCGAGAATATGAGTGGTGGACTGAAAAGAAGGTATGAGTAGGGTGGTGAGAACGCCAAACATCACAAAGACCAAAATCGCTCATGTATTGTTTAAGGGTGACTGTTGATTTCCAAATACGGTGACCACCTGCCGTACTGAGCCTGTCAACTGCTGGATTACATACCATGTTGAAGTCCCCTCCTAATATAAGAGCTGTGTCTGAGTTAACAGAGAGTGAGGTGAAGAAAGTGTGATAAAAGGAGGGGTCGTCAACATTTGGGCCATAGATGTTAGCAATGCATAAAGGAGTATTTTGAATAGAAATGTTAACAATAATAAATCTACCTTCTGGATCTATCGTAGAGGTATTATGATTGAAGTGTGTTTTTCTATGTATCATAATGGTGACCCCTCTTTGTTTTGAGTTATAACAGGCTGAGTACGAGTGAGGAAACTGTGGTGAAGTTAGTTTATCTGCTGTCTTGGGTAAATGAGTCTCCTGTAGTAGGACAATGTCTGCTTGCAGATTATTTAGATGGTTAAAAATTTTTAATCTCTAATTTTTAAGCTGTAATGATGTGAGAGGCGCTGTGACCATGTGATGAGCAGATATGATCATGCATATTGCACATGTCATCAATATAAAAGCAATATTATTTCTTTTGTATTTCATTTAAAAGCATGTGATATTTATTTGTCATAAAGGCTTAAAAACATTTAATTTCATATTCATATTGGTTGTTAGTTAAAATGATTTGTATTGTGTGTAAACATGATTAATATGTGAACACAATTTATGTGCAAATTATTTGTGAAGCTACATAGAAGCCTTTTGTATTTCTTCTGTTTTATTCTGTAGTTTTCACGGTGTTCATGGTGCATGGTGCACGTTGAAAGGAATAATAAATCGACACCCGTTTGAAACTCTCTGCGTCTTGATCAATAAATCCAAGGGGCCGCTACAGTGAAAACTCATCGCTGCACCAGCCCTGTCATCCCTGGTGAGAAGCTGACGCCATCACATCCGAGGTCCAACTACCAACCTGATACCAGCCAGTTTACATCGCTTCCATCCAACTCCTGCACCCAGGCAAGACTTGAAATGGACAGCATGCTTAAGGTACAACTAGAGATGCAAAAAGAGACACTGGATGCCAAGGAGCAAAGAGGCTAAAAAATGGACAATTTCTTCACACGCAAACTTACAGCATAACTGAAGTGACTTAAATAATAACGTGGTATTATAAGGTCAAAATAACTTGTGAGCTAATTCTCAGTTCCTAACGCTTCTAAAAATTGTGACTATTTCAAGACCAATGTGCTTGTGTCATGTCTATTTATGAAAAGGTTGAAGGGTTTATTTTGTTGTTACTGCAGTTTTATGCTAAAATCCTTTTAGATGTCCATAATTTGTTAACGCTTGGCATAAAAATTACTCTGTAGTAAAAGATAACTACAGCTTACAAGTGCAAATTCAGACGTAGGACAATCAAAGGCTACACTCGACTTAAAGCAGCAGCACAAACAAACAAGATGTCACGTAAAGACACACCATGCAGGTCCAGCTCACGTGAAAGAAAGCTAACAGAGAAAGGCCAAGAGATGCATGACCAAGACACCAGAAAACGTGAGAAAGCATTTAACAAGACCTATGACTCTTGGAAGCTGGTAGTAAGGGAGACTAGGAAAAAATTAAAAACCCTCTGTTCATCAGAAGACCTTAATGAATTACAGCAAGACATTCAAGCAAAGCATGATGACGTAGGCCAGCAGTATGAACCTATCCAACGTAACGGTAACACCACACCAGAGATTGTAAAGAAAATGGATGCCTGTGTTACGCTAACAAAAGACATTTGTGACCTCATAAGTAACCGTCTAGAGACCATTAATCAAGATTATAATGACCAACTTGAGAAGGAAAGGGTAAGAGAAACATTAAGCAAAGATGAATATGGGTCTGTCTTTGTCCACACTAAAACTGAAACGGTAAGCTCAGCGGAGTCACCGGAGAGATTGAGCAACCACTCCAGCTCAGCCAGTACCCACAGCAGTAGAGTAGATGCACAAGCAGAGCTTGCGGCTAAGCTGGAACAATCAAAAGCCATGAAAGAAATCCAAGCACAGCAAGCACATCTTCACAAGTTAGAGAATGAATGGAAACTTAAAGAGGCAAAAATATTAGTAGAAATGAAACAAAAAGAGGTGGAAATGCAACAACAACAGTTGGAACAAGAGAGAGACAAATTGCAGCAGTTACAAGCAGCAAAAGACGTTGCCATAGCAGCAGCTCATGTGAGAGCATATGATGATTTTGAAGGTTTTGAGAACCATGATGAGGAGATTGACAAAACTAACTCTGCTTGCTACAGAACGGAAACTGAACCTCGATTAAATCCTGATGCTGCATCCTTCCAACTTCACCAAGCTGCTCCTGAAGTGACAATGACCCAGGAGTCTGTCAGTCTAGCCCAAGCAATCGCCAGCTCATTAAGCATGAATCGCTTGCTGGTCCCCCGAACCAACCACGTTCAGGGGGTGACCCTTTACAGTTTACAGATTGGAAGATGTCATTCATAGCTCTTATTGACAGAAAACCTCTCCCACCAAGTGAGAAGATGTTCTACCTCAAAAATTATCTTGCTGGAGAGGCGCGCAAAGCTGTAGAAGGTTTCTTTTTTATCGAGATTCAGAGAGCGCATACAATGGAGCATGGAAAGCCTTACAAGACAGATATGGGAACCCGTTCATCATTCAAAAGGCTTTCCGAGATAAGCTCATGAGATAGCCAAAAATCAACACAAACGACCCATTAGCTCTACAAGGGTTCGCTGACTTCCTCCAAGGCTGCACTGAGGCGATCCCACACGTCAAAGGATTAGCTATCCTTAATGATTGTGAGTAAAACCACAAGTTGCTCAAAAAACTACCAGAATGGATAGTGCGCAAGTGGAGTCGAATTGTTGTAGAGGAACTTGACACATGCGGAAGCTATCCAGACCTTGCATCCTTCACAAAGTTCCTGAGCAAAGAGGCACGGATAGCCTGTAACCCTATTGCTTCTCCACTGTTGATGAATTTCAAGGCCATAGATGAAAGATCACTAAAGAGAGCCAAAGCTTTCAATACAAAAGCACAAACGAAGAGTTTCGCTCAGGAGAAACAAGAAACAAACGGCAGTAAACCAAAATCACCTTTCTCCGTCTGTAAAAGTGAAGCTCATAACATCATCAAGTGTCCCACCTTCGCAGCAAAGAGTGCTGAAGATAAGAAGGCATTCATCTGTGAAAATCGGCTGTGCTTTGGGTGCCTGAGGAAGGGTCACATGACCAAAGATTGTAAGAGGCGACACACATGCAACATATGCAGCCGTCGTCACCCAACCTGCTTGCACGATGACAGGAAACAAAGACCTGTGGAAGCAACAACGAATACCTCCACTTCCACAGAAAACCATGCAATCTTGGAAACGCACAAGGTCGTGTCTCATATATCAACACAACGTGCTGCCGGTACCTCAAGTATTGTCCCAGTCCTTGTGTCTTCAATACAAGAGCCACACAGAGAAGTACTTACATATGCAATACTGGACCCACAGAGTGACTCCACGTTTGTCTTAGAAGATGTACTTGACAAACTGAACGTGGATGCCCAGCCAGTAAAACTGAAACTGAGTACTATGACGGCTATTGACACAATCATATCCAGCAAGAACGTCCATGGTCTACAAGTTCGAGGACTGCACTCTAAGAACCACATCCAAGTACAGCAGGCCTACAGCCGTGACTTTATCCCGGTGGACAAGTCTTACATCCCAACGAAGGAAACCGCATTACTGTGGCCTCATCTCAGACATTTGGCAGATAAGTTACCACCCCTTCAAGAATGTGATGTAGGGCTCCTGATTGGATATGACTGTCCATCAGCACTGGCTCCTCTTGAGGTCATCATTGGGGAGAAAAATCAACCGTTTGCACAGAGATCAAAACTAGGATGGAGTATCATAGGCTCATCAAACCCTCACCTAGATAGACAAGGAAGTCAGAGCTTTGTGCATTGGCTCACAGTAAAAGAACTGCCAATTCCATCGGCGACAGATGTTCTAAAAGCCCTAGAATCAGACTTCACAGAGAGAGCTTATGAAGATAAATATGCGTCCCGACACTCTTTTAACTGGGCCTGATCTTATCAATCCTCTGGTAGGAGTTCTTTGCCGCTTCAGGAAGGAGGCCGTAGCGATTATCTGTGATATCGAAAGAATGTTTTATCAGTTCTCGGTTACTCCTGAGTCCCGGAATTATCTGAAATTCCTCTGGTGGAAAGGTGGAGATTTGGAGAAGGAACCACAGGAATTCAGGATGGCGGTTCATCTCTTCGGAGCCGCCTCATTCCCAGGATGCGCCAATTTTGGCTTGAAACATCTGGCACGGCAACACAAAGCTACCTATCCATTGGCATCAACATTTGTAGAGAAGAACTTTTATGTTGATGACGGGTTAGTCAGCATCCCATCGGTCGAGGAAGCCAAGAAACTGATCACTGAGTCACAGGAGTTGTGCAAAAGAGGAGGCCTACGCCTCCATAAATTCAACTCAAATGAGGAAGCAGCCCTCGCCACCTTAGATCCCTCAGAAAGAGCAGCAACCATCGAACCTCTGGGGCTCGATCCAACCCTATCAGAGCGTGCACTCGGCATTCAATGGTCGATTAAAACGGACACTTTCAGCTTTAGCAGCAACTTAAAAGATCAGCCTTCAACCCGGCGTGGTTGCCTTTCTGTCATTGCCTCTCTTTATGACCCACTTGGATTCATCGCTCCATTCAGTCTAACTGGAAAGCGTATACTTCAAGAGCTGTGTCACAGAGGCATCGGATGGGATGATCCACTCCCAGAAGATATGAGGCCACGGTGGGAGGAGTGGATAAATGGGCTTCACAGGTTGAAAGAGGTTTCAATTCCGAGATGTTACCACCCATATGACTTCCACAACATTGTCAGAGTAGAGCTGCACCACTTTTCGGATGCCAGCTGCGTGGGATACGGTGCATGTTCTTACCTCAGGTATAAAAATGACAAGGATGAAGTCCATTGCAGTCTCGTGTTGGCGAAAGCAAGAGTTGCACCCTCAAAGGTCACAAGTATCCCGAGGCTAGAACTCGCGGCAGCTGTGGTTTCTACAAAAGTCAGTGTCATGTTAAAAGGTGAACTTGACATAAAGATTGATGAAGAGGTTTTCTGGGCAGATTCACAAGTTGTGCTTGGGTACATTAACAATGATGCCCTTAGGTTCCACATATATGTTGCGAACCGTGTTCAGCTGATAAGGGATAACAATGATCCCAGTCAGTGGCACTATGTAGACACCACAGAAAACCCGGCAGATCATGCTTCCCGAGGTCTTCGTGCCATCAGAATTACTCGTGGGTGATCCAGAAGTCAAGACAATTCAGGTGCTTGCAACAGAAGTCAAAAACTACAATGACATCCTCAGGCGTTTGAGTCAGTTTTCCTCCTGGACAACAATTCTTAAGGTGGTGGCAAGAATCAAGAGCAAGCCTTCCCCCAGGAGATAAAGATGCTTCAGGGCAAAAGAGACCTTCCAAAATCAAACTCTCTTTTCCGTCTCGACCCTATCTGGTCTGAAGGACTCCTCCGTGTTGGTGGGAGATTGAACCAGTCATCGCTCTGTCACAAAGTCAAGCACCCAGTCATCTTATCAAGTAACAGCCACATCACCAAGCTGATTGTGTCCCATTTCCATGCTAAGACATATCATCAGGGGCGAAGCCAGACTTTAATGGAGCTTCGGGCCAACGGATTCTGGGTAATTGGTGGGAGCAAGTTGGTTGCTAAGCTGATACACGCTTGTGTGTTTTGCAGGAAACTGCGACGGCCGACAGAGACACAGCAAATGGCCGAACTTCAACAACGCGTCGAAGCCTCAGCACCTTTCACATACAGCGGCATGGACTGTTTCGGCCCGTTCATTGTAAAGAAAGCCCGCAAAGAATACAAAAGATACGGCTTGATTTTCACATGTCTGTACTCTAGAGCTGTTCATATTGAAATGCTCGAAGATTTGTCAACAGACTCATTCATCAACTCATTGAGATGCTTCATCAGCCTGAGAGGAGCTGTTCAACAACTACACTGTGACCAAGGCTCTAATTTTGTTGGCGCCAGGAATGAGCTCAAGGAATCACTTAAACAATGTGACACTAAGCTGTTGGAAATCTTCCTGACTGAGAAGCAGTGTGAATTTGTCTTCAATGCTCCCTCTGACAGTCACGCAGGCGGTGTCTGGGAACGCCAGATCAGAACTGTTAGAAACGTGCTGAATGCCACCTTTGCACAGTGCCCAGGTCGACTTGATGACGCCTCCCTCAGAACACTGTTATATGAGGCCATGGCTATTGTTAACAGCCGCCCATTAACAGTGGATGGAATCAATGATCCTCAGGCACTGGAGCCTATAACACCGAATCACCTCATACTGATGAAATCTAAAGTTGCTCTTCCTCCTCCTGGAGTATTTGTCAAGGAGGACCTGTATGCGACAAAGAGGTGGAGAAGAGTTCAGTATCTTATTGAACAGTTTTGGAGCCACTGGAAAAAGGAGTATCTGTTGAACTTGTCCATAAGACAGAAATGGCACTCACCTCAGCGCAACCTCAAAGTGAATGATATTGTCATTATTAAAGATGACAATCTCCCAAGAAATCAATGGCAACTTTGACAAGTGATTGAGACTGTTCAAAGTAGTGATGGCTTAGTTTGTCGAGTTAAAGTGCACTAGGATTACTACTACTAGTACTAGGATTTGGTGGGAGTGTAAATGTCTGATAACAGGCTGAGTACGAGTGAGTAAAGTGTGGTGAAGTTAGTTTATCTGCTGTCTTGGGTAAATGAGTCTCCTGTAGTAGGACAATGTCTGCTTGCAGATTATTTAGATGGTTAAAAAATTTTAATCTCTAATTTTTAATTCCTAATTTTAAATTAATCAAAATGAATGTATATTCTGATTTTAATGACTCATCTCTCATAAGTGAACAAAACAAAAGTCTGTAAAGAACGTTATTATTCTAGATGTATTCTATATGTTCCTTAATATAAATTTGGGCTCCTTTAATCTCTGAATTTAAGGCCTCACATATATATGCATGATAAAGAAGTCCACTAAAAAGTTAATTAAAGTTATGAGAGCAGCTCACTGTTAAGACTTCACAAAATTCAGTAACTTATAAAGACACTTATTCCTGCACATTCCACCTTAAAGAGAAGATAAAAATAGCATTTACAACACAAACAAACAGGAACAATAGAATCGTCTTGATGAATGTGTCATTTTTTTTCTTTATGCTGCAATAAAACAAAATGTTTGAAGCTTTACATTGTGCAGCTTGTAAATGTCTGATAAATCGCATTAATATTCTCCTACATAGTATTATATTTATGTATTTAATAAGACTTAAAAGACACTGATTGTGAAGTAATGTTGATACAGTATAACGAACCCCTTTTAGTTTTTCTCAGAGCTACTCATTATAAGCGATGAAATCTTACATGAACACTCCATTCTGTTTTTAACACTTTTAGTTATTTCACAATTTTCTCTGATTTGAGTGGGCAGGACTCAAATAGTTAGTCAGTTAAATCTGATCACACACTCCTATAGAACCAGATTAACTCAGGTTCTGACTGTTAGATTCTTCAGAAAGAATAACCAAAGATGTTTGTTTTGTTTTTTTAAAACCTTAATTGTTGCTAATTTAGTCATAAATATTTAATGTTGGGAAGAAATACTAAAAACATTTGAAGCCATGTTTTCAGGGGCTTTACACTAAAACATACAAATATTCAAAAAATCAGGAATTCATATACAAGATTGTTATAAAACCTGATTGTTTGTAATGAAATACAGCCTTTTTATGCTGCATTCAAACATTGATTTTATAGATTATCAGACACAGTACGAATATCTAAAGGAAAACATTTGTTTTCAACATGGCCCCACGATGTTAGAAAACAAAGAAAACAGAAAGAAGCATGAGACTAAAATCCAAAAGCACATCACCACAATTAAAGAAATAAAAAAAAACTCCACATCAAAAAACAAAAACAGCTTAAGTAACAATGCCATTTCAAATGACATTATCAATCTGTTACCCTGATCCATAAAAATGTCCCGCTGACCCAACATGAAGCTGAACACCACCAGTAAAAAGGAACTTCTGGCTACATTATTCACTGGCAGCACTTTACATGAAGCACACACCTGGTATTATAGCTGCTGAGTATGCAGGACCACTGTTATCTGAGAACATTTAGGAGCATACCCGTACATCTGTCTCAACATTCAGACTGACTCTTTTTGAAGTTGATGCAGTCTTCTCCAAAGTTGATGATGTTTGTCAGCGTGCTCAGGAGCAGCGAGTCAACGTCATTGTTGAGGTTGATTTCTTCATGGTAGTTCTTCACAGGGAAGATGCAGTTCATGGGAATACCCACTTCTGCACTGAACTGCTCCATCTACAGTTTAAAAAGATCAACAGCTCAGTTAACATCTCAGAGTTTTAAAGGCTTTTTGTGCTCACTGCACCAATCTGGACTGGACAACTTTATTAAGTGGATCAGGTGTTGGCCAAACGTTTCTCAGCCTTGAAACTTTTGGAAGGGAACAAGAAGAAAACAATTCAAGAGCATATTGGACAGTATAATAACAAAGAAGGTTGAGTATTAAGCATGCATAAGTAATAATAGTAATTTAAGCATAATAGCAATTTTTACCACCACATGCAGTGGTAGGCCTTTACTGTGAAACTGAAAGTGGAGACTGCCGTTAGCGGTTAGCTAACATCAACAGAAGTTGGCTTGATCTAAGACAAGATATCTGTTGTAACAATGACTTTCTGTTGTCAGGATTGGGAGGCTGCGTACAACAATTCAATAGTAATGAAGCTCTCTGATGTGAAGTCACGGCCTTGTGTTACCTCACAACTACAGGAATGACTTTAATCCAGAGGTTCAAATGTTTTTAAATAACAGAAATATAGATCAGTATTCTAAATTGGCCTGGAACCTGAGTTTTGGTAACAGAAGCGGTATAAGGAGAGAAAAAGTCGGATTGAAAACGTTTTGACTTAATAACTCAAACTTCAAATGTGATTCCACCTCTGCGAATTCATAATATTACCTATTAAACGTACCTTTTCCTTCAGGAACTTGCTCCTGTAGACGTTCTTTAAATCTTGTTTGATTTCAGGACAGGCTTCATCAATTCTGGTGAGGATGGCCACTTGAGGAATTCCTGCCAGGAGAACACAAAACTACTGAATCATGTAACTGACCACAGTTGCTGTTCTCTATGATGATGGAAACTACAGACAGCTGCAGGAGGTTTCAACATTTTAAGTTCAACCAATCAGTGTGCTCTATTAAAAACCCACTGAAGAGAAGAATGAAATTCCTGCTCTCACCCAGGTGACTGGCTTCCAGCCTGACGTTCCGAATCTTCTCTATAGTTAAATCTGTCATTTGAGACATTGTGTTGGCATTAATAACGCAAGCCAGAACGTGCACTTTGTCATTGGCAGTGGGATATTTGTTGTAGAATTGATCACCCTCTGACAACGGTGATTCAGGTTTGAACTGGAAAACAAATTGAAATCCAGTTAATTGACAGGTGCTATATATAAATAAAAATATGATTCAAAATATAAGCCCATTTGTGGGAAAAGTCTGCAAAGTTTGTGGCAAATGTACCCTGTAACCGTCCTTCATATGTCCCTTCAAAGCCAGATTGATGTCTTCCACTTTGACACCTTTGTTTGAATCCAGACCCATGATGTCACTGAAGACAAAAGGGTAAAAGGACTGTGGACTTTCTTTTTGGATCTTGTAGGTTGTGTACTGTAAAGCACATATGGAGAAAATGTCAGTTATTATATTATTACCACTATAGAGCAAACATAGACACATTAATACCCAGCTAGCATATACAGTATCTCACAAAAGTGAGTACACCCCTCACATTTTTGTCAATATTTGATCAAATCTTTTCATGTAACACTAAAGACTAAACGCTAAAATGACACTTTGCCACAATGTGAAGTACTGAGTGTACAGCTTGTATAACAGTGTAAATTTGCTGTCCCCTCAAAATAACACATCACACAGCCATTAATATCTAAACCTCTGGCAACAAAAGTGAGGACACCCCAAAGTGAAAATGTCCACATTGGGCCCAAAGTATTAATATTTTGTGTGGCCACCATTATTTTCACCAGAGCTTCACAGGTCGGTGCTGGAGTCCTCTTCCCCTTTACCCTCAGCTTCTTTAGCGAGGCAGTGGTCATCTTGGAGGTGTGTTTGGGTCGTTATCATGTTGGAATACTGCCCTGCGGCCCAGTCTCCGAAGGGAGGGATCATGCTCTGCTTCAGTATGTCACAGTACATGTTGGCATTCATGGTTCCCTCAATGAACTGTAGCTCCCCAGTGCAGGCAGCACTCATGTAGCCCCAGACCAGGACACTCCGACCACCATGCTTGACTGTAAGCAAGACACACTTGTCTTTGTGCTCCTCACCTGGTTGCCGCCACTCACACTTGACACCATCTGAACCAAATAAGTTTATATTGGTCTCATCAGACCACAGGACACGGTTCCAGTAATCCATGTCCTCAGTCTGCTTGTCTTCAGCAAACTGTTTTGCGGGCTTTCTTGTGAAGCATCTTTAGAAGAAGCTTCCTTCTGGGACGACAGCCATGCAGACCAACTTGATGCAGTGTGCGGCGTATGGTCTGAGCCCTGACAGGCTGACCCCCCACCCTTTTAACCTCTGCAGCAATGCTGGCAGCACTCATACATCTATTTCCCAAAGACAACCTCTGGAAATAATGCTGAGCACGTGCACTCGACTTCTTTGGTCGACCATGGCGAGGCCTGTTCTGAGTGGAACCTGTCCTGTTGAACCGCTGTATGGTCTTGGTGACGTGCAGCAGCTCAGTTTCAGGGTCTTGGCAGTCTTCTTATAGCCTAGACCATCTTTATGTAGAGCAACCATTCTTTTTTTCAGATCCTCAGAGAGCTCTTTGCCATGTTGAACTTCCAGTGAGCAGTATGAGGGAGTATGAGAGCGATAACACCAAATTTAACACCCCTGCTCCCCATTCACACCTGAGACCTTGTAACACTAACGAGTCACATGACACCGGGGAGGGAAAATGGCTAATTGGGCCCAATTTTAGGGGTGTACTCACTTTTCTTGCCAGCAGACATTAATGGCTGTGTGATGTGTCACAACTACTGCATATGAACTGTTGGAACCTGCCGTCCACAGGAAGAATTGACATTGCAGAGTTTCACTGACTTCCTGTTTCTGCTGCCCTTGTGGTTAAGGTATGATCAAGTTTAGGCAACTACAACTGCTCCTAATTCTCAATTAAAAAGAAAGAGATAGTTAATATGACCTATGTTGTTGCTTATGTTGGAGGACTTGTTGGATAGAAAATGTGTGTTTTTAGAATGCATTAAAACTCTCACCCACTGTTAAATTTATCTGCTGATTGTGAAGAAAGCAATGTGTATATGACTAGATTATATTGTATAGCAAGATCTCTCACACTCCCTCATACTGCTCACTGGAAGTTCAACATGGCACATCATGGCAAAGAACTCTCTGAGGATCTGAAAAAAGAATTGTTGCTCTACATAAAGATGGCCTAGGCTATAAGAAGACTGCCAAGACCCTGAAATTGAGCTGCAGCACAGTGGCCAAGACCATACAGCGGTTCAACAGGACAGGTTCCACTCAGAACAGGCCTCGCCATGGTCGACCAAAGAAGTTGAGTGCACATGCTCAGTGTCATATCCAGAGGTTGTCTTTGGGAAACAGACGTCTGAGTGCTGCCAGCATTGCTGCAGAGGTTGAAGGGGTGGGGGGTCAGCCTGTCAGGGCTCAGACCATATGCCACACAATGCATCAAACTGGTCTGCGTGGCTGTCATCCCAGAAGGAAGCCTCTTCTAAAGTTCATGCACAAGAAAGTCTGCAAACAGTTTGCTGAAGACCAGCAGACTACGGACATGGATTACTGGAACCATGTCCTGTGGTCTGATGAGACCAAGATAAACTTACTTGGTTTAGATGGTGTCAGTTCATTGAGGGAACCATGAATGCCAACATGTACTGTGACATACTGAAGCAGAGCATGATCCCCTCCCTTCGGAGACTGGGCCGCAGGGCAGTATTCCAACATGATAACGACCCAAACACACCTCCAAGACGACCGCTGCCTCGCTAAAGAAGCTGAGGGTAAAGGTGATGGACTGGCCAAGCATGTCTCCAGACCTAAACCCTACCGAGCATCTGTGGGGCTCCTCAAACGGAAGGTGGAGGAGTGCAAGGTCTCTAACATCCACCAATCCGTGATGTCATCATGGAGGAGTAGCCCTGGTGAAAATAATGGTGGCCACACAAAATACTGACACTTTGGGCCCAATGTGGACATTTTCACTTTGGGGTGTATTTACTTTTATTGCCAGCGGTTTAGACATTAATGGCTGTGTGATGTGTTATTTTGAGGGGACAGCAAATTTACACTGTTATACAAGCTGCACTCTCACTACTTTACATTGTAGCAAAGTGTCATTTCTTCAGTGTTGTCACATGGAAAGATATAATCAGATATTTACAAAAATGTGAGTGGTGTACTCACTTTTGTGAGATACTGTAGTAAGCTTTATAAGACCCCGCTTTTCCTCTTTGATTTAATTCTTGTTCTGTGGAACAAGGGGCAGGGGCAGCCTGCAGGTTTATGTTCACACTGACTTAGCCTATTACAAACACAGAACAGAAAATGTGAAGGCGTGAAAAGTGAAACATGTAGAGACAGGTAACTTTGTCATTTAACAGTTTTGATCTTGCTATACAATATAATCTAGTCATATATATCGCATATACACATTGCTTTCTTGACAGTTCACAATCTGTAGATAAATTTAACAGTGGGTGAGAGTTTTAATGCATTCTAAAAACACACATTTTCTATCCAACAAGTCCTCCAACATAAGCAACAACATAGGTCGTATTAACCATCTCTTTCTTTTTAATTGAGAAATAGTAGCAGTCGTAGTTGCCTAAACTTGATCATACCCTAACCACAAGGACAGCAGAAACAGGAAGTCAGTGGAACTCTGCAAAGTCAATTCTTCCTGTGGACCGCGGGTTCCAACAGTTTATGCAGTAGTTGTGTCACTGCTGCAGATTGAGTAATAGATTCTTGTCTTACAACATGCCTTACAACATATTGCTATGATCTCTTATTCATATTTTTATACAAACCCCATTTCCAGAAAAGCTGGGATATTTTCCAAAATGCAATAAAAACATCAATCTGGATTTGTTAAGTCACATGAACCTTTTTTAACTGTGGCCAAATTAGGATTTTATATTTTAGCTATCTTAAACCTTTCACTCTCCAATGGAGCTTGTTCAGTTTGCTCAGATTTGCTGTAGTTAAATCCTCTTTGAGCCAATCGTCTCAAACCATCGGTTAAAATATTTGTCTTCACTGCAGTCTGCTTTTCGGGCTAAACATTCTACTGAAACACACTTACTTCTTGTTGTTAGACCTTAGCACTGCTATTGATACTGTGGACAAGCATGGGGTCCCACCGGGTTCCGTCCTTGGTCCATTGTTTTTTTTATTACACCACTGGGTCACACCATTCACTCATTTGGAATGGCTTTTTACTGTATGCTGATGATCTACAAATTTATATGCCAGTTTTGGCAGAAAATGCATCTGACTCTGCTAAAGTTAAAGACTTGCCTGGCTGCTGTGAGGAGCTTGTTATCCGTAAACTTCCTGCTACTCAACTCAGCAAAGGCTGAGATGATAACGATTGGACCGACAAAATTTGTATGAAAATTTTACTGTGTGAAGGTACAATTAACGCAGTGGCATATGTTGGGATTTTAGAGAGACAAATGTTGCCATCAAGGCAACGTCTCATTCCTACATCCATGCTTATTTCAGCAGGACAATGCCAGGCCTCATTCTGCACAGGCAACAAAAGCGTAGCTTCGTAGACACAGTGCGTGTGCTTGCCCGGCCTGCTGCCAGTCCAGATACACTATATTCCCTAAAGTATTGTGACACCCTCCGAATCATTGAATTCAGGTGTTCCAATCATTTTAATGGCCACAGGTGTATCAAATCAAGCACCTGGGCATGCAGATTGCTTCATTCAACATTTGGGAAAGAATAATTGCTTTCACACAGACACAGATTCTGCAACAAACGAGGAAAGAAAATGTATGCCGCCTTTGCTCATTCATACTGAACAAAATATTGTGGCGTAATCCCACAACCATGTGTGCTTTCATGTAGCGCTCCGGCTTTCCAGGTTACCTCCACTGAGTCCACCTACGCCGCGGCTGCCAGAGCTCATCCAGTCAATTTTCTAAATAAAATACCCTGTGCAGATTCCTGATCGTAAAACAACAATAAACACTGTCAAATCAGACAAGAAAGAAACCACTTAACTACGAAGCCTACTTAATCATAGTTGAAGCACAAAAGCAAGCACTGATTACCAAATCAATAAAATCTAAACATGTCTACAAAATCGGGCAGGCTAAATGCTCTTATTCTGAAATGGTCCCTGTGGATATGCAGCCTGAAGTTGACGGAACAAAACGGGAGGAGAGGGAGCTCTGGAGAAGGTAGTAGAAGCACAAAAATGACAAATAAACAACAAGTCGATGCTGAGACACTTCCAGTGGACACTGGCAACAAAGCCGTGGCGCAGCTGTAGTCGTGGATTTAGACCGAAAAAAAGAGACCGCGACTTGTAACACAACAGCTTGAAACTGTCACTCCTGTTCCGGCATGACGGCTGTGGCTTTTCACACAGACATTGTTCCGCCTATGTTACTACCAACATTCCCGGCTCAGAGGCGGATCAAATCTGACCCCCCTTTCCGGCTCAGTACCTTTCACACAGCGCAGCGAGCTGCCGTAATAATCCCGGAAAATTGGGCAGTGTGAAAGCACCTAATGAGTCACTCTCAGGAGCTCAGTGAATAAACTGTGGTACAGTGATAGGTTGCCACCTGTGCAATAACATTCATGAAATTTCCTCACCACTAAATATTCCACGGTCAACTGGTAATGGTATTATAACAAAGTCTAAGCGATTGGGAGCAACAGAAACTCAGCCACGAAGAATGGGGACACTGAGTTTTGTTGTTTAGTTTTACTTCCACTGCAAACGCAGAAAACTCTAGAAGGCACTTTGTATTCCTTGGTTGAAAATGATATAATAAAGTGATAATAATAATAATAAACTAATTATTGCAACGTATTAAGGAATAATGAATTTGTGATATTCTCTTTATCAATACGTCATTCATACCTTCCTGGTGAAACTGCCGTGAAAGATGTTATCTGCCAAAGCCAGTGTGTACATTCTGCCATGTAACAGGCTTTGAACAGAGTTGATGAAACTGGACTTTCCAGCTCCAGCTGGGCCATGAAGAAGAATCCTGAGCTGCTGGCCTTCATCATGAGGTTTGTAGTTCTTCATGTTCTGCAGAGCGCTCTGTTTGTCTCTGCGCAGGGAAGGAAACATTTGAGTACAGACTAAACTCATTTTGCACTGATGTCACACATCAACTGAGAAATGAATCAGGAGATCGAACAAGGAAACAAACAAAAAAAACAATCACAAGTAAATTTCTGTAGCTTCTGCTGTGAAAGATTTTGTTTAACAAGCTAACATTGATGGTGTGGACACACTCACCCCCAGTTTATTGTCCTCCATGGTTCGCTGAGAACTGACAAATACACAACACATGTTCAGATAAGACAAAATATTATGAAAACACACAGTTGTCATGCATTAATATGTAATTATACAAAATATTAAGAACTTTGTTTCTGAAACAATCTTACATGGAGGAATTATGGATGCATCTCGTTTGGAGTGTTTATTTCCCATGGCTAGAGAATAAAACAGTTAAAAACCAATAACTACTGGCACAAATCAGCAAATTATAAATCTTAAAATAACATTAATTTTGTTATGTTGGCATACAATGATCATATTTAGTTTATTCCTAATAATAATAATAATCACGACCCAGATAAAAAGCAATCTCACAATCACAGGAATCACATTAACACATTCGAGGAAGAATGTAACAGAAGCATAGTACCTGTGTCAGTCGGGTCCTGGAATAAAGTGAAAGAGTGAATATGAGCCTTGGACAAAGCGAGAAATGTATGTATACGTCAGGTGTGTCATTTTCATTCTGAAGACATGCACATCTTAAGAGAAGTTCCCCTTAGTCTCTTCCGGCCTTTAAACCACACATTTTCATTTTCATCAGGGTGTTATTTCTTTTTTTCTTCACAGTTATCTGTTCCAGGATCTAAACACTCTCACAACCCCAAGAACAATTTAACAGTACAAGACATTTGAAGCAGTAAGGTTTGATATACAACCCTGTTTCCAAAATATTTGACTGACAACTTATCCGATGTTGAAACTGAGAAATGTGATTGTTTTTGGAAAATGATACGCCCATTTGGAATTTGATGCCAGCAAGATGTTTCTATTAAGTTGGGACAGGGTGGTGTTTCCTGCTCTGCTGCATCAGCTCTTCTTTTAACAACCCTCTGTGAAAGTCTGGGACCTGAGGAGACTGACTACTGTGAGCTGGAAAGCAGGCCCGCCTTTAGGAATTTTGGACAGGGGGACAACATTTTCCAAACTGGGCCCCTCATCGACACCCAATCCAGCACCACCTCGACCAACTTCTTAGTTCTAATACGCACAAGGGCAATTTCAAAGAAGCTCTTGGCTTATAGTTACACAGATGGAGTCCGAAACAATAATTTCGAAATTCAGTGTTGTAGACTCATCCAGGCCATTCTCACATATATATTCAATTACTCATTAGACTGTGACTGTGTTCTGTTCCTCATTTTAACTTAAAACAAGGAGAGAAAAAAATGCCCTTCAATGATTTGCTGATCAGACAACGGTAAAATCAAATGTTTAAGAAATTACTGCAAAGCATTAAATCATACAATTTAATTATGAGTGAACAAATACACATACTTAATCCATCAAATTCAATCTTGAGGACTACATTAATCAACATATTGGTTAAATTATGTACAAAACTGAAATACTGTATGAGTATATACGGCTGTGTCAGCTGAAATGATGATCATAATAATATAAACAGAGGTTTACCTCATGTATAACTTATTATACTGTAACCATATTTGCAGCTGTATCCTCTGACCTGTGATGTGCTGCTGTCAGTTTTCTTGAGGCTGTTACAAGGGAACTTGTGGGTGTTACTACACACTAGATTTTAGATGTGATCGCATCACCTGGGTGGAGTTCACTCACCCTGACTCGTTATTATCAATTTTACATTTGGTTTTCACTATGTGAGAAAATCGTTGTGTAGCGTGAGAACGTATGAAAATTGTCAACTGCGTGAGTGTCACGCTCAGCGCCTGAGAGTTGCAGCTCTGGTCTTACATTATTTAAAGGTTAAGCAAGCTAAAGCTTTGCTAATCTGCCTGTTAGCTCCTCACCTTTGCCTGTCAGACATACATGGTGCTTCTGAACACATTGTTTGGCCAAAGATTTGGACATTGCCTCCCTATGCTTTTACTTTCTCGGTTTGTTTTGGCTCCTCTTTTTCTGGGCCCCTGACAAGCTGCAGTGTTTGCTTAATGCGACTCGCCTGCACATCTGAATGGCCAAATGTTTCGACTGTACCATTTTCACAATAACAGCGGGGGAGGGTTATCAGATGACAAGTTTGAAATTTTTTATTTTAATGATAATAATACATTTATTTATCATGTAAAAGTGTTTAGTTATTTAGAAAAGTAAGTAAAGTGTGTAACTCCCATTTAAGGGTTAACCATAGACCTTTGCATGGGCCCCCATAGGCCTTGGGTGGGGGTCATCTGTACCCTTTGACCCCCCCTGATGGCGGGCCTGCTGGAAAGTAGAATGTTTTCCCATTCTTGCAATGACACGGATGGGAGTGAAGTTTAGCGGAGTGTAACAGAAGCCAGGTAGGCTGTTCCAGTGAGTAAACCTCACTGCCCGACACCATAAGACGTGCTAGTACCCCTGGGTTTTAGACCCCTCGTTAGTGCGTCCGCCTTCCTTAACCAAGGTCGCCGGTTCAAGTCAGAACCGTGCAGTACAACCTTTGGCTTGTTACACATGCAGTGATGTCCTCTATAGAATCATGTCTGTTTTTGATGCAGTGCCGTCTGAGGGCCCAAAGTTCACGGCCATCCAATACTGTCTTTCTTCTGATTCTCTGAATATTTAATAATATGATGTAATGTAGACAATGAAATCCCCAGATACTTTGTATTATTACATTGAGAAAGATTATTTGTAAATTTGTTTTTTACGAGATGTAGCCCATCTGCATGGGTTAATTTAATTATCCTAAATAGTTTTACATATCTAGATTGGCTATTTTACGTGTCTAAAAAATACAGAGCCATGAGGGGTTAATAATCCGAGAAAAAATACCCTAGATGAAAGTGGTAAATTTACCAGAACAAAACATGGAAATTCTACAAAATTAAAGTCACAAAAAAATCCAATTGACTCCAATTCACGGAAAAGTCTTTCCAACACTGTGAGGGAAATTGTTCTGGTGTGTGTGTCCATGTTTTGGCGGTATCAGCTGTAGGGAACAGAAGTTATCTTACCCTTGATATAAAGCATTGCTAGACCATAATCTTTGTTAAATTATTAACAGAGACCCAACAATTCCCATTATGAGCAAGCACTTACAGTAGCAAGGAAAAGACGGTACTCACAAAACGGAGAGCTAGTGAGGAAAATGTCACTGAATTTAACAAAAAGTGTATTGGATTACAATCACTTACTATCCCTAAGATATGACTGTGCCTGACCATTAAGGTTTTTTTTTAGGTGTGCAGAAGGATTCTTGTAAGTACATTGTTCAGGAAGATCATTCAACCAACAGAAAATAACAGCATGCTGCCCTCTGCTGGAGCTCCTGATGATCCAAACGTACCTGTAGTCAAAACCAGTTCACTGTCCGTAAGTCTGCTGCAGAAACATCACCTGGTTTTCTAAAGTTCAGATTATTAGCTCAAAAACTCCACCTTCATCACCAGATATCAGGTGGTGAGTTTGAAACAAAAACCTGATCATGTTAATTAATTTCACTGAGAATTCATCCATCCATTGTCAACCACTTGTCCTGCGTACAGGGTCGCGGGGGGCTGCAAGGCGGGGTACACACTGGACAGGTCGCCAGTCCATCGCAGGGCCTTCACTGAAAATCTTTCAGTTAATAATGAGATTTTAACTATTTGCCCTGTTAAAGCAGAATGTGTTGAGATTTCACTGCAACGTTCAGAGCTGGCCAGAGAACATGTGAACCACATTTAGCTACGCTAAAGAAGAAAATAGATTAGCATCATCACAGCTTTAAGAATGAATTGCAGCAAAACTCACAGTACAGTTTGACCCCCAGCTGGTTTATAACTGTAGGTATTAGTGTGCTTAACGTTTCTTAAATACTGTGTTAGTGAAGTGATGTTAATATAATGAGCTCTTTTTGGTTGCCTTTTAGTTTTTCACTGAGCTTAAATTAGCTTAATAAAGTAAACAATTTCAATATTTGAATGGAACCTTGAACTTATCATTATAAGCGATGAAATCATACCTGAACAACATTCTGCAAAAGGTTGAAATAACTAAAACAGTTATTACAGTTTCTATTGTTTTGTTTTCGCTGTATTGTTTTTTTCCGAAGTTACAAATAGATGATTTTACATATTCCGTGTCAGATGTCATTTAAATCTGATGAAACCTCACATACACACTCCTAATGAACCAAATTAACTCAGGTTTTGAGTGCCAAACTCTTAATAAATAATGCCCATTCTTTTAAACTTTAAATGCTGCTTTCTTTTGGTTTATCCTGCCAACACACACACACACATCTCACTCATCCATTCATTGCTGACATAACTGATAGTCATAATCTGCCACACCACGTATTTTTGATGATTATCTGACCTTTCTTTTACTTTTATAATAAAGCATATCTTTGGCATTGAAACCTGTTGTGTCTCACCTCCTTTTTGTCATGGGCTAAGAGCTGGCTTGTGACAAGTGGGGGCTCGTCCGGGATCCTCGCTTCAGGTTTGAGGAGTTCTGGAATTTGTTTTGTCAGGGTGACGGATATATTCTGTGTAATTTTTGGATCCCTATCTTCTGTCCATTGGTCCAGTGGTTTATTTAGAGAGGTGCATGGTCCTTTTGTCAGTGGCTTAATTTAGCTTTGCTGGCTGAATTTGTTTTGTTGGACCTTTGCTGGGTTTTATAGAGTATTATAGAGTTTTATAGAGTACGGTCTAGACCTGCTCTTTTATGAAAAGCGCTGTGAGATAACTGTTGTTGTGATTTGGCGCTATATAAATAAAATTGCATTGAATTGAATATAGTGCGAGTGTGGCGGTGGATGTGGGTTGAGCAGGTTGAAGGACCCAAACGCAGGACGCAAAGCAGAGGTGGTACAGTTCAAAGGAGATTTATTCCAACAAACAAAAAGCGAGCACACTTATGATGAGTGGCTGAGTCCAGGTAATCCAAAATCATAGAGGTACAACTAAGCAGATGATCCAACAAAAATAAAAAAAACAAAACAGTTGAAAACCAAAATCCAAGGAACTCACAGGGAACAGGCAGGACAAGACAGCACTTCAACATGCTACAATGACCAGACAGGGAATCAACAGAAACACCAGACATTTATACCCAGGGGTAACGAGCAGGGCGGTAGCAACACAGGTGACTGGGATCAAGGTAACGAGGGAGAGAGACAGCAGGGGAAACAGAGTCAGGCAGGCAGAGGGATAACTGGGGGAACAGACAGAACACTTGACCAACTATAACACAGGGATCATAACAGCCAGAACCTAAATGAGAACACAGACTAGAACACAGACTACTGAGCAGACTAAACTAAAATAATGCAGACCAGGAACTAGAAGTAAATACTAAAACATGAACTAATGGCACAGGACTGAGAATTATGCAAAGAACTGAAACGCAGGACTAAGAGCTAAGATAAAAGACAAGACATAAACTACTAAGGACAAGGAACAAGAGAAAGAGAGGCAAATAGAAAAACATATGAAACATGGCAAAAACAGATACACGCAGGGAAAAAATACAACTCAACATAACCCAAAACCAACAGTGAGTTGGAGTACTTTCCCCTGTTAGGCTTAAGAGCGATTTCCCTTAGGGAATTCATGGTGTGGTGGTTTAGGTGGGGGTGAACGTGGGTAGAGCTTTGCTCGGGAGCCCCTCCGTGGGTCACTGGTTTTCTGGTTGCCCTTTTTCACCCGACTGGTTTCGAGTGCATAAGTACCCCCACAACTAGCCGCACGAAGACTAGGGAACAGATAGCTAGATAGTCATTGTTGAAGTTAGCATAGGGGGGAGTCTTCTGCTCAGGTAGACCTGATTGACATTATGGCTTCTGTTGAGGGTTTCCTTGAGGCTCCTTCAGTGTCTGCTCTGGACCAGTGCACTAAGGAGCAGCTTTTGAAAATTGCAGAGCATTACCAGATTGAGATTGTAGACAGTGTGAAAAATTGTGTGAAGCAGGTACTCATTGAGGCGGGAATGCTTTTGGGGCGGCCAGTTAGCATCCCAGTAGTCAGCTTAGTACCTGGTCCAGCTAATATGACTTTTGAACAACAGAAGGAATTGTTACAGCTGCAACTTAAACAGCAGGTGGAGTTAGAGCGTTGATGTTAAGGGGGATGTTCGACGTAAGACTGATACTTACTCTAGGCCTTTGAAGCCGAAGATAGTAGGTGAGGCTGCTCCATAAGTTCCCCAAAAGTTTGGTAGTGGGGGGTACAGAGCATCATATAATTCCAAAATTTGCAGATACTGTCAGCCCACGGGGCACTGGAAGAATGCCCTATGTTGAATGCCAGAAGGTTTTCTAGCCATGTAAAACCTGTTGTCATGGCCGCTGCAGTCCCATCATCTGAGTGTGGGGAATTGAGTCAGCTGCAGGCTGACCATAGCTTGGGGTGTCCTTCTCGTGATTATTCTGCGTTCATTTCGTATGGGGTAGTTTTGTTGGTGGGTAGCAATGTGAAAATTTTGAGAGATACATTCCTTCATTTTGGACTTGTTTTGCCGTTTTCCAGTGAAATTGATTCTGGTGGATGTGGGGTTGTTCGAGGCATGAGCCTGGTCCCTTTCTCTGTAGCTTTGCATGCAATTTTCCTTAAGCTCTGGCCTGGTTGTGGGTACTCGTCCCCAGTTACTAGTTGAGGGGGTCCAGATGATATTGGGCAATGATTTAGCAGGAGACAAAGTGTGGGCAGATGGCAATCCCAATATGATTCCAGCTAAGTCCTCAGATTCTGAAGGGGTGTGCTTGGATGACATCTTTCAAGCCTGTGCTGTTACACGTGCGGCCTCCAGAGCTGCACAGGGAGATTCTGCTGAGTGTCTAGAGTTGCCAGTGACACTGCCAATACATCAGCTAGCCAACTCTAGAGCTGAATTAGTGGCTGAGCAGCAAGCTGATCCTACCTTGTCTGAATTATTTGACAGAATTGTGCAAGCATCATTAGTGAGGGATACTGCTCAGTGCTATTTCCTCCTGGATAGGCTTTTGGTCCGGAAATGGGTGCCACTTAGTGATTAGGGTGTTGGGGAGCCAGTCTTTCAAGTTGTTGTCCCTACACAGCTGCGTTATTAAGTACTCCAGACCTCCCATGGTGAGGTGGCAGGTCATCTGGCCGAATATTGCAACATTTTCTTTGGCCACGCAGTTCTGAAGGATGGTTGTTTACCTGATAATCCCCCCCCGAACCACATTGACTGGACAGGGCAAGTGTGTCAGTGTGTGGCAAGTTGACGGGTGCACAGGGCAAGATGAAGAAAATATATGATAGACGGGCTGTTGTGCATCAGTTTAGCCCTGGTGACCAGGTTCTTGCTCTTTTACCTCTTGTAAAGTCACCATTTCAAGCAAAATATTGTGGTCCCTTTACAGTAGTGCGTCGAATCTCTGATTTGAATTATTTGATTGAAACTCCTGGTCATAGGAAGTCCACCAAATTATGTAGTGTAAACCTCTTAAAGCTATATTCTTTCAATTCAGTTCAATTTTATTTATTTAGCGCCAAATCACAACAACAGTTATCTCACAGCGCTTTTCATAAAAGAGCAGGTCTAGACCGTACTCTGTGATGTTATTTACAGAGGCCCAACAGTTCCCACCAAGAGCAGCATTAGGAGACAGAGGCAAGGAAAAACTTCCTTTTAAGAGGCAGAAACCTCGAGCAGAACCATGACTCAGGGTGGGCGGCCATCTGCCTCGACCGGTTGGGGGTGAAGGAGAGAGAGGGAGAGAGAGAGAGAGAGAGCAGGAGAGGAACAGAGAGAAAGAGAGAGAGGGATGGAAGGAGAGAGAGAGAGGGGAGGGAGGCAGCCTACACAATATACACACAGAGGTACAGACAGTAAAGGAGATTCAGGACTCACCTGAGCCAGCCCTAACTATAAGCTTTATCAAAGAGGAAAGTCTTAAGCCTACTCTTAAATGTGGAGATGGTGTCTGCCTCCTGAACCCAAACTGCAACCTGGTTTCACAGGAGAGGAGCTTGATAGCTGAATGCTCTGGCTCCTAGTCTACTTTTGGAGACTCTAGGAACCACAAGTAACCCTGCATTCTGGGAGCGCAGTGCTCTGGTGGGGTAGTAAGGTACTATGAGCTCTTTAAGATAAGATGGTGCCTGACCATTACGAGCTTTGTAGGTGAGAAGAAGGATTTTACAGGAAGCCAATGCAGAGAAGCTAAGACAGGAGAAATATGATCTCTTTTCCTGGTTCCTGTCAGAACACGTGCTGCAGCATTCTGGATCAGCTGAAGAGTCTTAATGGACTTTTTCGAGCAGCCTGATAATAACAAATTGCAGTAATCCAGCCTAGAAGTAACAAATGCATACACTAGTTTTTCTGCATGTTCCTGATTTTTGCAATATTAGGTAGGTGAAAAAAGGCGGTCCTTGAAATTTGCTTAATGTGAGACTTAAACGACATGTCCTGATCAAAGATAACTCCAAGATTCCTCACAGTGGTGCTGGAGGCCAGGGCGATGCCATCAAGGGAAAGTATAACTTTAGATAATGCATCACGGAGGTGCTTGGGCCCCAGAACAATAACTTCAGTTTTATCTGAGTTTAACATTAGAAAATTACAGGTCATCCAGGTTTTAACATCCTGAAGGCACATTTGAAGTTTAGCTAACTGATGAGTTTCATCTGGCTTGATCGATAGATATAACTGAGTATCATCTGCATAACAATGAAAGTTTATGGAATATTTCCTGATAATATTGTCTAAAGGAAGCATATATAAAGTGAAGAGGATTGGTCCGAGGACAGATTCTTGTGGAACTCCATGACTAACTTTGGCGTGCATGGAGGACTCATCATTAACATGTACAAACTGAAATCGATCTGATAAATAGGACTTAAACCAGCTTAGAGTGGTTTCTTTAATGCCAATGAAATGTTCCAGTCTCTGTAATAGGATCTTTAAGCAGCCTAGTCGGGACGGGGTCTAAGAGCCAGGTTGATGGTTTAGATGAAGAAATTATTGAAGTTAGTTGGTAAAGATTGAGGGAAGCAAAGCAGTCTAAACATATATCTGGTTCTACAGCTGTTTCTAAGGTTCCTGAGTTTAGAGATAAGTTGGTGCCAGTTGAGGGCAGGTCTTGGTGAATTTTGTCTCTAATAGTTAGAATTTTATCATTAAAGAAGCTCATGAAGTCGTAACAACTGAGAGCTATGGGAATATTTGGCTCAATAGAGCTGTGACTCTCTGTCAGCCTGGCTACAGTGCTGAAAAGAAACCTGGGGTTGTTCCTATTTTCCTCTATTAATGACGAGTAGTACGCTGCTCTGGCATTACGGAGGGCCTTCCTATAAGTTTTAAGACTATCATGCCAAATTAAACGAGAATTTTCCACTTTGGTGGAACGCCAATTCCTCTCAAGTTTCCGCGATATTTGCTTTAATTTACGAGTTTCAGTGTTATACCATGGAGCTAACGGTCTTTGTTTTAGTATTTTCTTTTTTAGAGGGGCTACAGAGTCGAGTGTCATTCGCAGCGAGCCTGCAGCACTATCAACAAGATGATCGATTTGGGAGGGACTGAAATTAGCATAGGAGTCCTCCGTTACTTTGTGATCTGATAGCACTATCAGACAGACATCTTGTATAAAAATGTTTGCCCAATGGCGTGTAGTTCAGCAATACAAACTCAAAAGTTATCAAACCGTGGTCGGACAAAGACGGATTCTGTGGGAACACCACTAAATGTTCAATTTCATTACCATATACCAGAACAAGGTCGAGGGTGTGGTTAAAACAGTGAGTCGGTTCATGAACACTCTGAGAGAAGCCAATGGAATCTAAGAGAGATTAACGCAGTACTGAAGCTGTCATTCTCAACGTCCACATGAATATTAAAATCCCCTACAATAATAACTTTGTCCGTTTTAAGGACTAAAGTTGACAAAAACTCTGCAAATTCAGATAAGAATTCAGAGTACGGACCAGGTGCTCGGTACACTATAACAAAAAGAATTGGTTGCAGTGATTTCCAACTTGGGTGCGAAAGACTAAGAACAAGGCTTTCAAATGAGTTATAGTTTAGTTTAGGTTTAGAGCTGATTAGTAGGCTAGAGTCGAAGATAGCTGCAACTCCACCTCCTCGGCCTGTGCCTCGAGGAATGTGAGTATTAATATGACTGGGAGGGGTGGATTCATTTAGGCTAACATATTCTCCATCACCCAGCCAGGTTTCAGTAAAACAAAATAAATCAATATCATAATCTGATATTAGTTCATTTACTAGTACACCTTTAGAAGAGAGAGATCTGATATTTAAGAGTCCACATTTAATTTTCCTATTCGTTTGCACTATTGCTCTTGTGGTTTTAATTTTTATGAGGTTTTTATGCTCAGCTCCTCTTCTGTTTACCTTTTTAAATAATTTCGATGGTCGGGGGGCAGACACCGTCACTATAGGATTTTCACTAAGTAACTCCTGAAATGGAGGAGCAGAGAAGTGTGTTAGACTGCGACTCTGCGTAGGGTTTTGGGTGGGTAACTGCTGAAAAAGAAGGGCAGAGAAGTGTGTTAAACTGCGACTCTGCCTCCTGGTCTCAACTCTGGGTTGTCATGGATTTGGTCCACTAATAAACTTGGCCAGATTTCTAGAAATGAGACCTGCTCCTTCCCAAGTGGGATGGATGCCGTCTCTCCGGATCAGACCAGGTCTTCCCCAGAAAGTCTGCCAACGATCTACAAAGCCCACATCGTTTGCTGGACACCACCTCGACAACCAGCGGTGGAATGACAACATGCGGCTATACATGTCATCACTGGTCAGATTTGGCAGGGGTCCAGAGAAAACTACGGTGTCCGACATTGTTTTTGCATATGTACACACCGACTCAACATTAATCTTAGTGACCTCCGATTGGCGTAACCGGGAGTCATTACCGCCGACGTGAATAACAATCTTACTGTATTTACGTTTATCCTTAGCCAGCAGTTTCAAATAAGACTCAATGTCGCCCACTCTGGCCCCAGGGATGCACTTAACTATGGCCGCTGGCTTCGCTAAATTCATGTTTCTCAAAATGGAGCTGCCAATGATCAGAGTTGGTTTCTCAGCGGCTGTGTCGCTGAGTGGGGAAAATCTGTTAGAAGCGCGAACAGGTTGGTGGTGCCCCGTGGACTTTGAATGCTTACGACTACTCCTCCTTCAGACAGTCACCAAGCCACCCCTTCCTGGCTGCTCAGGAGACTGGCTAGCTACAGTAGCTAAAGACTGATCTACCAAGGTGCGGAGCCGGACTTCTAAATCACTGAGCCTCGCCTCCATGTCTATAAATAAACTACACTTATTACACGTACCATTACCGCTAAAGGAGGCAGAGGAGTAACTGAACATCTGACACACCGAGCAGGAGAAAGTGGGAGAGCGAGAGGGAGAAGGAGAAGCCATCGCTAGCTGCTAAACTAAAGTCGCTAACGGCTAAGCTAAAGTACTGTAGCGTCAGCTACCAAAACTTTTGAAAACAACTATGAGATTGAACAGCAGTCACCAAAAGATGGAAAGAAGTGTGAGTGCTTAAGCAAAATTACTGTAATAAGTGTTTAGCGGACAGTTGGCCGCTGTAATCTAACAAATTTAACTGGTATTTAGTGAGAGCAGCACAACGCGGTACCAACACACAAGCACCGAAATGAGTCGACACGCTACCGCAGTACGTCAACAGTCGTCACCAGCCTTCAGTCTTTCTTGTGAGTCAGTACAGCTGGAGGTTTCAGGATCAACTGTTAAGCCAGTGTTAGCTGCTGGATCTGTGATTGTGACCTGGGGAAAAGGAGGAAGTAGATGTGGCCTCTGAGTTGTTGCAGGGTCGTCTGAACAACTCTGAAACCCTGCAGAACCTGGATTCCCTGGTAATACATTTAGATAAGGGTAAGCGTGAGGAAGTGATCTCGCTCATATAGAGATATCCCACTCTTTTCCCTGATGTTCCATCCTAGACCCACCTTATACAACATGACATAGATGTTGATGGTGCTGAGCCCATAAAGCAGAGGTTTTATCGGGTGTCTGAAGCGAAAAAGCAGTTGTTAGAGGCTGAACTGTTGTGGGAACTGTTGGGCTTCTGTAAATAGCATCACAGAGTACGGTCTAGACCTGCTCTTTTATGAAAAGCGCTGTGAGATAACTGTTGTTGTGATTTGGTGCTATATAAATAAAATTTAATTGAATTGAATTCTGGTTTATATTGCTACAAGGTAATGCCATTTGGTTTGCGTAATGCTCCTGCTACTTTCCAGTTGATGAATCGGGTAGTTTCAGGTCTGGCTGGTTGTGCAGTGTACCTGGATGATGTTGTCGTATATTCAGACACCTGGGAGACTCATCTACAGCGTGTGTGTGCACTGTTTGACAGGTTGGTCTGGGCACAGTTAACTTTCAATCTGGCAAAGTGTGAATTTCAGTCCACTGTTACTGTTACTGTGACTTGTCACAAGCCAGCTCAAAAAAATAAAATAAAATAAAATAATGAAATAATGTACAAGAGTGTTAGAAATCCTGATGAAATCAGCGCTGGAAAACACATTTTTTTATAAACAAATTTTTGTTGATTTTAGTAATTATAATGACAGCTTGAGTGCCATATAAATAATATCTTACAAAAATTACTGAAGATTACACAGCCTGCGGAGATCTACTGATTATTTTGATAACGCTCCTTATTCAGATCCAACATCTACTTTTCTCATGCTGTCTCCTCTCCAACAACAATAAACACATGAATCGTTAAAATAATACAGATGGATGTTAAATTAACTATAATAAATTCAGACACGATTAGAATTGAATATATCAAATATAACTACATGTTGTGTAAATGTTATGCTTTGTACATGTTTGTTATTTTAACAAGTATATTGATTAAGTATTCGCGCTTTACTAATGGATGTTGCACTTAGGCTGCACAGTAACAAGCATCAACTCGTCTTCACTTCTGTCTCTCCATCTGTGTGTGTGGAAGATCTCAGAGGATTTCTTTTTTTAACATAGATTTTTTATTCACAATAAAATAAGTAATAATAATAAATAATTAAGGTGTGTCAATAATGAGTTTATTGCATCCTTTCGGATTTTAATGCATCAGGTTCCAGGGATATTGGTTTAAAATGGAGGTTTGGCAGGTGTAGCAGACCTAAAAATTTTAGTTATGCATTTTAATAAATTGATAAATGAGAATTGATACCCAATTATGAATTTTTAAGATTCATAAAATCATTTTATTTAATTTGATTTTATTCCTCGTTTCAGGGCACCACCGGAGTTGTTATAATCCTAGAGTCTCCGGACCTCTAGGTAGTTTTGAATAATTATACAATTATTACTAGTGATCAGTTAGTTAATAATCGCTCAATTATCTTAAATCAATCAGTCAGTCTCATATCTAAAGGGTCAATTCTCTTGGCAGGAACTAGAAATAGGCAACACACACAGCTCTTGATTATATTACAGTGAATTTATTCTCTAACTAAGGTGATAAAAAGATGGTTGGATACAGGGAACAAACATTTTCTGAACAATGAGCCTGGAGGTTCGATTGTGGGAAGCATTTGACTCATACGGCATAGAAGAACTAATGAAAGTAAACTAATGCTATAATTTAGGAGTTAAAATGGACATCTGATCACAGAACGTGGGTTAAGTCTTACTGGTTGTCGACAGCCTGCTTTTGGCCTGTTGCTGGTCCCACTCTAGCTGCCCGATCCTGGCTTTTTGCTAGGGATTTTCCAGGGTTCTCCGTGTCTGATTGAAAACGCCTCCTTCATCTGGCAATTCGGCTGATTTCAGGTTTCCTTCGTTGTAGCTGGCAAGACCACGTGGCTTGGTCTGACCTCGGTGAAGTTGGTTCGACAAAAAAGGCTTAAAATGGAACTTGGTCGTTCCTGAATTAGTCCAGTGTAACTTAACGGACTGATAACTTTAATAAACAAAAGAAATAAAGAAAATAAAACAAACTGAAGGCAGATCGATGTCGCGGCACTTCAGGTGTGTAGCTTCAAGCGAACAAAAGGCCTGTCACTGTCGACTGAGGGCGTTGCCTGGCGAGGCACGCCACACGCGTGCCGAAGCATCCAGCGAGCAGAGCAGAGTGGAAGAGAGCCAACAGCGAAGAGAAGAGTGCGCGCGAGGTCGCGTGTCGCTCTTTTGTTGCCTGGGGCGTGGTTCCCCAGGGGGCGTCTCAGGTTTCCCCAGGAACTGCCTTTCTAAACTTAATGTCTAAAAGAAATCTATTTGCACGTCTTACAATCAAATATTTTCTACAATCGAACCTCAATGGTTGAAAGGTTGTACTGTTCTAGGCATTTGGTAACAGGAAACAATTGTCACATTATTGGTCAGGATATTTATACATTTAACGGCATTTCCGACGAGGGCATGTAATACTTATTTCGTCCACTTGGGGGAGCTCAGGTTACATGAGGAAAGCTTGGATTAAATCAAAGATCGTCTCTCTTTAGGAACCGGGGAATTTGTTGATTCATCCTTAAATTCAAGCTGGCGGTTAAGAGTATAGTAAAACATTTCTTTGTCATCATTTCTAAAGGAATTTTGTAGGAAAGTATTATGAACGAGCATTGATTACATTAGATGAAGGAGTGTCTTGCTGAAAATAAAAACACTGCACAAGTAACTTCTTTTAAGCACTAATATCAACAACAGATAGCAACAACAGTTAACATAACTACTCAAATAGAGGCAAACATATTCAGGCAACTTAAAGATTTAATTAAATGCTACATTGAAAGTTCAGTGTCTGGGTCATGTCACACTTGGGTGAGACAGGGTTTTCCTTTTTGATGTGGTAATAAAACAAAGAATAAGGTCAGTTGCCACGGAAACATGTGTGGGGGGGCCAGTTTTGATAGGCTGTTTAGGGAAATGCCAATGGCTGGTTCGTGTCCCTTTGTCAGTTTAACAGTCAGGCCCCGCGTTATCAGCTTCGGAATGAAAAAGGTGCCAGTTTTATGGTCGGGATAGCACTTAGAGAAAGCAACTTTCACCCCTCCCCTTCTTCTCTGGGGAGTAGAAAGGAATTTAGGGTAGCTCCAAATTTATTCAATGTAAAATATGCACAAATCCACAGCGTTGTTCACTACACAGGTGAACACATTTTTTTTATGTTGGTTTTGTTTTGTTTGTACTGCTTTATGATGATGAGGATGGAGTGTAGCAAATGTGTGAGATCTGTCACTGGCTTTATGTCCAGACTTTGTTCATTTACACTATCAGTATGTGCAGGTGGTGAAGATGTTCCTGGTGAGTCGAAGTGAGTAGGCAGATCTGTTTGTGTGCCACCGCAGTGTCTCATTTGAGCATTAAATAATTGTTCAATGCTCAAAATTGTCATATAATTCAGTATTAAACTCTCGTCTCAATCTCGTATGCTGCGTCTCGTCACACCCCTAGTAGTGTAGTTTGATTAGGTTTAGGTACCAAAACTAGCCTTCTTGGTAAGGTTTAGGAAAAGATCATGGTTTGGGTTAAAATAACGATATTACTTAAGTTAAGCTAGCGTAACATCACTAAAAATAATAAATGTTAACTTTTTGCTTTACACGGGAAAAGAACACCGGTCTCATGGGTGAAAGTTTGTTTTTTGTCCCATCCATCCACCCACCCCAGTTACCTCCTTACTTAGACTTTTCTGGTTATATATAGTAGGCGTTGAACAATGGCACTAAAGTGCACCATGTGTGTTGTAGCCGGATGCCAAGAGACGTGACAAATAGTCCATATGTGACGGCTTGGGAATGAAACGCTGACAAAGAACTTTGAGGACTAGTTCCAGGAACCCTTAAATGTCACCTTCCCATTGGCTGTATGGGCAGTAACTGAATTTGTGGTGCATAAACCACAATAAATTATTTTAGTTTCATAATTTTAAAAGTGTGTAAAACAACTTTAGTGAATTCTCCCTATAAAAATCGGAGCAGAAACGCTGTTCCTTCCATACTTTCCCCCCCAGAATGGTATTCCCTTTCCCCCCTCCTCTCACGCCCCTACTGCATGAAATTCAGCCTTTTTATGCTGCCATGAAACATTTATTTATTTCATGGATCATCAGTCACAGAAAAAATTTAATCCAAAGGATAACAGTAAAAAAAAAACTTGTTTCCAACATGACTGAAGGCAAAGAAAACACAAAGAAGCACAAGAAATTAAACATAAAAACTGTTCCACAACACCACCAATGAAAAGGAACTTCTGGCTAATTTATCCATGCTTTACATGTACTATAGTTATGCTGAGTATGGAACAGTGTGATCTGAAAACACAAGCACTGAGGACCAAACCTGTACATGTCTCAACATTCAGACTGACTCTTTTTGAAGTTGATGCAGTCTTCTCCGAAGTTGATGATGTTTGTCAGCGCGCTCAGGAGCAGCGAGTCAACGTCATTGTTGAGGTCGATTTCTTCATGGTAGTTCTTCACAGGGAAGATGCAGTTCATGGGAATACCCACTTCTGCACTGAACTGCTCCATCTACATTTAAAAAGATCACAACATCTCAGTTAACATCTCAGAGCGTTAAAGGCTTTTGTGCTCAGTGCATCGATCCGATCTATTGGACTCATACTGACTTTAAAGGGGATCAGATGTTGGCATCACTAAACAGATATATGCATTTTCAGAATCACTCATCTATCAAGCTCTGCTTTTGCTGCTTGCTGCAGGTGGATCACAGACTTCCTGACGGACAGAAAGCAGCACATGAAGCTGGGAAAACATGTCACTGATTCCAGGACCATCAGCACCAGTTCCCCCCTCAAGGCTGCGTTCTTTCCCCTCTGCTCTTCTCCCTGTACACCAACAGCTGCACCTCCAGTCACCAGTCTGTCAAGCTCCTGAAGTTTGCAGATGACACCACCCTCATTGGGCTCATCTCAGGTGAGGATGAGTCCGCCTACAGGTGGGAGATCGACCATCTGGTGACCTGGTGCAGCCACAACAGTCTGGAGCTCAACGCACTGAAGACAGTGGAGATGGTCACGGACTTCAGAAAGAGCACAGCCCCACCCTCCCCCATCATCCTGATTGACTCCCCAGTCACCACTGTGGACTCCACTTCCACATCCTGGGCACCATCATCTCCCAGGACCTCAGGTGGGAGGTGAACATCACCTCCATCACCAAGAAGGCCCAGCAGAGGATGTACTTCCTGAGGCAGCAGAAGAAGTTCAGCCCGCCAAAGACAATGATGGTGCACTTCTACACTGCTTCTCACCTCCTCCTTCACCATCTGGTACGCTGCTGCCACTGCCAAGGACAAGGGCTGCAATCTAACATCCGTCCTGGATCTGCATACAGACCTCAGGCCACATGAACAGTTTCTACCCGTCTGCAGCTAGCCTCATTAACAAGGCCTGGGTCCCCCACTGACTCTGACTACCATGCCCTGCTCTCCTCCCACATTAATGTTTGCACAAAATATGAGATCTGAGTCTGATTCTCTTATTTTACATGTAAATACTTGTCTCTACTTGGTTTATGTTTATGTTTTATTATTGTTGCGCACCTAGTGGCCAAAACGTGTAAAAACAACTTGGCAATAAATCTGTTTCTGATTCTGATTCCTGTTTGCAGTCAAAAATCAAAATGGCTTGATCTTAAACAAGATACCTGTTGCAGCTTTGCAACAACGCCGTGTTGTCAGGGTTGGGAGGCTGCGTACAACAATTCATTAGTAATTTCTTCATGTAGGAATTGGTCAGATGTGAAAAAAGGCAGGATTTGAATTTATCTTGCAAGGTTTCAAGCAAAGGAATGCTCTTAATCCAGAGGTTTACATGTCTTTAAATGATCGATGACTGGTGAGAGATTTGGCCGAGTCGAGTTTGGGTATTTAGAATCAAATTGGTATAGGGAGAAATAAACCGAACGGTGGTCTCAAATATTGAAACCATTCTGACTGTATAACTCAAACTCCAACATTGCAAATTCATAATATTACCTATTAAACCTACCTTATTCTTCAGGAACTTGCTCCTGTAGATGTTCTTTAAATCTTGTTTGATTTCAGAACAGTAATCAATTTTGGTGAGGATGGCCACTTGAGGAATTCCTGCCAGGAGAACACAAAACTACTGAATCATGTAACTGATATAAACTGAAACTGACCACAGCTGCTCTTCTCTGTGATGATGGAAACTACAAACAGCTGCAGGAGGTGAATGTTTTATACAACGTATTCCAATCAGTGTGATCTATTAAAACCCAATAAAGAGAAGAATAATCAGAGATTTATGTTCTCACCCAGGTGACTGGCTTCCAGCCTGATGTTCCGAATCTTCTCTACAGTTATATTATTCATTTGATGTATTCTGCTGACACCAACAACACAAACCAGAACATGCACTTTGTCGTTGGCAGTGGGAGATTTGTTGTAGAACTGATCATCCTCTGACAACGGTGATTCAGGTTTGAACTGGAAAACAAATTGAAATCCAGTTAATCAACAGTAACAAAAATGGGAATGGGAAAATGTTCTGCAAAGATTGTAGCTTCTGTACCCTGTAACCGTCCTTCACATGTCCCTTCAAAGCCAGTTTGATGTCTTCCACTTGGACACCTTTGATTGGATCCAGGCCCATGATGTCACTGAGGATAAAAGGGTAAAAGGACTCTGGACTTTCTTTTTGGATCTTGTAGGTTGTGTACTGTAAAGCACATACAGAGAAAAGGACAGTTATTATTTTATTACCACTATAGAGAAAAAACAGACATCAATTCTCAGGTAGGTGTCGAGGTTGGCCAAGTACAGAGGCAGGCAGTGTGCAAATTTCGGGGGGAGGGGGATTTCCCCTCTTCTGGTTTCTATATCCCTGCCTCTACTGAATAAAATATATATAATTTTTATCCCCCCCTCAGAGTGATCTACTTCAATAGTGATGCAACTTGTCACAAAACTCACAGTTCGGATCGATCTGTAGTTTTGTTAGTGTTAAATTAATTAGAAAAGGCGCTACTTTGGCTCTGATCCAGCTGCCTCTCTGTCTGTAGGTAATCACCAGGCTGGAGTCTTGCTTAATGTCCCGCCCACGGCACTGTCTTATTGGTTACAAGTCGCTAATAATAGTCTATCAACACTCACGACACATTTGCTTAGGTGAACAGCGGAGCTGTGTGTTGAAGGGAAGGCAGCCAATATTCCTAAAGCTGCAATAAACCTCACAATCTGATTATCTGTTTCGATGATGATAGGCAGCCCAGCGTCCCTGTTACACCTTTGAACATGCCTGAATTTTCATTGTCTTTTACAAAAATCGCACCCTGGAGGCAGGTAAAGTGAGGTGTGGATCCAAATGTAAAACACTTTGAAGCGCTGATACAGTTTGTAGCGTTTATTCTTCAACAACAGAAAACAGGTGTACATGTGGTTGTAGCAGGAAAAGTCCAAAACACAGATGGCAACATAAATCCAGGCAAAGTTCAGTAATATATATGTTTAGGCCATCAACATATGGTTTGAGTTTCAGAGCAAAGAAATTATGTTATCAGTAACAGTGTCAACTGTAACAACAAGCCTTTCAAAGCTATATTTATAAGCAGCACGTATAAACACCAAAGATTCTGTATGTGTTGGAACAACCGGCTGCGACTAAGTGACCAATGAAAACTTGGTCTACTAAGACTCTTCTTATCGACAAACGGTTGACTATTTAGCCTATTACAAACAGAGAGAAAACAAGGAATATGGACTGACAGGTAACTCTACAGTAAATACATGTATAATATGATGTGGTTACATACAGATCACTTTCTTGACAGTTAATGATCAGCAGAAGGATTTAACAGTGAGTTTTCATGTATTCTAAAAAAGAAGCAAGAAGTTCTTATACGCCCGCTAAGTCAGAACTACTCCTATCAACAGTCAGAGCTGGTTTCTCTTTCAAGTCGCCTCAACTTAAACAGATCTTAACCACAACAGCAGCGGAAACAGGAAGTCAGTGGAGCTCTGAAGCCTTTTCAGTGTCAATGTTTCAGGCAGTTTATTTGTGTCAATACACATGTCTTACAACATGATGGTATGATCTCTTATCCACCCACGTTCCACCTAGATCCACAAAAAAGCCTCTTACTGTGCATTCACAGTCAATGCGACGACACTGAGAAATACCATTTCCCGTCGGCCAGTTCACAGGACATGCTGGTGGGGACGCGAGGGGATTCGCCTCAGTTGAAATTTCTTAACTCAGATTTTTTCTTAACGACTCTGTGTCGCAATAGCCTATCAGTGTTGAGATTGTCTGGACGTCACTGACGGCTTCAGTGTTGTGTTGAGAGGGACAGAGTCTCTGCCGGCCGACAAACAGCTGCTGAGTGACGGGGCGCTGAGGAGGAGAGAGGCTGGAGAAGCACCGGAGACTTTGGACAAATAAATCCCCGCAGTCAGACCAGATCCTGCTCTGACAAATGCACCGTTTACCGGCGGGAGGAGCTAACAGTTAACTGCTAAATTAACTTTTTACTTAAATTTTTGGGATTGAAACACTGATTTATCTTCACTCACACTTCTCAGCAGCGAGTCTGACGTCCACTGTTTTAGGCACCCAGAGCTCTGTGATCTATCCAGCTATCGTCGTACTTTGCTGTGAACAAGTTAGCATAGCCCTGATCCCTACAAACTCCTTTCAGAAAACAAGCATTTTAAAAGTTGTTGTCCTGCTGTCTTGCTGACAGACAAAGCATGAATTCATGTTTAACAAATCTGCATCACATTGTAGTTATTTCGGCATCAGTTTGATCCGTTTCAATTAAATCCCAGCAAAATGTTTACTTTGGGTTCAAACCACTGTAGCAATCGCGGGTTGTGTTCGCATTGTGTGTCAACACTCAGCAGTAGTACAGAAATAAAACAACATGAAGATTAAATCCGCTTTGGGTCTGAATCCACAGTTAGGCCCATACCCTAAACCGAACAGGAAGTCAGCCATTTTGATTTGAAAGTGCCATTTGACCTTTTGCTTTGTACAAGGTCCATACTTTAATGAACTCCTACATAATTAATCTGATCAACATAAAATTTTGACTGTGTCTCAGTGTCTCAAGACATTGACGCTGAAAACTAACTGTGACTTTTGGTTTCTAGGCATGTCCGTAGCGTGGCGTGTTATATGATTAAATATTCCTTAGCTGAAAAGTACATAATACTACTACTACTACTACTACTACTAATAATAATAATATACTCACCTAAAGGATTGTTAGGAACACCTGTTCAATTTCTCATTAATGCAATTATCTAATCAACTAATCACATGGCAGTTGCTTCAATGCATTTAGGGGTGTGGTCCTGGTCAAGACAATCTCCTGAACTCCAAACTGAATGTCAGAATGGGAAAGAAAGGTGATTTAAGCCATTTTGAGCGTGGCATGGTTGTTGGTGCCAGACGGGCCGGTCTGAGTATTTCACAATCTGCTCAGTTACTGGGATTTTCACTCAACCATTTCTAGGGTTTACAAAGAATGGTGTGAAAAGGGAAAAACATCCAGTATGCGGCAGTCCTGTGGGCGAAAATGCCTCGTTGATGCTAGAGGTCAGAGGAGAACGGGCCGACCGATTCAAGCTGATAGAAGAGCAACTTTGACTGAAATAACCACTCGTTACAACCGAGGTATGCGGCAAAGCATTTGTGAAGCCACAACAAGCACAACCTTGAGGCGGATGGGCTACAACAGCAGAAGACCCCACCGGGTACCACTCATCTCCACTACAAATAGGAAAAAGAGGCTACAATTTGCAAGAGCTCACCAAAATTGGACAGTTGAAGACTGGAAAAATGTTGCCTGGTCTGATGAGTCTCGGTTTCTGTTGAGACATTCAGATGGTAGAGTCAGAATTTGGCGTAAACAGAATGAGAACATGGATCCATCATGCCTTGTTACCACTGTGCAGGCTGCTGGTGGTGGTGTAATGGTGTGGGGGATGTTTTCTAGGCACACTTTAGGCCCCTTAGTGCCAATTGGGCATGGTTTAAATGCCACGACCTACCTGAGCATTGTTTCTGACCATGTCCATCCCTTTATGGCCACCATGTACCCATCCTCTGATGGCTACTTCCAGCAGGATAATGCACCATGTCACAAAGCTCCAATCATTTCAAACATGACAATGAGTTCACTGTACTAAAATGGCCCCCACAGTCACCAGATCTCAACCCAATAGAGCATCTTTGGGATGTGGTGGAACGGGAGCTTCGTGCCCTGGATGTGCATCCCACAAATCTCCATCAACTGCAAGATGCTATCCATCAATATGGGCCAACATTTCTAAAGAATGCTTTCAGCACCTTGTTGAATCAATGCCACGTAGAATTAAGGCAGTTCTGAAGGCGAAAGGGGGTCAAACACAGTATTAGTATGGTGTTCCTAATAATCCTTTAGGTGAGTGTATACCCTTTATTGCAAAGTTTGTATTATGGAATAATGAATTTGTGATATTTTCTTTATCAACACAATGAAAAGTTCTTCATACCTTCCTGGTGAAACTGTCATGATTGATGTTTTCCGCTAAAGCCAGTGTGTTCATTCTGCCATGTAACACACTTTGAACAGAGTTGATAAAACTGGAATTTCCAGCTCCAGCTGGGCCATGAAGAAGAATCCTGAGCTGCTGGCCTTCATCATGAGGTTTGTAGTTCTTCACGTACTGCAGAGCGCTCTGTTTGTCTCTGCTCAAGGAAGGAAACATTTGAGTATAGACGAAAGTCATTTTGAACTGATGTCACACATCAACTGAGAAATGAATCAGGAGATCATCGAACAAGGAAACAAACAAAAAAAAACAATCAATCACAAGTTAATAGGTGCGGTTTCTGCTGTGAAAGTTAACATTGATGGTGTGGACACACTCACCCCCAGTTTATTGTCCTCCATGGTTCGCTGAGAACTGACAAATACACAACACATGTTCAGATAAGACAAAATATTATGAAAACACAAATCTGTAATTATCAGGAAATCAAGAACTGTTTTTTAAACAATCTTACGTGAAAGATGTTCATAGTGTTTATCTCCCATGGCTGGAGAATAAAACAGTAAAAAAACCAATAACTGATTTAAAAAATCCAGGCTTTAAATAAAAAAAAGCCTGAAACGTAAAAAATGGCACAAATTCAACAACAATAAATCTTAAAATGTGATTATTTTTGTCATGTTGATGTCAGTTCAGACAATGATCATATTTAGTTTATTCATCAAAAATCACGATGCTGCTATTAATAACAAAGATATTTAAAGCAGTTTCAAAATTAACACATTTGAGGATGAATGTAACAGAAGCAAAGTACCTGTGTTGTTGCTGCTGCGTCCTGGAACAAAGTGAAGAAATATGAGCCTTGGAGCTTTGTAATTTACATAGACAATAGGTGTTATTTTCATTCTGAAGACACGCACATCTTAAGAGAAGTTCCCCTTAGTCTCTTCCGGCTCTTAAACCACACATTTCCATTTTCATCAGGGTGTTATTTATTTTTTTCTTCACTGTTTTCTGTTTGAGGATCTAAACACTCTCACAACCCCAACAACAGTTCAACAGTGCAAGACATTTGAAGCAGTACAGTTTGATATACAACCCCGTTTAGTAACATTAACTACAATGTTCCCAAAAAGTTGGCACACTGACATATCAGATGTTGAAACTGAGAAATTTTAGTGTTTTTGGAAAATTATACAACTGTTTCGAATTTGGTATCAGCAACATGTTTTAATTGAGTTTGGACTGGGTCATGTTCATTGAGGGTCTGGGACCTGAAGAGACCGACTGCTTTCATCTTAAAAGTGGGATGTTTTCCCATTCTTGCTTGGTGACTTTGTTTGGCCTGTGGGAAGTCATCAGAGTTTGCATTACAGCCAGTTCTGTACTGACAAACATTTGTTGCTTTCCTAGATGTGAGAAGAAGTGACCACAGAACAGGGAGTGGCAGGACTGAGGGAGACACAGGAAACATCACAGGAAGCTGTGGCTGCTGTGGCTAGCTACATTAACTAGCAGCTGTTTATGGTATGTAGTTGGTTTTGTTCTAGTTACTTTACACTGCGTCTCTCTCTGATTGTGCACCCGACTGTTTTTAATAACCCGGCTATTCTCCATCTTCTTTCACTACAAAACGCCCTCTTTCAGCCACACTAAGTACTTTCTGTTTTCAAAAGTCATTAGAAATGAGCATTTAAGCGCCCCCTCAGGTTCAAAGTCACTCCTACGCCCCTGTTATACATCTCAGAAAATTAGAATATTGTGAAAAGGTTCAGTATTGTAGGCTCAAAGTGTCCCACTCTAATCAGCTAATTAATCCAAAACACCTGCAAAGGGTTCCTGAGCCTTTAATTGGTCTCTCAGTCTGGTTCAAACACGGGCTTCAAATCAAGCCGCTCCTGAACAACAAACCGTCAGAAGAAAAAAAAGAACTGGTCTGTTTCTCAGTGCTCCAAAGTCCTCTTTTCTGATGAGAGCAAATTTTGCATCTCATTTGGAAACCAAGGTCCCAGAGTCTGGAGGAAGAATGGAGAGGCACACAATCCAAGATGCTTGAAGTCCAGTGTGAAGTTTCCACAGTCTGTGTTGGTTTGGGGAGCCACGTCATCTGCTGGTGTTGGTCCACTGTGCTTTATTAAGTCCAGAGTCAGCGCGGCCGTCTACCAGGACATTTTAGAGCACTTTATGCTTCCTTCAGCAGACGAGCTTTATGGAGATGCTGACTTCATTTTCCAGCAGGACTTGGCACCTGTCCACACTGCCAAAAGTACCAAGACCTGGTTCAGTGACCATGGGATTACTGCTGACCAGCGAACTGGCCTGACCTGAACCCCGTAGAGAATCTATGGGGCATTGCCAAGAGAAAGATGAAAGACATGAGACTGAACAATGCAGAAGAGCTGAAGGCCGCTATTGAAGCATCCTGGTCTTCCATAACGCTGATGGCATCCATGCCACGCCGCACTGAGGCAGTAATTCATGCAAAACAGGCCCAAACCAAGTACTGAGTACATCTGCATGATTATACTTCTCAGAGGGCAGAGGACATTTCTGTATTTAAAATCCTTTTTTTATTGATTTCATGTAATATTCTAATCATCTGAGATTTTGAATTTGGGGTTTTCATAAGCTGTACGCAATAATCATCGAAATTATATCAAATAAAGGCTTTAAATATCTCACTTTTAATGTAATAAGTCTATATTATATATTAGTTTCACCTTTTCAGTTGAATTACTGAAATAAATGAACTTTTGCACGATATGCTAATTTTTTGAGTTTCACCTGTATACTGTGTGTGTGTGTGCTCTCCTCTTGTGTTTAATTACCATGTGAATACCAGTGGAGGACTATGGAAGAGAAGACCTTGGTATCTGGAAACAGCACGGGCCTTAAAATATTGTAAAAACTCTTTAAATCATTGAGACAGATTTTTTTGAATCTTTGTTACGTGAAAAACAGCTTTAAAAACTCTCCTTAAAGAAAACTCTACTGTGATTTGGGCATTGCAGCTTGTGGCATAGGAACTTAGTAGTTTAGTACCTTTAATAAAATAGATGTAAAACAGAACAAGGGGAACATGTTGCTCTCAGGAGGAGGCGGCTAGAAGGAGCACAAATTGACAGAGTGGCATTGTATCGGTCCATTGTAACATAAAATTTAATACATTTTATAATAAGTCCCCCTCTTATCTACATTACAAACAGTAACACGCGTCTTGTCCTGCTGCTTGTTGAGCAAAATAAACGTTCACTCAGCTACAGCACATTCTGCAGCATGGCTTTGACCCGGTTAGATGCTGGTGTGGTTCTGACTCTTCAGGACCACCAATAATACGCTGTCTGCACAAGACCTGTAGCCACAGGCTGTGGTTTTGCACAATATACTTTACAGTGTCTGGTGTAACACCGGTACTGCTGTCAATCAATAACAGGCAGGGACACGCCCCTCTGGCTAGCTAACGGGGAATCACATTTCTGATATTTCTCCAACTGTCAATTTTTCCTTCTTTTAATAGTAAAAGATGAATAACAATACATTTAAAAAAAAACACACATTGACATTAATATCTTGTAGGCAATTTCCCCTTTATCAAGGGGTTTAAATCAGCTGGTTCTGGTCCCTCATAGGTAGAAATCTATGTTCACAATTAAAAAACAAATCCTGACAGAAGAAAATAACAGCACGCTGCCCTCTGCAGGAGCTCCCCGATGACCCCAAACATTTACCTGCAATCAAAATCACTGTAAGTTCTGTAAGTCCACTGCAAGAACATCACGCCATTTCAGCGCAGACTTGCTAAAACTGGGATAATTTGCTCTTAAACTCCAACTTGATCAACACAAGCAGAGATCAGGTGGTGAGTTTGACACTGTGACTCAATTTCAATGAGAATCTTTCATTCAGTTTTGACAAATTAACCTGTTGACTCGTTTAAGCAGTGTTTCAAGATTTCACAGGGACGTTCAGAGCCGGCCCGAGAACATGTGAACCACATTTAGTGAGAAGAAATTAGATTTGTGAAAAATGAGCCATCATCACAGCTTTGAGAACTAATTGCAGCAAAACTCAGAATTCATAGTTAGCTGAAAATTACATAAAATTTTAAGGATGTCAAAACTCCTCATAACACTGTGCTCGTCCTCCAGTGGTGTCGGTAACGCGCGTTCACGTCTTTTGGGGGCGTGGCTTTTGAAGGAGCCCAGAAGCGAGGAGGTGGGAGTTTCTCTGTTGGATACTTTCAAATCATGTAGTCTCTTATTAGTTTCTCAAACTTAGCTACTCTGCCTTTAAGCTCTTTGCTAAATTTTGTTGTTGTAATTATTTTAGGTTTTGTTAAGTTTCTTCTTCTGGACAAAATAACGCTGAGTTAGGCAGTGGTCTCCTGTCAAACACTTCCTGTTAGAGGAGAGGAGGAGGGAAAGAGACACTTTGAAACAAATATTTTTCTTGATACCTGCCATGTAATTAATGAACATTTTGCTTGACATTTGTAGTGTGTTGGAAGAGATTCACTACCTTACCTAACATTGCGGATGATTTATACAATCAAGGATATTTGAAGGATTGGTTTCGGGCTACACCACAACCATGGATAGCTGCGGTAGAACAAACAAACAAAGCTACTCCGATTGATTATCCTGAATATGTGACATTAGACACTCTAAAGGAATAGCTGGACCAGCAGAAGAGCTGTGATGAGGATTTGTTGAAGAGGCAGGAGGCTGCATTTCAAAGTTTCACTCAACTGATTCTGGACTCAGCCAACAAAAGAGTGTTGGGTTAGTTAGAAGAACTCAAAGTGAGTCTGAATTACTCTCAAAATGAGTGACAATGTAAAGAACTTTCTTAAGGTCCAACAGAGTGAGTGTAAGACCATGTCCAGGGTGAATGAACTGAAATCTTCCTGCAGTCACCATGCCAACTGCACGCTCCCTCAAAACTTGCGACATCTGTGGTGTTTTGCTGTGTGATGGAACTGCACATTTTTGACTGGCCTTTTATTGTGGCCAGCCTAAGGCACACCTGTGCAATCCCCATGCTGTCTGATCAGCATCTTGATACGCCACACCTGTGAGGTGGATGGATTATCTCGGTAAAGGGGAAGTGCTCACTAACACAGATTTTGACATATTTGTGAACAATATTTGAGAGAAATGTGTACATAGAGAAAGTCTTAGATCAGGGGTCGGCAAATAAGTCTGGCATCGGAGAAAAGTTTTTTCAAGCTGTTACATGGCGGGGCAGAACAAAGTCATATCATTTCAGATCATGTGCATGTTAAGCTCAGTCGGTACTGTGTGGGACTCCCATTAGGTAGTTTGTAAGAAACATTCCAACTTACTGCGGATATCTTTTTCTCCCTTGTTAAACAAATTGAATAAAAAGACACTTTTGCACATAATGCAGTGTGCTGCAGTGTGTGCGTTCTGGCGTTTGATCCGCATTTCACACCTATGGACACTTATTTTCATTTCCCTGGGAAATTCAAGGGAATCCAATCCCACGTTTATTGACAGCTTTCTCAGAGGTGTGACAAGCACGCCAGAGACTCTTCTGAAAGTCCTTCAGAACTCTTCAAAGTAAAAGCTCTTAATAAACTCGACATGAAGCATTAGTGCAAAAGACGTTCTGGCGCTTTTATTTTAGAGGCACAATCACTTAAGAGAAAGTGATTATGTTAGTAACTGTTGCTGTCATGACTGAGATCTCTTTCTGCACCAGCCGTTATCAAATAATGTGTTTTTTTATTTTTCTGCTATCAAAGCAATCTGGCTGCGGGCCACCTATTGCCAACCACTGTCTTAGATCTTTGAGTTCAGCTCAAGCTTCAGCTTGGGCGCCTCAGTTTGAATGGGCAGTGGAAGATTTTAGAATGTCAGGATTCTTGTTTGAGTATGGAACAGTTCATCTTTTCTTTGTGAAAGCACACCGCACATTAGTTTTTCAGCCAAAGACTGGAATTACTTCAGAAACAAAGTCTGTAAAGACCTCCTAACACTACTGCTAGCAGTATTATACGGGTAACCGTAGCTTATTATTTATATGACATACTGCATCAAAAAGCTAAACAAACGTGTGTATTGCGCTTATACAGATGAGAGGAGTAGAAAACAACCTCACACATGCATTGACACGCTGCCCTTCTTTTATATTAAAGATCATAAGGGGGAAATCACGCAGAAGCTTTTTAAAAAAAATTTCGCTGATGCTCAAAAGGATGTACTGCGTGGTCTTGTGATCGTGAATGCAGTATTCGGGATATTGCTGCAGCTGCTCTACAGATTTGGTTGAGGAACCTGTTTCTTATTGCATCACTTAAAAGGGTAATTAGAGTGGAGGACAGTGTGGGCACAGTAGTCAAGGAATCTCTGGACATCTGGAAGGGGGAACAACACTAAAAGACAATAGGGAATGTGTCTAGTCTACTAAACTATGTCAAATAGAGATACATCATGTGTAAGATGAGAGCACTGTTGTGTGAAGCTGTTAACAATGCAATATGTGACACAGATGGGACACTATGTTGTTCTAGATTTGACAAACAGACAGAATGTGTTAGACGAGACAGCAGATAAATATTCAGATGTGAAATCTGCTCGATGTAGCAAATGTTTTTCCTGTGAAGGATAATGATTTTCATACAGGTCATGTGTTTTGTTTTTGTACTTTTAGTATTGATTTGTGTGTTTTAATGCTAACCAGAAAACAACATGTCGATGTTGCTGATGTGATGTATTGCTTAACTGAATATTTGGTTTGTAAAAACATAGGTGCCTGTATTGATTTTGTGAAAAGTGTATACGTGTAATCCTCACTGTTGGATATGTCGTGTATGTCCTTGGAAATAAAATACTTGAGCACAAACACTGAAGGGTCAGTCTTTGTAATAAAGATCATGGAGGAGGTGATGAGGAATATATACATTGCGACAGGGTCTGGGTATCGCTGGATAATCCATCCATATTTTTGAGTCATTTCCATACAATGTTGATTACCCACATAGTTTGCCAAATATTTTTTGACAAATGGCTTAATTTTTTGCTTAAAGTTGCAAAAGTTGTTTAGTTGTTAAAACGGGGTGGTGACGTATGACTATATTAATTCCATAAGTCATTCTCCAAGCTTGCACAGGCGCACTGTCGTGCCTCGTTAAAAAACTGTCATGCCTCTTTATTTCATGTCATGGGTCTTTATTTTATTTTTTACTCTCCTCCTCTTGGTTTAGTGTGCTGTTCAGGTTTTTGTTTGTTTGTCATGGTACTGTATTACGTCCGACTATTAATCACACCCCTATTCTCTGTTTGAGAAAGAACGTTAACCAAGAACGGGGCTTTAAAGGAATTAGGGACAACATTTGAGTATTGGGGGAAATCTGCTATTTACTTGGTCATCCTATCTGTTTTTTGGAGGCTGAATGTAATATGCGATTGTATCTGGATCGAGTTAATGTTCCTGTTCATTTTGTGTGTTTTGTGTTTGTTGCAATTTGTTTTCAAAATGATGTATAGCGCCGTCGATGTGGTTTTATCTTTATCTTTGCAGACATGTTACAATATTAAGAAAGTGTGAGGGATGTCTGTGGATGGATGGATGACTGTTGCTTGTTTTGAGGGACATGTTTGATATGTTAAGAGGAAGAAAACTCAATCCTGCTCTGAGTTTGCTCATTTGTATCAGATGTGAGGAAATGTCATTAGAAGTAGGTGATATTCTGTGATGTGACAGAGGGAATTTCTAAAAGGTTTTTCTTCTGAGGTGTTTGTAAATGAATGGCTTAATGTCCATACAAAGCTTGGTGTTCATCAGACTGATGACTCCTCAGATTGGTAACTAAAAAAACAAAAAACTACTTTGTTTGTGTCTACTGGTTGTTCCTTGAGAAAATAGTGCCATATTTAGTTTTGTCTGCAGGTTTCTATTTGGCCACCTCTTTATGTTTCAGTAGTGAGCTACAGATAGCTAGCTGCTTAATAACACTGAGGAAACTAAATATTAACAGATGGTTTCAGTTTTATAACAAGGCTAGCTGTATAAATTTAAGGCTGTATGTCCCTGAATCAGTTAGCCTGTGTGGTTATCCATTTTCTTATTGTGATGGGTAGGCCTTTGGCCAAGTAATGCCTCAATTTGTAGTTTCTCAGTGAAGCGCCACCCTCTGCCTCTCCAGCACACACCCGGAGACCCGGAGACAATTGTCTAATTTATTTTTTTTTTAACCTGCCCGGCAGCCTGGTTTGAGAACGAGGAGCTGGATACCATATTGTGCCAGACAGATTTTACTTTAACAACAGAGTATTCATATACTCCTTTTTGTTATTTATTGTAAATGCTCCGTACTTGTATAGCGCCTTTCTAGACCACTCAAAGCGCTTTTACACTACATCTGCATTCACGAGTCATACACATTCATACACTGAGCCTAAGTGCTCAAACAGAAACTAACATTCACACTCATTCATACTGGCGGAACAGCCGCCAGGCGCAAATCTTCGACATGCAACCAGGGGGAGCCAGGGATTGAACCGCCGAGCTTCCGATTAACGGCCAACCCGCTTATTATTCAAATTTATTAGTCAGACAGGGGACAGACATGGGGATGGGGAATAGAAACACCACATAAACAGCACAGAGAGAAAGCGGCGCGCACACAACAGAGGCCAGTGCGCACCCAGCACCCCACCGCCGCGGAATGGGCAACCAAACCGCCAAAATGCCACGCAATCATCAACATTAACGCCAACTGCAACGCCAGCCAAACCAGCAACGACCAGCAACACTGACAGTCCCCGAGCTCCATGAACCCGAGGCCGGTCCCCACCGAAGGTGCCCAGCCCCCCCAGTGAGCCACCCCCAAGGAAGAGAGCCAAAACCCACCCCAACAACACCACGGGCCCCCAGGCCCCAGAAATGAGCAAAAGCCAAAGGCCTGAGTCCCCAGACCCCCAGGTATAGAGCAGGCCCCCACGGCGGGGGAGCCACACGAGGCTCCGGCACACCATCAATCAACATTTTAACGGGACCCTGAGCAGCAAGGCCGTAAACACCCACCCCCACTAAGTGATAAAGTTGATCAAGGGGGACTAGAGACACTGGAATTTTGTCAATTTGTTTTTTTTTACAGCAGACATTCTCTCCATGCTAATGTGATCTATAAGGAGATTTGTCAACCTTTATACTAATTTCACTTAGGTTCCCCAGCACGCAGAGTGATGGGAAAACTGGGACGGGGTAACTTAGCCATATCGATAGGTCTTTACATATCTTCTGCCTGAACAGGTGCACATTGCCACATAGCATGCATATAACTATCAGGTATGTTACCTGTGCAGTTTCGGCAGATGTTTGACTGCATAAGACCCATTCTGAACATCCTTTGTCCAGTATAGTTTGTTCTATGGAGAGTTTTATATTGTCTCAGTTGTAGATTGGGATTTGTAGTCATTCTAAAAGGTATTTAAACGCATCTGCATCCAGAAGTTTTGGTCTGGACTAATGTATAGATCTGTCTCCCACTTTAAGAATGGGAGAGAGATTGCACGTTGTTTTGTTTATATACATGTTACTGTTTTTAACAGTAACATGTATATATATATAGTCCGTTAAGTTACACTGGTCTAATTCAGGAACGAACTTTTAAGCTTGTTCGTTGAGCCAACTTCACTGAGGTCAGACCAAGCCATGTGGAGACTCTAGGATTATAACAACTCCGGTGGTGCCCCGAAACGAGGAATAATTTTTGATTTTATTAATATTAAAATTCATAATTGGGTATTAATTCTCATAAATGTATCAAAATTCATAACTAATTTAGCCGTGCTACATAAAGCAGCACTGGCAATCTGTGCTCCGAGTCTCTGTAAACATTTCCATGTTTCACGGGCTGTCTTTCCCGGAGACGTCGCAGACACCAGGCGATATGACAGAGCAGTGAGACACAACCACACCATACAGCAGCAACAGCGGAACGATGGGCATATATTTCCGGGTGGTGACTCACATGACCTTAACCTGCCGGTTACATCAGGATTATTCCAGATTGGAGTGAGTCTGCATGGGATAGGTGAAGACCCAGATATTTTGAGAAATTCCCACCAAGCTGCCAGGGAAGTGCTTATGTTAATGCTTTTAAAGCAGGTTTGACGTTTGATGCTGGAACTGATGAATGCCATATCGGAGATTTTAATTTGCTTACAGAATGTTTGTTCTATGTCCATCCATGAGTGGTCCAGGGGGCTCTGATTGATCCATTTTAAGATATATTGTAGTCCATTGGCCAGGAAGTAATGAGAAAAATTGGCAATTCTAAACCACCACAATCTTTTGGTTTTTGTAGTTTTTAAACAACTGATTGATATTTTTATTATTATTATTGTTATTATTATATTATATTATATTTTTCCACAAAAATTTAGAGATGTTTGAGTCCAGTGATTTAAACCGGACAGCAGGGTTTTGCGGGAAACATTGAAAACAGGAAATTGATTTTCGTTTTTGATATCGTACAAGGTCATCCTCTATTGATTTAAGTGAAGGCGTGTAGTTTAGCCATGTCACTTCTGACAGCCTGGAGGAAATATTGACACCCAGATATTTAATATTCCCAGACTTTAGCGGTGTGGTAGATATACTCTGGAAATCACACATTACAGGTAAAACAATGGATTTACTCTAGTTAATTGAGTAGACTGAGATGGATGAGAATTTATCTATGTGTAATTGTCTCAGAAAGAGAAGTTTGCGAGTTTAGGAGGAAGAGTAATACATCATCTGCATAAAGGCTTATCTTATGGTATAAATTTTCTGTTTGAATTCCTTTAAAATTTTTATTTTGTCTGACAGCAGCTGCTAGCGGTTTTATAAAAATATCGAATAGCGAGGGGGAGAGTGGGCAACCCTGCCTGGTACCCCTCTGAAGACTAAAGCTTGGAGAAGTATGATAGTTTGTCCTGACAGAAGCTCTCGGGGAACTGAATAAGATGTAAATCCAATCTATGAAAGAGTTTCCAAACACAAATTTATGTAAAGTAGCGAACAGAAATTTCCAATTTACTCTGTCAAATACTTTCTCTGCATCTAAAGAAACATCTGTAGTTTCCAGGTTATGAATAGCGGCATAGTCTATTACATTAAGTAGCCTGCGTGTATTGTTGGTGGAGTGCCTGCCCTTAATAAATCCTGTTTGGTCGGGGTGTATTATACCAGGAGTGACCTTCTCTAGCCTTCTTGCTAGGGTTTTGCAGATGATCTTAAGATCTGCGTTAATAAGTGATATTGGGCGATAACTGAACGGGAGTGTAGTACTTTCTTAGGAGCAAGCAGATATTAGCAGAGTTCATTGTTGGAGACAACATGAAAGTACCCCTAATTTGCATTACCAACCTATAGAATATGGGCGCAAGTATTTCCCAGAATTCCTTAAAGAATTCAGCTGGAAAACCATCTGGCCCAGGGGCTTAATTATTCGGCATATGGAAAAGGGCTTCATAGAGTTCAGCTATTGAAACAGGTGAATCCAGAGACCTGATCTGTTCATCATCTAACCTTGGCAAATCTATATTGTTCAGAAATGCATCGATGTTAGAGCTAGATGGATCAATTTGTGATGTACACTGCTCAAAAAAATAAAGGGGACACTTAAACAACACAGTGTAATTCCAATTCAATCACACTCCTGTGAAATCAAACTGTCCACTTAGGAAGCAACACTGATTGACAATCAATTTCACATGCTGTTGTGCAAATGGAATAGACAACAGGTGGAAATTATAGGCAATTAGCAAGACACCCCCAATAAAGGAGTGGTTCTGCAGGTGATGACCACAGACCACTTCTCAGTTCCTATGCTTCCTGGCTGATGTTTTGGTCACTTTTGAATGCTGGCGGTGCTTTCACTCTAGTGGTAGCATGAGACGGAGTCTACAACCCACACAAGTGGCTCAGGTAGTGCAGCTCATCCAGGATGGCACATCAATGCGAGCTGTGTCTGTCAGCGTAGCGTCCAGAGCATAGAGGCACTACCAGGAGACAGGCCAGTACATCAGGAGACGTGGAGGAGGCCGTAGGAGGGCAACAACCCAGCAGCAGGACCGCTACCTCTGCCTTTGTGCAAGGAGGAGCAGGAGGAGCACTGCCAGAGCCCTGCAAAATGACCTCCAGCAGGCCACAAACGTGCATGTGTCTGCTCAAACGGTCAGAAACAGACTCCATGAGGGTGGTACGAGGGCCCGACGTCCACAGGTGGGGGTTGTGCTTACAGCCCAACACCGTGCAGGACGTTTGGCATTTGCCAGAGAACACCAAGATTGGCAAATTCGCCACTGGCGCCCTGTGCTCTTCACAGATGAAAGCAGGTTCACACTGAGCATATGTGACAGACGTGACAGAGTCTGGACACGCCGTGGAGAACGTTCTGCTGCCTGCAACATCCTCCAGCATGACCGCTTTGGCGGTGGGTCAGTAATGTTGTGGGGTGGCATTTCTTTGGGGGGCCGCACATGGCGCCCTCCATGTGCTCGCCAGAGGTAGCCTGACTGCCATTAGGTACCAAGATGAGATCCTCAGACCCCTTGTGAGACCATATGCTGGTGCGGTTGGCCCTGGGTTCCTCCTAATGCAAGACAATGCCCGTTCCCCAGACCTGAATCCAATTGAGCACATCTGGGACATCATGTCTCGCTCCATCCACCAACGCCACGTTGCACCACAGACTGTACAGGAGTTGGCAGATGCTTTAGTCCAGGTCTGGGAGGAGATCCCTCAGGAGACCATCCGCCACCTCATCAGGAGCATGCCCAGGCGTTGTAGGGAGGTCATACAGGCACGTGGAGGCCACACACACTACTGAGCCTCATTTTGACTTGTTTTAAGGACATTACATCAAAGTTGGATCGGCCTGTAGTTTGGTTTTCCACTTTGATTTTGAGTGTGACTCCAAATCCAGACCTCCATGGGTTGATAAATTTGATAGTATTTGTGTGATTTTGTTGTCAGCACATTCAGCTATGTATAGAAAGGAGTATTTAATGAGATTATTTCATTCAGATCTAGGATGTGTTATTTTAGTGTCCCCTTTATTTTTTTGTGCAGTGTATATAATTTTTTTTTAAATCTGTGAATGCATTGTTGATTTCTTCTGGGTTATGAGTCAGATTCCCAGCTGAGTTCTTTAAAGAGGAAATTGTTATTTTATCTTTATTCAATTTCAATTGGTTGGCTAAGAATCTGCTGGATTTATGTTCAAAGTTCTCCAAGCGTAGTCTCTGCAACAGAAATTGGGTCTTTTTATCAATAATTTCATTTAATTCAAGTTTTAATTTTCTCAGATCATTCAGCATGTGTTCCTGTGGGGAGGCAGCAAGGGTAGTTTCTGTTTTTATTTTTTGTTCTAGCTCTAACTCACGAGATCTCTAAGGCAGGATTATTTTACCTCTTATGACTGTTGTGCTGCCTCCCAAAGAAGACATTATAAAATCTAGATCTTTAAGCAATGATGCATTAAGTCTCCAACCACTAGTTGGCCATGTGACCCTTTTTTTTTAGCAAGACTGATAGAAACCGGTGCATGATCACTGATAGTGATAGGGTGAATCTGAGTGTCGGAAATGTCATAATTGAGCTGCTAACCAAAAAATAGTCAAGGCGAGAATATGAGTGGTGGACTGGTGAAAAGAAGGTATATTCTCTAAGAGTGGGGTGGTGAGAACGCCAAACATCGCAGACACCAAAATCGCTCATGTATTGTTTAAGGGTGTCTGTTGATTTCCAAATACGGTGACCACCTGCCGTACTGAGCCTGTCAACTGCTGGATTACATACCATGTTGAAGTCGCCTCCTAATATAAGAGCTGTGTCTGAGTGAGGTGAAGAAAGCATGAAAAAAGGAGGGGTCGTCAACATTCGGGCCATAGATATTAGCGATTCATAAAGGAGTATTTTGAATAGAAATGTTAACAATAATAAATCGACCTTCTGGATCTATCGTAGAGGTATTATGTTTGAAGTGTGTTTTTCTATGTATCATAATGGTGACCCCTCTTTGTTTTGAGTTATAACAGGCTGAGTACGAGTGAGGAAACTGTGGTGAGGTTAGTTTATCTGCTGTCTTGGGTAAATGAGTCTCCTGTAGTAGGACAATGTCTGCTTGCAGATTATTTAGATGGTTAAAAATTTTTAATCTCTTTTCCCTTGAACCAACTCTGCGTACATTCCAAGAGGTGATTATAAGTGAGGTCATCATTCAACTAAGGGATGTGGTGAAGGCTAGTGTGTGCAGTATCCTTGTGTGTGGTGTGTGTACACGCCTGTATGTGTGTCTATGTGTGCCTATTGTGTATGTGCTAGCGTTGCCCGACTGTTTGTGAATTAAACTGTATGAAAATAGCGCAGCTAATCGACGAGTAAACGGTGGAGAAAGAGCAACATTAACAGGAAAAAGAAACAGTGAAACAAAAACAGAGAAATACACAGAACATTATCAGACGGTGTAGTCAGATAACCACAGTAGCCTATACTGTTGAGACGTGAACTGTATTTTATATCTATTAACCTATTAAAGTTAATGTGTGTTTTCTAATAAAACATTTTCTCAGTATTCTTACTTTCTTCTGCTTATCTCAGTGCATAAAGGGCAAGGTTGGAAACCACTGTTGCAAGCAGCACTGCTTAAGAAACCTTCATGCTTCTGGGACAATTATAACCACATGGGCTCGGGTGTACTTCAATAATAATGTAATCCATTGTCAACACGGTCATCCAGAAATGCAACCTGAAACTGTAATAAGCGAAGAGGAAGTCATACATCAATTGTATGCAGAAACGCCGCCGCAGAGCACCTGGAGGAAACCACACGAACACGGCTGTCTGAATATATTAAGCACATCATCTGATACAGATTTACTAGGTGAATAAAACACATTAGCTGCTGTCATTTGATGCAGGTGATACACCGACTGTGGACCTACCTAAGTACTTCAAACAGCCCCACCCTATTAATTTAAATTTGCAGTGATTGACTCATGTAGAGAATGTAGAAGTCACAGATGTGGCTAGAGGTAACAGTCCAGAAAAAAAGGAACTGGGCTGATTAAAGAGAAAATCTGAAGAGTGGCATTAAGAGGCTGGGACGTTCAGAAATACGCTACAGTAGAATCAATAATTGATATATAAATTACTATATTACTTTATTACCAGTGACTGTATAACTTACATAAGTTGCTACGATTATTCCCTCGACACACATTTCTCCTTTCACTTTCGCCCCTCCAGCACAACAGGTCTAAGTTTTTCTATAAATCCTCCTCTGATGTTAAACTGTTCCCATTCTGTTTGGAGCGTATCTGTGTTCCCAGGGTTCTAAGTTCCTCAGCTCAAGATCCTCACGCATTGATGAGGAGACCTTTGTAAAGGGTTTAATGGGTGACGTTAGCGTTTTTTTACCACCACATCAAAAACACCAAAGTCATCCAAGAACACAAAGAACAAAGTCACACAAACAGTAACAGAGCCAACCGAGGCAGCGGTAGACCAGCAACTCCAATACTTTCAAACTGAGTCTGGTGACTTTGACCAGAGTGATACTGGACCAATTTCAAAAAATGTCCCAATTAGTCCAGTAGACACAAGAACATGGTAAAATAGGGCCCAGTGAGAAAAATACAGAAGTTAGTCTTTAATACAAATGGTATTGTTGTAAGTTTATTGATCCTGTATTTGAAATCATACAGACCTAAAACTGTTGTTGTCAGACTGATCAGCATCAGCAACCGTGGTTTACTTCCTGCAGGTCAGAGCTTCTCGCAGGAGTTTGAGGTTTCTTGTTAATTCACGGCTGCTAAACAGACTTCACTGTGAGATTTTGACAACTAAATTCAAAACACATAAAATACAAACAGTTTAAGGTTGTCTGTGTAACCATGTTTGACTGAAGTGATTTGCCGCAGAAGTGGTGAAAAAGGGACGCCAACCGTTTGACTTGAGAAATTGAGAAGAAATGTTTAGTAAAATGTTTAAAGCTTAGTAATGTCTTTTACCAGGCTGCTGCCTGGAAGCTGTAACGATGTGTTTCAGCCTGAGAGAGGCGCTGTGTCCATGTGATGAGCAGATATGAGCATTTCTGAGGTAGAGGAGAGATTAATCAAAATGAGAGTTAATGTAAATTCTGATTTTAATTACTCATCTCTCATAAGTGAACAAAACAAAAGTCTGTAAAGATGTGTTATTATTCTAGATAAAGAAGTCCACTAAAAAGTTAATTAAAGTTATGAGAGCAGCTCACTGCTAAGACTTCACTTTGTTCTGTTAAAATTAAAATTCAGTAACTTATAAAGACACTTATTCCTGCACATTCCACCTTAAAGAGAAGATAAAAATAGCATTTACAACACAAACAAACAGGAACAATAGAATCGTCTTGATGAATGTGTCATTTTTTTTCTTTATGCAGCAATAAAACAAAATGTCTGAAGCTTTACATTGTGCAGCTTTCCTGTTGATGCCTTTTCCAGAGGCGATGGAGAAAACCAAATGTACAAATACATGTATATTTAGAGAGTCACACACGTATATTTAAGGCTCACAGCGACAGGAAGTCCTGTAACAAACTCTCTGTCAGGTATTGATCACAGAGGAAGAAGAACGCTTCACACACTGCACTGCGACAGGGATGAGGACACGTCATTCCCCAGCTGGTTTATACTGTATATATACATATTAGTGCCCAAAATTTCTTAAAAGACATTGATTGTGAAGTAATGTTGATACAGTATAACGAACCCCTTTTAGTTTTTCTCAGAGCTACTCATTATAAGCGATGAAATCTTACATGATTCTGCAAAAGTTTAGCACTTTTAGTTATTTCACAATTTCTCTGATTTGAGTGGGCAGGACTCAAATAGTCAGTCAGTTAAATTTGATCAAACACACACACACACACACACACACACACACACACACACACACACACACACACTCCTATAGAACCAGATTAGCTCAGGTTCTGACTGTTAGATTCTTCAGAAATAATATCAAAAGATGTTTGTTTTGTTTTTTTAAAACCTTAATTGTTGCTAATTTAGTCATAAATATTTAATGTTGGGAAGAAATATTAAAAATATTTGAAGCCACGTTTTCAGGGGCTTTACACTAAAACATACAAATATTCAAAAAATCAGGAATTCATATACAAGATTGTTATAAAACCTGATTGTTTATAATGAAATACAGCCTTTTTATGCTGCATTCAAACATTGATTGATTGATTTTATAGATTATCAGACACAGTAAGAATATCTAAAGGAAAACATTTGTTTTGAACATGGCCCCACGATGTTAGAAAACAAAGAAAACAGAAAGAAGCATGAGACTAAAATCCAAAAGCACATCACCACAATTAAAGAAATAAAAAAAGACTCCACATCAAAAAACAAAAACAGCTTAAAGTAACAATGCCATTTCAAATGACATTATCAATCTGTTACCCTGATCCATAAAAATGTCCTGCTGACCCAACATGAAGCTGAACACCACCAGTAAAAAGGAACTTCTGGCTACATTATTCACTGGCAGCACTTTACATGAAGCACACACCTGGTATTATAGCTGCTGAGTATGCAGGACCTCTGTTATCTGAGAACATTTAGGAGCATACCCGTACATCTGTCTCAACATTCAGACTGACTCTTTTTGAAGTTGATGCCGTCTTCTCCAAAGTTGATGATGTTTGTCAGTGCGCTCAGGAGCAGCGAGTCAACATCATTGTTGAGGTTGATTTCTTCATGGTAGTTCTTCACAGGGAAGATGCAGTTCATGGGAATACCCACTTCTGCACTGAACTGCTCCATCTACATTTAAAAAGATCAACAGCTCAGTTCACATCTCAGAGTTTTAAAGGCTTTTTGTGCTCACTGCACCAATCTGGACTGGACAACTGATAACAACTTTATTAAGTGGATCAGGTGTTGGCCAAACGTAACCGATCCATGCATTTTGCAAGTGTCGTTTAAATTGTATATTTCCCAGTGGAGAATTGAACAAATAAAATTACAATAATAACAAACTGTTGTTTTGGGCTAATTTATTAAAAATGAGAAAAGAACAGAGTTCAGCTGGCTCAGATGTGTACCATGTGGAAAGAGCTGCATAAACTTTTTAAGACAATGGCACAAATGTTTTGTCTACAGAGGAGCCTTTCTCAGCCTTGAAACTTTGGGAAGGGAACAAGAAGAAAACAATTCAACAGCATATTGGACAGTATAATAACAAAGAAGGTTGAGTATTAAGCATGCATATAAGTAATAATAGTAATTTAAGCATAACAGAATCAGTATAAGGAGAGAAAAAGTCGGACAGTGCGCAAATATTGAAAACGTTTTGACTCAAACTTCAAATGTGATTCCACCTCTGCGAATTCATAATATTACCTATTAAACCAACCTTATTCTTCAGGAACTTGCTCCTGTAGACGTTCTTTAAATCTTGTTTGATTTCAGGGCAGGCCTCATCAATTTTGGTGAGGATGGCCACTTGAGGAATTCCTGCCAGGAGAACACAAAACTACTGAATCATGTAACTGATATAAACTGAAACTGACCACAGCTGCTCTTCTCTGTGATGATGGAAACTACAAACAGCTGCAGGAGGGGAGTCTTCCATACTTTCAAACATTTTGAGTGGAGTACCAATCAGTGTGTTTCATTAAATATCCAATAAAGAGAAGAATAAACAGAGATTCCTGCTCTCACCCAGGTTGCTGGCTTCCATCCTGACGTTCCGAATATTCTGCACAGTTAACTCTGTCATTCGAGACACTGTGTTGGCGTTAATGACACAGACCAGAACGTGCACTTTGTCATTGGCAGTGGGATATTTGTTGTAGAATTGATCTCCCTCTGACAACGGTGATTCAGGTTTGAACTGGAAATTGTTTTAAAATCAAGTTAATTTACAGTTACAATATGTATAAATAAATAATATCATTCAAATTAATCATATGAGCTCAGTTGTGAGAAAAGTCTGCAAAGTTTGTAGCAACTTTACCCTGTAACCGTCCTTCACATGTCCCTTCAAAGCCAGTTTGATGTCTTCCACTTGGACACCATTGGTTGTTTGCAGGCCCATGATGTCACTGAGGATAAAAGGGTAAAAGGACTCTGGACTTTCTTTTTGGATCTTATAGGTTGTGTACTGTAAAAAAAAACATATGGAGAAAAGCACACAGCATACAGTAAACAGTATAAGACCCCTTTTTTCCAGTTTGGTTCGAATGCCTTTATTGTCCACAAATGTGGAAAATTGACTTTGGGGTTTAAAAACCCCATCTTTAAAAATCATAATACAAAAAATAAATAACACAACATACACAGTACACACCATACCAGAAAGTTATCCAGTGTAGAGACATTAGGAATTTAGAAAGATTATTGCCATACCACGTACATATATTAAAAGTTAGAATGCTTTCGATGAGACTTCGATAAACACTCGTTAGTTCTTGTTGTGTGGAACAAGTGGCAGCTCTAGTTTTATGTTCACAATAACACAGCACATTACAAACAGAACAGAAAATGTGAAGTTGTGAAAAGTGAAATATATACTGACAGTTAACTTAGTCATTTAACAGTTTTGACCTTGCTATATAATATAATCTAGCTATATATATTGCATATACACACATTTAATACATTCTAAAATCACACATCTTCTATCACAACAGTCAAAGCTGGTTTCTCTTTCTTTTTTACTGAGACGTTGAAGCAGTTGTAGTTGCCTAAACTTGATCATACCCTAACCACAAGGGCAGCAAAAACAGGAAGTCAGTTGAGCTATGAAGCTTCCGCAGTTTCAGTGCTTCCTGCTGATTGTGGGTTCTAACAGTTCATTTGCAGTAGCTGTGTCACTGCTGCAAATTTTCAGAAACTTACCTTCTTGAGTAATAGGTTCTTGTCTTACAACATAATGCTATGATCTCCTTTCTATAGTTTTACAAAAACAAACATTTCCAGAAAAGTTTATATATTTTCAAAAATGCGTAGAAATCTGTGATTTGTTAATTCATTTGAACCTTTATTTAACTGAAAAAGTAGGCCTACAAAAAACATATTTTCAATAATCTTCTGACCAGTGTAATTGTATTTTGTGAATATAAACAAAGTTAGAATTTCACACCTGCAACACACTCAGCAAAAGTTGGGACAGAGTTGAAATAAGATCGAAAAGTGCAAGTAACATCTGTTTGGTAGACTGCACAAAAACCAGGCTAAATGGTAGCAGGTTATGTCATGACATAAAAGTAGCATCCGCAAAAGGTTCAGCCTTTGCAAGTAGGGGGTTAGGTGTTGTGGTTCATTTTGTGCCAAAATTCATGATAAAATTGTTAGTGATGTCAAATGGAAAATTTATTTATAGGCTCAGGACCACAATCATATGGTATGGAGCACAAATAACAAATAACAACAAACAGACAGATCCAGCATACAGCTGGATTAGCACAAAACAGCAAATATTGCATAAACAGAGGAAGAACATTCTTCAAAAAGACGCCCAGTTTCCCAATAAATTTTGACTAATCTGATTGTAGCAACTAAATGAATTTATGCATATAAGGGGAACCTTACATAGGACTGCAAATACCTTGCTCTGAAATTGATTATGCTTTCATTCTTACATTCAAACAAAATATCATACTCATCTCCCAGACAGTTGTCATTACACCTCTGGTTTATTGGCTGCTTTAACTAAGGTTGTTGTGGCTACAAGAGGTCAGGCCTCATTCAGCATGGGCTACAACAGTGTGGCTTCATAGACACAGAGTGTGTGTGCGCCTGACTGGCCTGCTGCTAGTCCAGATATATCTCCTACTGAACATGTATGGAGCATCATTAAGAGGAGAATCATAGAACGTCTCGGGTTACGTATGTAACCCTGGTTCCCCGAGAAGGGGAACGAGAGACTGCGTCGGTTACGACACTATGGGAACGCCTCTAGGCGAAGCAGGTCTGAACGTGAATGAAATCACTCCAATCCTATTGGCCTGTTGCTAGAACGGTAAGGTGTGACGGAATAACCGGAGGAGTATAAAGCACACCTGTACACACTCATCATTAGCTTAAACTATGAAGCAGGCGCTTCAGGCGGGGAGAGAGGTGCGGCGGACCGACGCAGTCTCTCGTTCCCCTTCTCGGGGAACCAGGGTTACATACGTAACCCGAGACGTTCCCCTTCGAGGGAACTCGAACTGCGTCGGTTACGACACTATGGGAACGAGATACCCACTAAACCGTGCCGAAAACCCCGCCTGCCCCTGTGTGCAATAAAAGTGGCACTACTAAGAGGAGAGCGCACGAGTGCCAGGTGCCGAAGGAAGGTCAAGACTGTAAAACCGAATGAATGTGTGCGGAGTGGCCCAGCCAGCCGCTAAACAACATCCTGCAAGAGGCCCCGGAAAGGAGGGCTCGAGAGCCCGCCTTGCCTCTGGTAGAATGAGCCCTCACAGCCACAGGTGAAGGCAAACCGCGCACCTGATAGGCCAGGGAAATAGTCTGAACAATCCAGTTGCTAATAGTATGTTTGGATGCAGGGAGCCCGGCCCTGGGAGACCCAAAACACACTAGCAGCTGGTCAGCCTTCCTCCACGGGAGGACCTCAGAGTGTAAATACTCAGTGCTCTGACAGGGCAGAGCAGATGAAGTCTCCCGTCCTCCGCCGTCACATGAGGTGGAGGATGAAATGCCTGCAGCACTGTGGACCCTGCCGCACAAGAAGGCACTTTAGGGATGTATCCTGAACGAGGGTGCAGGATAGCCCTAATATTCCCCGGGGCAAACTCCAGGCTTGCGGGGAAACCGAAAGCGCTTGGAGCTCCCCCACCCTCCTCAGAGAGGTGATAGCAAGGAGAAAGGCCATCTTGAGGGTCAAGTGCTTAGCCTCAGCTGACTCCAGGGGTTTGAAGGGGGCCTCAGCCAACGCCCCAAGAACCACTGCCAGATCCCAAGTGGGAACCTTGGACCGAGTCGCAGGTCTCATCCTCCGGGCACCACGGAGGAAAAGTACAACCAAGGGAAGTTTCCCCAAGAACCCCTCCCTCAGAGGGGTGTGGAAAGATGAAATAGCTGCCACGTACACCTTGAGGGTGGAAGGGGAAAGACCAGCAGAGAACCGGTCCTGGAGGAACTCAAGTACCTGAACCACCGGGCAGGTAACAGGGTCCACCGACCGCTCCCTACACCAAGTGGAGAAAACACTCCACTTCAGGCCGTACATCCTCCGTGTGGACGGGGCCCTGGAGCTCAGGAGGGTCTCGACTGCTCCGGCTGTTAGACCCGCCTCTAGGTACTGTGCCCCCTCAGGGGCCAGACCCACAGTCGCCATATGGCGGGGCAAGGGTGAAGAACCCGGCCCTGCGCCTGGGACAGCAGGTCTCTCCTCAGAGGGACCCGCCACGGCGGGCCGTCCAGGAGCGACATGATGTCCAAGAACCACACCCGGGTTGGCCAGAACGGGGCTACGAGCAGTAGGCCGACATAGTCCTGGCGGACCCGCTCCAGAACCCCGGGAGCAGAGCGACTGGGGGAAAAGCGTACAGACGTAGCCTCGGCCACGAATGTACCATGGCGTCCAGACCCAACGGGGCTGGAGGAACGAGAGAAACCATAGCGGGCAGTGCGTAGTCTCTTGAGACGCAAACAGATCCACGTCTATGGGGCTCGAACCACTTCGGGGTGAAGTCTCCATTCCCCGGGCCTCAGCCCCTGCCTCAACAGCAGGTCTGCTCCCTGATTCTGCGTCCCCAGGAGATACATCGCCCTGAGCGATAGTAACCTCTGCTGGGACCACAGGAGGATCTGACGCGCCAGTCTGTCCAGAGGGCGCGAGCGCAGACCGCCCTGGTGATTCAGATAGGCCACCACCGCTGTGTTGTTCTCCTCGGAGCGAACCAGGACGTGGTGGCCTTGGAGATCGGGCAGGAAACTCCTTAGAGCCTGGAACACCGCCAACATCTCGAGACAGTTGATATGCCACTCGGATCGATGCACCTGCCAGGATCCCCTTGCAAAGCGGCCGTCCATGACCGCGCCCCAGCCCGTGAGGGAGGCGTCTGTCGAAAGAACCAGCCCGCGACAAGACCCTCCCAGCACGGGCCCCTGGGACAGGAACCAAGTTTCCTTCCAAACTGATAGGGAACGAAGACGCTTGTGCGTAACCCAAACCAGACGGAGAGGATTCCCCTCGGGGAAAAACCCTTGTTCCTTAGCCACCACTGCAGGGGTCTCATGTGCAGCAGTCCAGATGGTATTACGCTGGACGCAGCCGCCAGGAGACCCAACACTCGTTGAAAGTGTTTCATAGTGATGCCGTGGCCTAACTTCACCCCTTTCACGGCAGCCAATATGGTGTCGACACGTGCCGGAGACAATTGTGCCCGCATCGTTGTCGAATCCCATGCAACCCCTAGGAACGTAGCCCGTTGGGTGGGCGCCAGCACGCTCGTCTTTGCGTTGAGCCTCAGCCCTAAACGCCGCAGACGAGCCAGAATGACATCTCGATGCCGAACTGCCAACTCTCGAGACTGGGCTAGGATGAGCCAGTCGTCGATGAAGTTGAAATCCGGATGCCCCGGAGCCTCAGCGGGGCCAGTGCTGCATCCATACACTTGGTGAATGTGCTAGGGGAAGTGCCAGGCCGAATGGAAGAACCCGATACTGGTAAGCCACACCCCCGAAGGCAAACCTCAAGAACTTCCTGTGAGAAGGACGGATGGAGACCTGGAAATAGGCGTCCTTTAGATCTATCGTGACGAACCAATCCTCAGATTGGATGTGCGTCACGGTGGCGGGGATGATGAGCATCTTTAACCTGAATCTCCTCAGAGACCGGTTAGAACCCGCAGATCCAAAATAGGGCACGCAGCCCTCCGTCCTTCTTGGGGACTATGAAGTACCGGCTGTAGAACCGGCGTCTCTGTCTGGGGGGGAGACACGTTCCACGGCCCCTTTCCTCAGCAGAGTACAAACTTCCTGTCCCAACACCGGACCTTGCTCCGGGCGGACCACAGTCCAAACCACCCCCTCTCTTCTGTTGAATTTGGAGGGCGGGTTTTGAACTGTAGTCGATACCCATCTATGGCAGTGCGCAGGACCCGCGGAGAAATGTTCGTCAGGCTCCGCCAAGCGTCTGCAAAGTCTGCCAACGGAACCAGCCCCTCGGGGCTGGTGGTCGGTGTCTCGTGTGATCTTCTGGTGGACCCCTGAAGCCCCAGAACGGCAGGGGGGAGCCGCCGAAGATCCACGGTGAGTGAGTCGGGATGCCGTCCGCCTGCAGACCCTCGGGGCAGGCAGTACGGCGCGGACTCGGTGGTGGCAGGTGCGTCCTGAACGTGTAAACGGCGGGATAACATCACCTGTTGCCACGGCGGAGGGGACCTCGGTCGGCCTCCGGGGGGGGTGGGGGGGGGGGTGCGGGAGGGGAGAAAGACTCCCCTACCCCGGTCTTCCCTGAGCTCCGTCGGGACTGGATGACGGTCCTCAGATCGCGTCTCTCAGACGGCTGAGGGTGAGAGCGCCGTCTCGTTGCCCCAGCTCCTCGGGGGGCCCCCGAGAAGCGACACTCTGCTTCCCTCCTCTCCGTAGGAGCTCGTAGAGGGAAGGGACCTACGCCTGGCAGCCTCAGCTGCCTTGGGTCCAGACCGGCGAGGGAGGTACTGGCGGAACGCTTCGCACTGCGTCTAACGCTTTGTGGTTCTGCGAAGCTCCGCCAGATCTTCCTCGGAGGGACCCCCCCTCTGAACCATCTCCTGTAGCAGGTTGGCTTGGTAGGCTTGAAGCACCGTGGTGTGCAAGCTCGCACCTGCCTGGCCCGCTGCCATGTACGCCTTCCCCACAAGCGTGGATGTGGTGCGACATGGTTTGGATGGTAATGCCGGCTTCTCCAGGGAGGACGCAAGTCGAGGGGAGAGATAGCTCGCAAGCTCATCCTCCACCCGAGGCATCCTCCCATAACCACGGTCCCTAACCCCCATCACATTACTGTCTCTTCTATTTTTCTTTTTTTCTTTTGCTTTTAGTTCAGTGATCGGGGTGTGGAAAGCCATGTAGAGAAGGGTCTGCCCCATGATTTACTCATCATGTAAATCAGGAAGAATGGCAGAGACCGGCGTGGAGGTGGCGTGTGGTGCTTAAGAAACCTTTCATCAAGCTACCACTAGCCTGTGGTGTCTGCTCCTCCTGTGGCCAGTTGATGTTTGAGCTTAGCCATGGCTCTAGTCACCACCTCCAGCAGCACGTCATAGTCGGGCGCGGCCAGATGACGCCGCCCCGACACCCGGAAGTCATCGTCCACTGCGCTGAGCACGTCCGCCTCCTCGGAGTCGGATTGCTGCATCGTCTCCGGATCCAAAACCGCGAGCGGGAGAAGCCGAAAACGGGCTCCCGAACGAGGAAAGGAAGCGTCGGAGCCGGCGGATGAAGGTCGGGAAAAAGCCTCAGCCGTCCCGAAATCCTCCGACAGATCACGCTGTGAACCCATGAGTGAAGCCGCCGGGCTGCCTCAGCGGCCGCAGGGCCCGCACCACAGGGAAAGCACATCCGGCCATCCTCGGAAAGAGAGCCATGCTGTACCTCAGTACCCGCACGGAAAGGGCTTCACAACGGGCGCAGGCAGCCCCCTCGAGAGCTGCCCGGGCGTGCTCCATCCCCAAACATGAGACACACATCTCATGAGAATCTCCATCCGTGATGTACCGAGGGCAAGAAAAACACACCTTCTGTACATCTGATTGCCGGACATGCTGGTAGACTTCTTCTTCAGGTAAGACACACTGCTTGTAGGACTGGAGCTTTCTTCAAACAACATACAGAGCGCCTGCTGAATAGAAAAAAGCTAATGATGAGTGTGTACAGGTGTGCTTTATACTCCTCCGGTTATTCCGTCACACCTTACCGTTCTAGCAACAGGCCAATAGGATTGGAGTGATTTCATTCACGTTCAGACCTGCTTCGCCTAGAGGCGTTTCCATAGTGTCGTAACCGACGCAGTTCGAGTTCCCTCGAAGGGGAACAGTGACCACAGACTGTTGAGCAGCTGAAGTTTTGTATCAGGCAAGAATGGACAAAAATTCCAATTGCTAAACTGTCACAATTAGTTTCTTCACTTCCCAAACCATTAGAAAGTGTTATTAAAAGGAAATGTGATGTAACCCAATGGTAAACATGCATCTGTCTAAATGTTGTTTATATTTACAAAATACAATTAAGCTGGTCAGTAAAATTATTGAAAAACTGTTCTTTGTATATTTGTCAGTTAAATAAATTTTCACATGAATTAACAAATCACAGATATTGCATTTGGCATTGCATTTTGGAAAATATCCCAACTGCTGATGTTCTCAATGTACCTTGACTTTTGTTATAACACTTTATTTACTTTTATTCCCACTGCAAAGGCAGAAACCTCTAGAAGGCAATTTGTATTTGCTGGTTGAAAATGATATAATAATAATGAAGTAATGAAGTTATAATAATACACCATATAATTGCTATGTTTTTATTAGGGAATAATGAATTTGTGATATTTTCTTTATCAACACAATGAAAGGTTCTTCATACCTTCCTGGTGAAACTGTCGTGAGAGATGTTATCTGCCAAAGCCAGTGTGTACATTCTGCCATGTAACAGGCTTTGAAAAGAGTTGATGAAACTGGACTTTCCAGCTCCAACTGATCCATGAAGAAGAATCCTGAGCTGCTGGCCTCCATCATGAGGTTTGTAGTTCTTCACATACTGTAGATTGCTCTGTTTGTCTCTGCTCAAGGAAGGAAACATTACATCAGAGTATAGACAAAACTCCCACATATGTCACATATTAACAGAGAAATTAATCAGGAGTACATCAAACAAGGAAAAAGGGAAAAACAAACAATCAATCACAAGGAAATTTCTGCGGTTTCTGCTGTGAAAGATTTCAATTTCAAGCTAACATTGATGGTATGGACACACTGACCCCCAGTTTATTGTCCTCCATGGTTCGTTGAGAACTGACAAATACACAACACATGTTCACATGAGACAAAAGATAATGAAAAAACACAGTTCTTCTTGCATCAATATGTAATAATCCAAAAATAAGAAATTTTTTTTGACAATCTTACGTGGAGAAGTTTTGGATGCATTTGATTTGGAGGGTTTATCTCCCATGGCTGTAGGATAAAATAGTTAAATACATCAAAATTAGATATTATCAGAATTTATTCAAAACTAAAAAAACAAAAACACCTGGAACACAATGAAAAAAAGCTTAAAATATGATTCATTTTGTCATGTTGACATCAGTTCGTACAATGGTCCTATTTTTATTCTTCAATAATCACGATGCTGGTATTAAAACAGACAGATATAAAGCACTGTCACAATCACAGGAAACACACATTAACACATTTGAGGATGAATGGAACAGAAGCATAGTACCTGTGTTGTTGGGTCCTGGAACAAAGTGAAAGACTGAATATGAGCCTTGGACTAAGGGAGAAATCTATGTAGACATAAGTTATGTAATTTTCATTATGAAGACGCACGTATCTTAAGAGAACCTCCCCTTAGTCTCTTCCGGCCCTTAAACCACACGTTTTCAGTTTCAGTTTCACAGTGCAAGACATTTTCTTTTGAAGCAATACAGTTTTGAGATGAATGTAGCACTCTGACAACACATGCAGAATTTGTTTTCATTGTCTTGCTGAAATAAGCAAAACATGTTGTCTACTTGGCAGCATACGTTGCTCCAAAACCTATATTGTTCAGCACCCATGCCATGTGCACTAATGCACTCCGATACCATCACAGATGCTGGTTTTTACACTGTTCACTTATTAAAAGACAGATGGTCCTTCTCCTCTTTAGCCCGGAGGACACAGCGTCCATGATTTCCAAACATAAATAAAAATTTTGACTCCTATAAATGAGCTCAGGTCCACAGCAGGCTGCAAAAGTTTCTGGATCTGGTTTATAAACAGTTTCCTCTTTGCATGGTTTCAAACTGCATTTGTGGGTGGGTCGATGATTCACAGACAATAGTTTTTGTAACCTTGGTTCTCTAAGTGGAGAGACTATCTCTCCACTGTTACATATTCCATATGCAGGGGGATGATCCCCTAAGGTCAGGTACGTGGAAACCTCTTTACTAGGGAACCAGCAGATGGCAGTATTTGTTTTGCCATCAGCTGGGACCCGATGACCAGAATTTCTGTTTTGTCTGAGTTCAGCTGGAGGAAATTATTTGACATCCATTTTTTAAGGCAGTTGTTAAGTGAACTCAGCATTCCAGGGTCTGTGGATCTGACAGGCAAGTACATTTGTGTGTCATCAGCATAAATATGAAAAGAAATACCATGTTTATGGATAATATGTCCAAGGGGAAGCAGATACAAGGAAAAAAAAATGGATCTTAAGACCGACCCCTGAGGCACACCATATTTAACTGGACAGAACGATGAGACATAGTTGTTTACAGACACACAAAACTTCCTATTTGACAGGTAGGATGAAAACCATTCTAGGGCAGTACCAGAGATCCCCACCCAGTGCCTCAGTCTGTCTAACATGATGTTGTGATCAATGGTGTCAAAAGCAGCGCTGAGGTCCAGGAGTACAAGGACTGAGCACATGCCTTCATCAGCAGACATTAAAAGGTCATTGGTGACTTTAAGCAGGGCAGTCTCAGTGCTGTGGTACTTCCTAAAACCAGACTGAAACTTTTCAAATATTTTGTTATTTTCCAGTACAGTGAGCAGCTGTTTGGACACAATTCTTTCTAGAATCTTTGCAATAAAAGGCAGTTTTAAAATTGGTCTAAAATTTTGTGGGAGGGAGGGATCTAAACCAGGTTTCTTTAAAAGTGGGTTCACGCAAGCCGTTTTAAAATAATCAGGGACACAACCAGTAGATAGGGAGCTGTTGAAAACAGAGATCAAATGGGGCCCAACAGAATCCATTACTTTCAGTAAAAACTTTGTAGGTATTACATCAAGTGGGCTGGAGGACACTCTCATTTGTGATACTGTTTTCAAAAGCTCAGACAAGTCGATGGGATAAAACTGGTTAAAACTCTCTTGTTGCTGGTGAGGAACCTCTGAGTAAGAGGCCGCGGGGGTAATAGGGGCTCTGATTGACACCACCTTATTGGTAAAATAAGATAAAAACAATTCACAGTCATCATTACTTCCAGCTGAGGCACAAGGAGGGGTTGGGTTTACCAGCTGATCCACAGTCTTAAACAGAAACCTGGGATTGTGTTTATGTGATGTGGGCTTTGTAGATCATTGGCAGACTTTCTGGGGAAGACCTGGTCTGATTTGGAGAGACGGCATCCATCCCACTTGGGAAGGAGCAGCTCTCATTTCTAGAAATCTGGCCAAGTTTATTAGTGGACCAAATCCATGACAACCCAGAGTTGAGACCAGGAGGCAGAATCGCAGTCTAACACACCTCTCTGCTCCTCCATTTCAGGAGTTACTTAGTGAAAATCCTATAGTGACGGTGTCTGTCCCCCGACCATCGAAATTATTTAAATCAAAGGTAAACAGAAGAAGAGCTGTGCATAAAAACCTCATAAAAATTAAAACCAAAAGAGCAATAGTGCAAACTAATAGGAGAGTTAAATGTGGACTCTTAAACATCAGATCTCTCTCTTCTAAAGGTGTACTAGTAAATGAACTAATATCAGATTATGATATTGATTTATTTTGTCTTACTGAAACCTGGCTGGGTGATGGAGAATATGTTAGCCTAAATGAATCCACCCCTCAGTCATATTAATACTCACATTCCTCGAGGCACAGGCCGAGGAGGTGGAGTTGCAGCTATCTTCGACTCTAGCCTACTAATCAGCTCTAAACCTAAACCAAACTATAACTCATTTGAAAGCCTTGTTCTTGGTCTTTCGCACCCAAGTTGGAAATCACTGCAACCAATTCTCTTCGTTATAGTGTACCGAGCACCTGGCCCGTACTCTGAATTCTTATCTGAATTTGCAGAGTTTTTGTCAACTTTAGTCCTTAAAACGGACAAAGTTATTATTGTAGGGGATTTTAATATTCACGTGGACGTTGAGAATGACAGCTTCAGTACTGCGTTCATCTCTCTGTTAGATTCCATCGGCTTCTCTCAGAGTGTTCATGAACCGACTCACTGTTTTAACCACACCCTCGACCTTGTTTTGGTGTATGGTATTGAAATTGAACATTTAGTGGTGTTCCCACAGAATCCCTCTTTGTCCGACCACTGTTTCATAACTTTTGAGTTTGTATTGCTGAACTACTCGCCATTGGGCAAAAATTTCTATACAAGATGTCTGTCTGATAGTGCTGTAGCTAAATTTAAGGATGCGATTCCATCAGCTCTAAATTCATTATCTAGTCACAAAGTAACAGAGGACTCCTATGCTAATTTCATACCCTCCCAAATTGATCATCTTGTTGATAGTGCTGCAGGCTCGCTGCGAATGACACTCGACTCTGTAGCCCCTCTAAAAAAGAAAATACTAAAACAAAGACGGTTAGCTCCATGGTATAATACTGAAACTCGCAAATTAAAGCAAATATCGCGGAAACTTGAGAGGAATTGGCGTTCCACCAAACTGGAAAATTCTCGTTTAATTTGGCAAGATAGTCTTAAAACTTGTAGGAAGGCCCTCCGTAATGCCAGAGCAGCGTACTACTCGTCATTAATAGAGGAAAATATGAACAACCCCAGGTTTCTTTTCAGCACTGTAGCCAGGCTGACAGAGAGTCACAGCTCTATTGAGCCAAGTATTCCCATAGCTCTCAGTAGTTACGATTTCATGAGCTTCTTTAATGATAAAATTCTAACTATTAGAGACAAAATTCACCAAGACCTGCCCTCAACTGGCACCGACTTATCTCTTAACTCAGGAACCTTAGAAACAGCTATAGAACCAGATACATGTTTAGACTGTTTTGCTTCCCTCAATCTTTACCAACTAACTTCAATAATTTCTTCATCTAAACCATCAACCTGCCTCTTAGACTCCATCCCGACTAGGCTGCTTAAAGATGTTTTACCCTTAGTCAGCACCTCTATACTAGATATGATCAATCTATCTTTATCAACAGGCTATGTACCACAGTACTTTAAAGTAGCTGTAATTAAACCTCTTCTGAAAAAGCCCAAACTTGATCCGGATGTTTTAGCCAACTATAGACCTCAGGAGGCAGACACCATCTCCACATTTAAGAGTAGGCTTAAGACTTTCCTCTTTGATAAAGCTTATAGTTAGGGCTGGCTCAGGTGAGTCCTGAACCATCCCTTAGTTATGCTGCTATAGGCCTAGACTGCTGGGGGATTTCCCATGATGCACTGAGCTCTCGCTCTCTCTCTTGCCCTCTCTCTCTCTTTCTCTCTCCCCCCCCTTCACCCCAACCGGTGGAGGCAGATGGCCGCCCACCCTGAGCCATGGTTCTGCTCGAGGTTTCTGCCTCTTAAAAGGAAGTTTTTCCTTGCCTCTGTCTCCTAGTGCTGCTCTTGGTGGGAACTGTTGGGCTTCTGTAAATAGAGTACGGTCTAGACCTGCTCTTTATGAAAAGCGCTGTGAGATAACTGTTGTTGTGATTTGGCGCTATATAAATAAAATTGAATTGAAAATTGAATTGAATTTGAATTGAACTATCACTCTCGTCAACGCCACCAGACTCCATTGATAAAAATAATAGTTTTACTTTACTTGGTCTACTGCTGCATATTGTGTTATGGTGGTATTTTTAACCCTTTAAAAACCTTGTCAGGTTGTGGAGTGTTTATGTGTGTGTTCTGTTGTAGGTGTCAGGAGGCGGGGTCGTCGTCATCAACATGTATTGGAGCCACCTGGGGCCCGGTGTTCCCCTTCGAGGCAACTCGAACTGCGTCGGTGACGACACTATGGGAACGCCTTTGGGCATGGCAGGGCTGAAACATGAATGAAACTACTCCAATCCTATTGGTGTTGCTTGATGGATTATCATGAAAAAAGCCTTTTTATGCTGCATTCAAACATTGATTGGCTGATTTTATAGATTGTCAGACACAGAAGGGATAAAAGTAAAAACACGTGTTTTCCACATGGTCTCAAGATGTTGAAAGACAAAAACCCCCCACAGAGAATCAGATGACATTCAACATAAATACTAAACAGTTTCATTGTCATTTCAAATTTCATTATCAATCTGTTACCCTGATCCATAATAATGTCCTGCTGACAAAGTACTTTGTTACTGTAGGCTACTTAAGTAGTTTTTAATCGGTATCTGTTCTTTACTTGAGTATTTTTAGTTGTTGTAGCATACGCAGAGACAGTCCAGCACAGAGCTGGACGGCCCTGCCTCACTTTCTTGTCAAGGGTGAACGCGAATGTTTACAACTTTGATGAGAGGATGAATAGGGTTAGGCACGAGCAGAGAAAAACTCAATGAGAGTGAAGTGCAGGAACAGCAGTCAGGTAAACTTGTGTTTTCCATGTTGATTTTGAGTGTGACTCCAAATCCAGACCTCCATGGGTTGATAAATTTGATTTCTATTGATAATTTTTGTGTGATTTTGTTGTCAGCACATTCAACTATGTAAAGAAAGGAATATTTAATGAGATTATTTCATTCATTCAGATCTAGGAGGTGTTATTTTAGTGTTCCCTTTATTTTTTTGAGCAGTGTATATAAAATTTTATAAAAATCTGTGGATGCATTGTTGATTTCTCTGGGTTATGAGTCAGATTCCCAGCTGAGTTCTTTAAAGAGGAAATTGTTATTTTATCTTTATTCAATTTCAATTGGTTGGCTAAGAATCTGCTGGATTTATGTTCAAAGTTCTCCAAGCGTAGTCTCTGCAACAGAAATTGGGTCTTTTTATCAATAATTTCATTTAATTCAAGTTTTAATTTTCTCAGATCATTCAGCATGTGTTCCTGTGGGGAGGCAGCAAGGGTAGTTTCTGTTTTTATTTTTTGTTCTAGCTCTAACTCACGAGATCTCTAAGGCAGGATTATTTTACCTCTTATGACTGTTGTGCTGCCTCCCAAAGAAGACATTATAAAATCTAGATCTTTAAGCAATGATGCATTAAGTCTCCAACCACTAGTTGGCCGTGTGACCCTTTTTTTAGTACTGATAGTGATAGGGTGAATCTGAGTGTCGGAAATGTCATAATTGAGCTGCTAACCAAAAAATAGTCAAGGCGAGAATATGAGTGGTGGACTGGTGAAAAGAAGGTATATTCTCTAAGAGTGGGGTGGTGAGAACGCCAAACATCGCAGACACCAAAATCGCTCATGTATTGTTTAAGGGTGTCTGTTGATTTCCAAATACGGTGACCACCTGCCGTACTGAGCCTGTCAACTGCTGGATTACATACCATGTTGAAGTCGCCTCCTAATATAAGAGCTGTGTCTGAGTTAGCAGAGAGTGAGTTGAAGAAAGCATGAAAAAAGGAGGGGTCGTCAACATTCGGGCCATAGATATTGGCGATTCATAAAGGAGTATTTTGAAAAGAAATGTTAACAATAATAAATCGACCTTCTGGATCAATAGTAGTGGTATTATGTTTGAAGTGTGTTTTTCTATGTATCATAAATTTGTTTTGAGTTATAACAGGCTGAGTACGAGTGAGGAAACTGTGGTGAAGTTAGTTTATCTGCTGTCTTGGGTAAATGAGTCTCCTGTAGTAGGACAATGTCTGCTTGCAGATTATTTAGATGGTTAAAAATTTTTAATCTCTAATTTTTAAGCTGTAATGATGTGAGAGGCGCTGTGACCATGTGATGAGAAGATATGATCATGCATATTGCACATGTCATCAATATAAAAGCAATATTATTTCTATTGTATTTCATTTAAAAGCATGTGATATTTATTTGTCATAAAGGCTTAAAAACATTTCATTTCATATTCATATTGGTTGTTAGTTAAAATGATTTGTATTGTGTGTAAACATGATTAATATGTGAACACAATTTATGTGCAAATTATTTGTGAAGCTACATAGAAGCCTTTTGTATTTCTTCTGTTTTATTCTGTAGTTTTCACGGTGTTCATGGTGCACGTTGAAAGGAATAATAAATCGACACCCGTTTGAAACTCTCTGCGTCTTGATCAATAAATCCAAGGGGCCGCTACAGTGAAAACTCATCGCTGCACCAGCCCTGTCATCCCTGGTGAGAAGGTGACGCCATCACATCCGAGGTCCAACTACCAACCTGATACCAGCCAGTTTACATCGCTTCCATCCAACTCCTGCACCCAGGCAAGACTTGAAATGGACAGCATGCTTAAGGTACAACTAGAGATGCAAAAAGAGACACTGGATGCCAAGGAGCAAAGAGGCTAAAAAATGGACAATTTCTTCACACGCAAACTTACAGCATAACTGAAGTGACTTAAATAATAACGTGGTATTATAAGGTCAAAATAACTTGTGAGCTAATTCTCAGTTCCTAACGCTTCTAAAAATTGTGACTATTTCAAGACCAATGTGCTTGTGTCATGTCTATTTATGAAAAGGTTGAAGGGTGAATTTTGTTGTTACTGCAGTTTTATGCTAAAATCCTTTTAGATGTCCATAATTTGTTAACGCTTGGCATAAAAATTACTCTGTAGTAAAAGATAACTGCAGCTTACAAGTGCAAATTCAGGCGTAGGACAATCAAAGGCTACACTCGACTTAAAGCAGCAGCACAAACAAACAAGATGTCACGTAAAGACACACCATGCAGGTCCAGCTCACGTGAAAGAAAGCTAACAGAGAAAGGCCAAGAGATGCATGACCAAGACACCAGAAAACGTGAGAAAGCATTTAACAAGACCTATGACTCTTGGAAGCTCGTAGTAAGGGAGACTAGGAAAAAATTAAAAACCCTCTGTTCATCAGAAGACCTTAATGAATTACAGCAAGACATTCAAGCAAAGCATGATGACGTAGGCCAGCAGTATGAACCTATCCTACGTAACGGTAACACCACACCAGAGACTGTAAAGAAAATGGATGCCTGTGTTACGCTAACAAAAGACATTTGTGACCTCATAAGTAACCATCTAGAGACCATTAATCAAGATTATAATGACCAACTTGAGAAGGAAAGGGTAAGAGAAACATTAAGCAAAGATGAATATGGGTCTGTCTTTGTCCACACTAAAACTGAAACGGTAAGCTCTGCGGAGTCACCGGAGAGATTGAGCAACCACTCCAGCTCAGCCAGTACCCACAGCAGTAGAGTAGATGCACAAGCAGAGCTTGCGGCTAAGCTGGAACAATCAAAAGCCATGAAAGAAACCAAGCACAGCAAGCACATCTTCACAAGTTAGAGAATGAATGGAAACTTAAAGAGGCAAAAATGTTAGTAGAAATGAAACAAAAAGAGGTGGAAATGCAACAACAGTTGGAACAAGAGAGAGCCAAATTGCAGCAGTTACAAGCAGCAAAAGACGTTGCCATAGCAGCAGCTCGTGTGAGAGCATATGATGATTTTGAAGGTTTTGAGAACCATGATGAGGAGATTGACAAAACTAACTCTGCTTGCTACAGAACGGAAACTGAACCTCGATTAAATCCTGATGCTGCATCCTTCCAACTTCACCAAGCTGCTCCTGAAGTGACAATGACCCAGGAGTCTGTCAGTCTAGCCCAAGCAATCGCCAGCTCATTAAGCATGAATCGCTTGCCGGTTCCCGAACCAACCACGTTCAGTGGTGACCCTTTACAGTTTACAGATTGGAAGATGTCATTCATAGCTCTTATTGACCGAAAACCTCTCCCACCAAGTGAGAAGATGTTCTACCTCAAAAATTATCTTGCTGGAGAGGCGCGCAAAGCTGTAGAAGGTTTCTTTTATCGAGATTCAGAGAGCGCATACAATGGAGCATGGAAAGCCTTACAAGACAGATATGGGAACCCGTTCATCATTCAAAAGGCTTTCCGAGATAAGCTCATGAGATAGCCAAAAATCAACACAAACGACCCATTAGCTCTACAAGGGTTCGCTGACTTCCTCCAAGGCTGCACTGAGGCGATCCCACACGTCAAAGGATTAGCTATCCTTAATGATTGTGAGTAAAACCACAAGTTGCTCAAAAAACTACCAGAATGGATAGTGCGCAAGTGGAGTCGAATTGTTGTAGAGGAACTTGACACATGCGGAAGCTATCCAGACCTTGCATCCTTCACAAAGTTCCTGAGCAAAGAGGCACGGATAGCCTGTAACCCTATTGCTTCTCCACTGTTGATGAATTTCAAGGCCATAGATGAAAGATCACTAAAGAGAGCCAAAGCTTTCAATACAAAAGCACAAACGAAGAGTTTCGCTCAGGAGAAACAAGAAACAAACGGCAGTAAACCAAAATCACCTTGCTCCGTCTGTAAAAGTGAAGCTCATAACATCATCAAGTGTCCCACCTTCGCAGCAAAGAGTGCTGAAGATAAGAGGGCATTCATCTGTGAAAATCGGCTGTGCTTTGGGTGCCTGAGGAAGGGTCACATGACCAAAGATTGTAAGAGGCGACACACATGCAACATATGCAGCCGTCATTACCCAACCTGCTTGCACGATGACATGAAACAAAGACCTGTGGAAGCAACAACGAATACCACAGAAAACCATGCAATCTTGGAAACGCACAAGGTCGTGTCCCATACATCAACACAACGTGCTGCCGCTACCTCAAGTATTGTCCCAGTCCTTGTGTCTTCAATACAAGAGCCACACAGAGAAGTACTTACATATGCAATACTGGACACACAGAGTGACTCCACGTTTGTCTTAGAAGATGTACTTGACAAACTGAACGTGGATGCCCAGCCAGTAAAACTGAAACTGAGTACTATGACGGCTATTGACACAATCATATCCAGCAAGAACGTCCATGGTCTACAAGTTCGAGGACTGCACTCTAAGAACCACATCCAAGTACAGCAGGCCTACAGCCGTGACTTTATCCCGGTGGACAAGTCTTACATCCCAACAAGGAAACCGCATTACTGTGGCCTCATCTCAGACATTTGGCAGATAAGTTACCACCCCTTCAAGAATGTGATGTAGGGCTCCTGATTGGATATGACTGTCCATCAGCACTGGCTCCTCTTGAGGTCATCATTGGGGAGAAAAATCAACCGTTTGCACAGAGATCAAAACTAGGATGGAGTATCATAGGCTCATCAAACCCTCACCTAGATAGACAAGGAAGTCAGAGCTTTGTGCATTGGCTCACAGTAAAAGAACTGCCAATTCCATCGGCGACAGATGTTCTAAAAGCCCTAGAATCAGACTTCACAGAGAGAGCTTATGAAGATAAATATGCGTCCCAGAACGATGTTCATTTCATACAGTTCCTCAGTGACAACATCACACAGAAGAAAGATGGGCATTATGAGATGCCCCTCCCTTTCAAGGGAAACAGTCCACCCAACCTACCAAACAACAAGAGACTAGCCACAGTTCGCCTGCAGTGCCTTAAGAAGAAATTAAAGACCAACAAACAATATTATAATCAATACAAAACATTCATGGAAGAAACAATTAACAAGGGTGATGCAGAGCCTGCCCCTACAACATCTGCTGGAGAGACTGAGTGGTACCTTCCGCATCACGTCATCTATCACCCCAGAAAACCAGACAAGCTGAGGGTTGTATTTGACTGTTCAGCCAAATTCCATGGGGTTTCTCTAAACGACACTCTTTTAACTAGGCCTGATCTTATCAATCCTCTGGTAGGAGTTCTTTGCCGCTTCAGGAAGGAGGCCGTAGCGATTATCTGTGATATCGAAAGAATGTTTTATCAGTTCTCGGTTACTCCTGAGTCCCGGAATTATCTGAAATTCCTCTGGTGGAAAGGTGGAGATTTGGAGAAGGAACCACAGGAATTCAGGATGGTGGTTCATCTCTTCGGAGCCGCCTCATTCCCAGGATGCGCCAATTTTGGCTTGAAACATCTGGCACGGCAACACAAAGCTACCTATCCATTGGCATCAACATTTGTAGAGAAGAACTTTTATGTTGATGACGGGTTAGTCAGCATCCCATCGGTCGAGGAAGCCAAGAAACTGATCACTGAGTCACAGGAGTTGTGCAAAAGAGGAGGCCTACGCCTCCATAAATTCAACTCAAATGAGGAAGCAGCCCTCGCCACCTTAGATCCCTCAGAAAGAGCAGCAACCATCAAACCTCTGGGACTCGATCCAACCCTATCAGAGCGTGCACTCGGCATTCAATGGTCGATTAAAACGGACACTTTCAGCTTTAGCAGCAACTTAAAAGATCAGCCTTCAACCCGGCGTGGTTGCCTTTCTGTCATTGCCTCTCTTTATGACCCACTTGGATTCATCGCTCCATTCAGTCTAACTGGAAAGCGTATACTTCAAGAGCTGTGTCACAGAGGCATCGGATGGGATGATCCACTCCCAGAAGATATGAGGCCACGGTGGGAGGAGTGGATAAATGGGCTTCACAGGTTGAAAGAGGTTTCAATTCCGAGATGTTACCACCCATATGACTTCCACAACATTGTCAGAGTAGAGCTGCACCACTTTTCGGATGCCAGCTGCGTGGGATACGGTGCATGTTCTTACCTCAGGTATAAAAATGACAAGGATGAAGTCCATTGCAGTCTCGTGTTGGCGAAAGCAAGAGTTGCACCCTCAAAGGTCACAAGTATCCCGAGGCTAGAACTCGCGGCAGCTGTGGTTTCTACAAAAGTCAGTGTCATGTTAAAAGGTGAACTTGACATAAAGATTGATGAAGAGGTTTTCTGGACAGATTCACAAGTTGTGCTTGGGTACATTAACAATGATGCCCGTAGGTTCCACATATATGTTGCGAACCGTGTTCAGCTGATAAGGGATAACAATGATCCCAGTCAGTGGCACTATGTAGACACCGCAGAAAACCCGGCAGATCATGCTTCCCGAGGTCTTCGTGCCATCAGAATTACTCGTGGGTGATCCAGAAGTCAAGACAATTCAGGTGCTTGCAACAGAAGTCAAAAACTACAATGACATCCTCAGGCGTTTGAGTCAGTTTTCCTCCTGGACAACAATTCTTAAGGCGGTGGCAAGAATCAAGAGGCTGGGGTCTAAACAGAAACAACACAGTGAGTATGTGACTGTTAAGGAGCGTGAGAAGGCTGCAGACGAAGTGATTAAGATCTTACAGCAGCAAGCCTTCCCCCAGGAGATAAAGATGCTTCAGGGCAAAAGAGACCTTCCAAAATCAAACTCTCTTTTCCGTCTCGACCCTATCTGGTCTGAAGGACTCCTCTGTGTTGGTGGGAGATTGAACCAGTCATCGCTCTGTCACAAAGTTAAGCACCCAGTCATCTTATCATCACCAAGCTGATTGTGTCCCATTTCCACGCTAAGACATATCATCAGGGGCGAAGCCAGACTTTAATGGAGCTTCGGGCCAACGGATTCTGGGTAATTGGTGGGAGCAAGTTGGTTGCTAAGCTGATACACGCTTGTGTGTTTTGCAGGAAACTGCGACGGCCGACAGAGACACAGCAAATGGCCGAACTTCCCAAAGAACGCGTCGAAGCCTCAGCACCTTTCACATACAGCGCCATGGACTGTTTCGGCCCGTTCATTGTAAAGAAAGCCCGCAAAGAATACAAAAGATACGGCTTGATTTTCACATGTCTGTACTCTAGAGCTGTTCATATTGAAATGCTCGAAGATTTGTCAACAGACTCATTCATCAACTCATTGAGATGCTTCATCAGCCTGAGAGGAGCTGTTCAACAACTACGCTCTGACCAAGGCTCTAATTTTGTTGGCGCCAGGAATGAGCTCAAGGAAGCACTTAAACAATGTGACACTAAGCTGCTGGAAATCTTCCTGACTGAGAAGCAGTTAGAATTTGTCTTCAATGCTCCCTCTGACAGTCACGCAGGCGGTGTCTGGGAACGCCAGATCAGAACTGTTAGAAACGTGCTGAATGCCACCTTTGCACAGTGCCCAGGTCGACTTGATGACACCTCCCTCAGAACACTGCTATATGAGGCCATGGCTATTGTTAACAGCCGCCCATTAACAGTGGATGGAATCAATGATCCTCAGGCACTGGAGCCTATAACACCGAATCACCTCATACTGATGAAATCTAAAGTTGCTCTTCCTCCTCCTGGAGTATTTGTCAAGGAGGACCTGTATGCGACAAAAAGGTGGAGAAGAGTTAAGTATCTTATCGAACAGTTTTGGAGCCACTGGAAAAAGGAGTATCTGTTGAACTTGTCCATAAGACAGAAATGGCACTCACCTCAGCGCAACCTCAAAGTGAATGATATTGTCATTATTAAAGATGACAATCTCCCAAGAAATCAGTGGCAACTTGGACAAGTGATTGAGACTGTTCAAAGTAGTGATGGCTTAGTTCGTCGAGTTAAAGTGCACTAGGATTACTACTACTAGTACTAGGATTTGGTGGGAGTGTAAATGTCTGATAACAGGCTGAATACGAGTGAGGAAACTGTGGTGAAGTTAGTTTATCTGCTGTCTTGGGTAAATGAGTCTCCTGTAGTAGGACAATGTCTGCTTGCAGATTATTTAGATGGTTAAAAAATTTTAATCTCTAATTTTTAAGCTGTAACGATGTGTTTCAGCCTGTGAGAGGCGCTGTGACCATGTGATGAGCAGATATGAGCATTTCTGAGGTAGAGGAGGGTTTTTGAGCTTCAGAGATTAAATTAATCAAAATGAGAGTTAATGTAAATTCTGATTTTAATGACTCATCTCTCATAAGTGAACAAAACAAAAGTCTGTAAAGATGTGTTATTATTCTAGATGTATTCTATATGTTCCTTAATATAAATTCGGGCTCCTTTAATCTCTGAATTTAAGGCCTCACACATATATGCATGATAAAGAAGTCCACTAAAAAGTTAATTAAAGTTATGAGAGCAGCTCACTGTTAAGACTTCACTTTGTTCTGTTAAGATTAAAATTCAGTAACTTATAAAGACACTTATTCCTGCACATTCCACCTTAAAGAGAAGATAAAAATAGCATTTACAACACAAACAAACAGGAACAATAGAATCGTCTTGATGAATGTGTCATTTTTTTTCTTTATGCTGCAATAAAACAAAATGTTTGAAGCTTTACATTGTGCAGCTTGTAAATGTCTGATAAATCGCATTAATATTCTCCTACATAGTATTATATTTATATATTTAATAAGACTTAAAAGACACTGATTGTGAAGTAATGTTGATACAGTATAACGAACCCCTTTTAGTTTTTCTCAGAGCTACTCATTATAAGCGATGAAATCTTACATGAACACTCCATTCTGTTTTTAGCACTTTTAGTTATTTCACAATTTTCTCTGATTTGAGTGGGCAGGACTCAAATAGTTAGTCAGTTAAATCTGATCACACACACACACACACACTCCTATAGAACCAGATTAGCTCAGGTTCTGACTGTTAGATTCTTCAGAAAGAATAACCAAAGATGTTTGTTTTGTTTTTTTAAAACCTTAATTGTTGCTAATTTAGTCATAAATATTTCATGTTGGGAAGAAATACTAAAAACATTTGAAGCCACATTTTCAGGGGCTTTACACTAAAACATACAAATATTCAAAAAATCAGGAATTCATATACAAGATTGTTATAAAACCTGATTGTTTGTAATGAAATACAGCCTTTTTATGCTGCATTCAAACATTGATTTTATAGATTATCAGGCACAGTACGAATATCTAAAGGAAAACATTTGTTTTCAACATGGCCCCACGATGTTAGAAAACAAAGAAAACAGAAAGAAGCATGAGACTAAAATCCAAAAGCACATCACCACAATTAAAGAAATAAAAAAAAACTCCACATCAAAAAACAAAAACAGCTTAAGTAACAATGCCATTTCAAATGACATTATCAATCTGTTACCCTGATCCATAAAAATGTCCTGCTGACCCAACATGAAGCTGAACACCACCAGTAAAAAGGAACTTCTGGCTACATTATTCACTGGCAGCACTTTACATGAAGCACACACCTGGTATTATAGCTGCTGAGTATGCAGGACCTCTGTTATCTGAGAACACTGAGGAGCATGTCTCAACATTCAGACTGACTCTTTTTGAAGTTGATGCCGTCTTCTCCAAAGTTGATGATGTTTGTCAGTGCGCTCAGGAGCAGCGAGTCAACATCATTGTTGAGGTTGATTTCTTCATGGTAGTTCTTCACAGGGAAGATGCAGTTCATGGGAATACCCACTTCTGCACTGAACTGCTCCATCTACAGTTTAAAAAGATCAACAGCTCAGTTAACATCTCAGAGTTTTAAAGGCTTTTTGTGCTCACTGCACCAATCTGGACTGGACAACTGATAACAACTTTATTAAGTGGATCAGGTGTTGGCCAAACGTAACCGATCCATGCATTTTACAACGAAGGCAGTGTCGTGGAAATTGTATATTTCCCGGTGGAGAATTGAACAAATAAAATAATTAGGCTACAACAAACTGTTGTTTTGGGCTAATTTATTAAAAATGAGAAAAGAACAGAGTTCAGCTGGCTCAGATGTGTACCATGTGGAAAGAGCTGCATAAACTTTTTAAGACAATGGCACAAATGTTTTGTCTACAGAGGAGCCTTTCTCAGCCTTGAAACTTTGGGAAGGGAACAAGAAGAAAACAATTCAACAGCATATTGGACAGTATAATAACAAAGAAGGTTGAGTATTAAGCATGCATATAAGTAATAATAGTAATTTAAGCATAATAGCAATTTTTACCACCACATGCAGTGGTAGGCCTTTACTGTGAAACTGAAAATGGAGACTGCCGTTAGCGGTTAGCTAACATCAACAGAAGTTGGCTTGATCTAAGACAAGATATCTGTTGCAACAATGACTTTCTGTTGTCAGGATTGGGAGGCTGCGTACAACAATTCAATATGTCCTTCACATGTCCCTTCAAAGCCTGTTTTATGTCTTCCACTTTGACACCTTTGTTTGGATCCAGACCCATGATGTCACTGAAGACAAAAGGGTAAAATGACTGTGGACTTTCTTTTTGGATCTTGTAGGTTGTGTACTGTAAAGCACATATGGAGAAAAGGGCAGTTATTATATTATTACCACTATAGAGCAAACATAGACACATTAATACCCAGCGAGCATATACAGTATCTCACAAAAATGAGTACACCCCTCACATTTTTGTCAATATTTGATCAAATCTTTTCATGTGACAACACTAAAGACTAAACACTAAAATTACACTTTGCTACGAAAAAAAGTAGTGAAAGTGAAAGTAAAGTAGTGAGTGTGCAGCTTGTATAACAGTGTAAATTTGCTGTCCCCTCAAAATAACACATCACACAGCCATTAATGTCTAAACTGCTGGAAACACATCAAACTTTTTTATTTGATTTACAGCTGGAAGCTGGAAAGTGGAATCTTTTCCCATTCTTGCTTCATGTACGTCTTCTGCTGCTCAACCATCTGGTACGCTGCTGCCACCACTAGGGATAAAGGCAGGCTGCAGCGTATCATTCACTCTGCAGAGACGGTGATTGGCTGCAATCTTCACTTCATGACTTCAGGACCTGTACGCCTCCGACGAGCAGGAAAGATTGCAGCTGACCCCTCCCACCCCGGACACAAACTGTTTCAGACTCTCCCCTCTTGCAGGAGGCTGCGGTCCATCAGGACCAAAACCTCTCGCCACATAAACAGCTTCTTCCCGTCTGCAGCCTCATTAACAAGGCCCAGGTCCCCCACTGACACTCCCCCTTTCAAATAATACAATCGTCTCTGCACATGTAAATATTATTTCATTTCATATGATGCACATTGGACATATGTGTTGTTAATTGTTCATCTTTGTTGTGGTATATTTTTATATATTTATTTACACAATATCCTATTCCACAACACGTCTGCACAACACAAACCGGAATAATGCACATGTAAATATCTGCGATGAAATTTTATTTCTATAGCTCCAATTCATAACAGAAGTTATCTCATTAGACTTCTCATGATAAAGCAGAATTCAGCAGTTCCAGACCATAATCTTTGTAATTTTATTAACAGACAACCAACAATTCCCACCATGAGCAAGCACTTGGCTACATTGGCAAGGAAAAGGCGGTACATACAAAACGGAGAGCTATTGAGGAAATAGTCACTTAATTTTAACAAAAAAGTGTATTGGATTACAATCACTTGCTAATCCTAAAATATGACAGTGCCTGACCATTAAGGGCTTTGTAGGTGTGCAGAAGGATTCTTGTAAGTTCACGTGCTGCAACATTCAGGCAGCCTGATAATAAGGAACTGCAGTAATCCAGCCTGCATAGACTGTATAAAAGAAGTGGATGTAGCCATTGTGACGTCGCCCGTTGGTTTGTTGACTACCGTTTTGAAGCCTCAAGTTTGGCATTTGGCCGTCGCCATCTCGTTTTTTTTTTTTTAGCCAAAAGAGATCATATTCAGATGAGAAGGTGGAGCTAGCTTGCTCAGTTATCAAGGTTTATCTGTAAATCACAAACTGTGATATTTAAGCTAGTTTTGGCTTAGAAAATTGCAGGTCAACCAGGTTTTACATTTTTAAGGCCTCAAAGTTGCGAACTGATTGGTTTCATCTGGCTTGATCGATAGATAATTGAGTATCATCTGCATAACAATGAAAATGTATTGCGGTTCAGTATGTAAGTTTCAGTGGCATCTAGAGGTAAAACCAACTCCTCACACTGTAAACAGCTGATCACTCATCACAGAAAATGAGTGATCAGCTGTTTGCAGTGATGGCGCATAGATAAGATGCTTGCCTTTTGGTGTGGGAGACCTGGGTTCGATTCCCACAGTGAGCCATCCACCTTGTGTCAAGACACTTAAACCCTCGTTGCTCCAGAGGCGTGCGACCTCTGACATGTATAGCAATTGTAAGTCGCTTTGGATAAAAGCGTCAGATAAATGTATGGGATTGGTGCTCCTCGGTGTGACAGTTTAAGGCAGAACTCCGCAGCCGCTCGGCTCTCTGCCTTTAAATCCTTCGTGTCCATCGGGTTCAGGTTCAGCACTTATAATAGTATCTGACTGAACAGTAACTCCATTACAGGAGGTAGCTAAATCTCACATTGCCTGTTTGTAAAGTTTACCATTAACATAACGTCAGCTAACTGAGAGCTGAGCCTTTACAACTTCACACAGACGCCTTTTCTTCAAAGCATTCTCACCTTAATGTCTAACACTAAGGTTAATCTAATAGCGTTACATTTTGGCTTCTGTCAATCAAAGCGGCCACACCCCAAATAATGCAGAATTTTAAGGCTTAATATAATTTAAACAGGTGAGTTATAAAAAAAAAATTCACCACCCTCACAGTTGTCACAAAGGGCAAATTTAGCGATATGCACTAAAACCATTTTTTGAACCAGGCTGTAAACATGTTTTATTCTGCTGTAAAGTTGGGCTTTTTAACATAGGGGTCAATGGAGATTGACTCCCTTCTGCAGCCAGCCTCAAGTGGCCACTCGATGAATTGCAGTTTCAGATACTTCCGTATTGGTATCGGAGGAGAAGCTACGGTGGCCGACGCTCTGTCGGCTCTTGTGCTAAATAATACGTGTGGTCCTCCATTTATCCGAATTTCACTTCTCTATTTATACACACTCCTTAAAACAAAGATTAACTAAGGTTTTGAGAGTTAAACGCTTAATAACCAAAGACATTTGTTTTTTATTGCTGCTTAAAATATCTCACTAAAGTTACTTAAAATTACAAAGATTGCTGAGATCAAGCTGCTTATTCAAATCCAACATGATGTTCTACTTTTCGCATGTCGTCTACCACAATTAATACATAAATTGTTAAAATAATCCAGATTAACGTTACATTAATTAGAATAAATTCAGACAGGATTAGAATTGAATATTGTAAATATAACTAAATGTTGTTTCTAGAGCAGCAACAGTAAAGTCAATATATACTATACACTTTAACAGGTATATTGATTAAGTATTGGCGTTTTACTGATGAATGTTATGCATTAAGGCCTCCTTACAGTAGCAAGCTGTCATCACCTCAGTAATCTTCACTTCTCTGTATGTGTGGGAGCTCACAGGATTTCTGTATTCTTAATTTGTTGTTCACCATGTAACGTTGGCATAATCACAGACAGAATATGCTGAGTTTATTATGTCCTCTGATTTTAATGCATCAGGTATGCGTAGAGGTGTCAACATCTCAAAGGCTTCCTGCACACCTGTAGCCATGACAACACCAACATGTTCTCACTTCCATCTCTTCACATATGGTTGCTTTGTCAAGACCCCTTGTGCAACAAGTTCTGAAAATGTCAACTGTGTAAATCACGCAAAATAGTTTTTAACCTGAGAAGAAATCTCATCACGCTTTAATCTTGCAAGACTGACGCAGAGACCGTCCAGCCGCAAAGAGCCTATCTGTAAAAGCCAAAGAGATCGAGGTGTTTATCAGGGGAACTACAGCTCACAATCCATTCCAGCACAGCAGCTCGCTGCTTGTTTGGGACGCGCTTGTTGTCCAAAAACAGACATTTTAGCCTATTTTCCTGCACCACTTACAGATAGCCGACTATAAAAGTCACAAATGGCAACAACTGTATTTGGTTGTGTTTTCTCACTATGAGTATTTTATTTATCACTGCACCTTTACATCAAAGGGAAATATGATGAATTACCAGACATTACCAGTGTGAAGAAGTTTTAGATTTACAAACCAAAGAAATATGTATTTTGCATCTTCAGCTCTACAAGAGCTTAAAATAAAGTTATGATGGTTTGTTCATTTGAATAATTAACAGCGTGTAATACAGCGAATGAATATGTAGGTAGTCTACAGTATATGTTTTAAAAAAGCTGCAAACAGAAATACAAAGATCTACTGAATGTCATAGAATGATATCCCTACGCAGAATACGTGGTTATAGATGATGGATGGCTGTGTGAACATTACGCATCGTCTTATTGTTGTTGCATCTCTTCTCCGAAGTCGAGGATGTGCGTCAGCGTGTTCAGGATCAGTGAGTCAGTGTCGTTGTCTAAGTCGGTTTCTTCATGGTAGTTCTTCACAGGGAAGATGCAGTTCATGGGAAAACCCACTTCTGCACTGAACGTCCCCATCTAAGATAAAAGAATCACATCTCAGTTCACAAATTACAGCTCAGAGCTTTGTGCCAAGTGGAGATGTGTAAACTCATAAAAACTTACCAATGACTTCAGTTTCCTGCTCCTGTAGACGTTCTTTACATCTTGTTTGATTTCAGGACAAGCTGCATCAATTTTGGTGAGGACGGCCACTTGAGGAATTCCTGCCAGGAGAACAGGAAACATTAAGGTGGACCAATTACATTTGACTTTTATCCAGCCAGACCACAGCTGCTGTTCTACTACTATAGAAACCTACAGGAGGTAAATTAATCCGAGTGTTTGAATTATTGGTTCCATCGACCTCAGTGTGGATACGAATGTAAAAGTTGATTTCTGCTCTCACCCAGATCACTGGCCTCCTCCCTGATGTGCTGTATTGCTTCTACATCATCTTTTTTCATCAGAGACACTGTGCTGGCATCAATGACACAAACCAGAATGCGCACTTTGTCGTTGGCAGTTGGATCTGTGTTGTAGAATCGATCCTCCTTTGATATCTTACGTTCAGAATTAAACTGAAAAACAAAGTCAGATCTAGTTGAGGTAACTTCATTACTTTTTAACCTGGATCCTATTTTCCCATGTTGTTGTGTCTAATGTGACTAATTGGGCAAACTTACCTTTTGTTTAATCTATAATGTTACATCACTCTCGTCAAAGCCAGACCTCGCCTTTTACCTCGCTGAACGAAGGAGTTACTGGTCTACTGCTGCCTTGATTGGTTAGTTTATTTGTGTTATTGTGTGACTTTGGTGTTTTCAACCCTTTAAAACATAAATATGAGCAGTGGGGACATTAAGGGAATTCTATTCTGGTGTGTTTGTGTGTGTGAGTGCACGGAAGTAGTTCATGCCACTGCTGTTAAAAACGTCTGGACACGCCACTGTTTAGAGGACATACTTTGACGGGGTGCAAAGATTACAGCTCTGTTTCACTGTTGCCAACTGCAGCGCACTAGATTAAAACTGCACCAGTTTCAAAAATGTTGTCCCAGTAAGTCACAAAGACACGGGAATATAGGGTCCAGGTTGGAAAATACCCTTTAAAAGATGTCAATAACTAAGATTAATATAATGAGAAACTGATTAACTGTTTTGTTTTAACTAAATAATGTCAAAGTTTTAAAAATGCAGTAACTACCGTGTAACCGTCTCTCACATGTCCCTTCATCACCCGTTTGACGTCTTTCATGTGATTTCTTCTGTTTTTGAAGCTGGTGTTTCGCAGGCCTGCCATGTCATTGAGGACAAACGGGTAAAAGGTGTTCCTGCTTCCTTTTTGGATCCTGTAGGTTGTGTACTGTGAACCACATGTAGACAAAACGCAGTTATTAAGCATGTAGTCTTTTAGCATTGTGGGTAATGTAATCTCTGGTTCTGCTGCATCAATATTAAAACATTTAAACATACAGATTCTGACGATGTTTCCAGTTTTACACATGCAAGTACAGTGATTGTATGTTGACTTTTGAGCACTGCCAAAATGTGGAACTACTGGACTGTGACGGACCACATCCTGTGTGGACAAACAGGATGCAGAGCTGTGGCTGAAGTTGCTGCGCTGATAATGTGCTGCTTTCAGTCTGTTTGGACAATGTGTTAAACCGTTTATGTGCACAGAACTAGCGGCATCAGTGTTAGTTGTTGGGATGAGGACTATGAATGGTTACTTAGCTTTGTTAGGTTTTATAAACATTTCCAAAGCTTTGCATATACAGTACATTTGAGATTATTTCCTACTCACTATATCAACAGAATTAAACTTTTCTTCATACGGTTTTGGTGCAACTGAAGGTAGAAGCTGTATTATCCACCCTAGCCTGACTGCACATTCTGTCTTCTAACACGCTGCGGACAGAGTTGATGAAACTGGACTTTCCAGCTCCAACCAGACCATGAAGTAAAATCCTCAGCTGCCGGTTTTCAGGTTGGGGTTTGTAGTTGTTGACATACCGCAAAGCGCTCCGTTTGTCTCTGCTCAGGGAAGGAAACTTAACATCACATTCAAAACAAAAACTGAGATAACGTGCAACAACTGAGCAGTAAAAGAGTAAAAAAATAATAACTGAGCTTTTTAGGTTCTGTGAAATATAAAAAAACACAAACTCACTCCCAGTTTATGTTTCTCCATGGCGTATCAAGAACTGACAAGTACAAAACAAAATGTTTGATCACTGATATCACAGTGCAACATGTGATTAAATAATAAAAATCTGTAAGTCATCTTACGTGGAGGTGGATCTGCAGGTTTAGAATTTCTTCCTCCCATTGCTGGAAAGTAAAGCATTTACTCCGAGTTCACATTTAAAGATCATTTTTCTTTTTGCTTTAAAACCAAAATGACCTGGTTGGATATTTTAATCTTAATGTTATATATAGTATATTACATTGAACATTTACAATAACTAACTTGTAAATGTGATTTGTGAGAGTAAACAAAAAACAGTTTAAACTGAACTTTTAAACAGAAGAACTAGTTTCTTATAAAAACACGTCATCTTGTATGTTGATTAATTTTACAAGCATAAACAAAGTCCATGGACATCACAGAAACGTCTTACTTTTGGTCAGCTGAAAGACAGTGAAAGAATTTGATGTGTCTGATGCTAGTGTTACCTCTGGTTAGTGTGTTATTTACATACCACCTCCACGCCTCAGCCAAAACACGTGACTTAACAGACATCCTCTATAAACCACAGAAGACTTTTACTTTCAGTTTTCAGAATCTGTTTTTCTAAAGTTATCTACTGGAAGATCCAAACATTCTTTTCCTCTGAGCAAAGTTTTTGCTTCTGCTTTTTCTTTTAAATGGAAAGGGAACAGAATTCACTTCAATTTTATTTTATTTATATAGCGCCAAATCACAACAACAGTTATCTCACTAGACCGTACTCTATGATGCTATTTACAGAAGCCCAACAGTTCCCACCAAGAGCAGCACTAGGAGACAGAGGCAAGGAAAAACTTCCTTTAAGAGGCAGAAACGTCTCTGGTTACGTATGTAACCCTGGTTCCCCGAGAAGGGGAACGAGAGACTGCGTCGGTTACGACACTATGGGAACGCCTCTAGGCAAAGCAGGTCTGAACGTGAATGAAATCACTCCAATCCTATTGGCCTGTTGCTAGAACGGTAAGGTGTGACGGAATAACCGGAGGAGTATAAAGCACACCTGTACACACTCATCATTAGCTTAAACTATGAAGCAGGCGCTTCAGGCGGGGAGAGAGGTGCGGCGGGCCGACGCAGTCTCTCGTTCCCCTTCTCGGGGAACCAGGGTTACATACGTAACCCGAGACGTTCCCCTTCGAGGGAACTCGAACTGCGTCGGTTACGACACTATGGGAACGAGATACCCACTAAACCGTGCCGAAAACCCCGCCTGCCCCTGTGTGCAATAAAGTGGCACGACTAAGAGGAGAGCGCACGAGTGCCAGGTGCCGAAGGAAGGTCAAGACTGTAAAACCGAATGAATGTGTGCGGAGTGGCCCAGCCAGCCGCTAAACAACATCCTGCAAGAGGCCCCGGAAAGGAAGGCTCGAGAGGCCGCCTTGCCTCTGGTAGAATGAGCCCTCACAGCCACAGGTGAAGGCAAACCGCGCACCTGATAGGCCAGGGAAATAGTCTGAACAATCCAGTTGCTAATAGTATGTTTGGATGCAGGGAGCTCGGCCCTGGGAGACCCAAAACACACTTGCAGCTGGTCAGCCTTCCTCCAACGGGAGGACCTCAGAGTGTAAATACTCAGTGCTCTGACAGGCAGAGCAGATGAAGTCTCCCGTCCTGTGGACCCTGTGGACCCTGCCGCACAAGAAGGCACTTTAGGGATGTATCCTGAACAAGGGTGCAGGATAGCCCTAATATTCCCCGGGGCAAACTCCAGGCTTTGCGGGGAAACCAAAAGCGCTTGGAGCTCCCCCACCCTCCTCAGAGAGGTGATAGCAAGGAGAAAGGCCATCTTGAGGGTCAAGTGCTTAGCCTCAGCTGACTCCAGGGGTTTGAAGGGGGCCTCAGCCAACGCCCCAAGAACCACTGCCAGATCCCAAGTGGGAACCTTGGACCGAGTCGCAGGTCTCATCCTCCGGGCACCACGGAGGAAAAGTACAACCAAGGGAAGTTTCCCCAAGAACCCCTCCCTCAGAGGGGTGTGGAAAGATGAAATAGCTGCCACGTACACCTTGAGGGTGGAAGGGGAAAGACCAGCAGAGAACCGGTCCTGGAGGAACTCAAGTACCTGAACCACCGGGCAGGTAACAGGGTCCACCGACCGCTCCCTACACCAAGTGGAGAAAACACTCCACTTCAGGCCGTACATCCTCCGTGTGGACGGGGCCCTGGAGCTCAGGAGGGTCTCGACTGCTCCGGCTGTTAGACCCGCCTCTAGGTACTGTGCCCCCTCAGGGGCCAGACCCACAGTCGCCATATGGCGGGGCAAGGGTGAAGAACCCGGCCCTGCGCCTGGGACAGCAGGTCTCTCCTCAGAGGGACCCGCCACGGCGGGCCGTCCAGGAGCGACATGATGTCCGAGAACCACACCCGGGTTGGCCAGAACAGGGCTACGAGCAGTAGGCCGACATAGTCCTGGCGGACCCGCTCCAGAACCCCGGGAGCAGAGCGACTGGGGGAAAAGCGTACAGACGTAGCCTCGGCCACGAATGTACCATGGCGTCCAGACCCAACGGGGCTGGAGGAACGAGAGAAACCATAGCGGGCAGTGCGTAGTCTCTTGAGACGCAAACAGATCCACGTCTATGGGGCCGAACTCTTCGCACAAGAGCTCCACCACTTCGGGGTGAAGTCTCCATTCCCCAGGCCTCAGCCCCTGCCTCAACAGCAGGTCTGCTCCCTGATTCTGCGTCACCGGGAGATACATCGCCCTGAGCGATAGTAACCTCTGCTGGGACCACAGGAGGATCTGACGCGCCAGTCTGTCCAGAGGGCGCAAGCGCAGACCGCCCTGGTGATTCAGATAGGCCACCACCGCTGTGTTGTTCTCCTCGGAACGAACCAGGACGTGGTGGCCTTGGAGATCGGGCAGGAAACTCCTTAGAGCCCGGAACACCGCCAACATCTCGAGACAGTCGATATGCCACTCGGATCGATGCACCTGCAAGGATCCCCTTGCAAAGCGGCCGTCCATGACCGCGCCCCAGCCCGTGAGGGAGGCGTCTGTCGAAATAACCAGCCGGCGACAAGACCCTCCCAGCACGGGCCCCTGGGACAGGAACCAAGTTTCCTTCCAAACTGATAGGGAACGAAGACACTTGCGCGTAACCCAAACCAGACGGAGAGGATTCCCCTCGGGGAAAAACCCTTGTGCCTTAGCCACCACTGCAGGGGTCTCATGTGCAGCAGTCCAGATGGTATTACGCTGGACGCAGCCGCCAGGAGACCCAACAATCGTTGAAAGTGTTTCATAGTGATGGCGTGGCCTAACTTCACCCCTTTCACGGCAGCCAATATGGTGTCGACACGTGCCGGAGACAATTGTGCCCACATCGTTGTCGAATCCCATGCAACCCCTAGGAACGTAGCCCGTTGGGTGGGCGCCAGCACGCTCTTCTTTGCGTTGAGACTCAGCCCTAAACGCCGCAGACGAGTCAGAACGACATCTCGATGCCGAACCGCCAACTCTCGAGACTGGGCTAGGATGAGCCAGTCGTCGATGAAGTTGAAATCCGGATGCCCCGGAGCCTCAGCGGGGCCAGTGCTGCATCCATACACTTGGTGAATGTGCTAGGGGAAGTGCCAGGCCGAATGGAAGAACCCGATACTGGTAAGCCACACCCCCGAAGGCAAACCTCAGGAACTTCCTGTGAGAAGGATGGATGGAGACCTGGAAATAGGCGTCCTTCAGATCTATCGTGACGAACCAATCCTCAGATTGGATGTGCGTCACGGTGGCGGGGATGATGAGCATCTTTAACCTGAATCTCCTCAGAGACCGGTTAGAACCTGCAGATCCAAAATAGGGCACGCAGCCCTCCGTCCTTCTTGGGGACTATGAAGTACCGGCTGTAGAACCGGCGTCTCTGTCTGGGGGGGAGACACGTTCCACGGCCCCTTTCCTCAGCAGAGTACGAACTTCCTGTCCCAACACCGGACCTTGCTCCGGGCGGACCACAGTCCAAACCACCCCCTCTCTTCTGTTGAATTTGGAGGGCGGGTTTTGAACTGTAGTCGATACCCATCGATGGCAGTGCGCAGGACCCGCGGAGAAATGTTCGTCAGGCTCCGCCAAGCGTCTGCAAAGTCTGCCAACGGAACCAGCCCCTCGGGGCTGGTGGTCGGTGTCTCGTGTGATCCTCTGGTGGACCCCTGAAGCCCCAGAACGGCAGGGGGGAGCCGCCGAAGATCCACGGTGAGTGCCGTCCGCCTGCAGACCCTCGGGGCAGGCAGTACGGCGCGGACTCGATGGTGGCAGGTGCGTCCTGAACGTGTAAACGGCGGGATAACATCACCTGTTGCCACGGCGGAGGGGACCTCGGTCGGCCTCCGGGGGGGGGGGGGGGGGTACGGGAGGGGAGAAAGACTCCCCTACCCCGGTCTTCCCTGAGCTCCGTCGGGACTGGATGACGGTCTCGCTGCCCCAGCTCCTCGGGGGGGCCCCCGAGAAGCGACACTCTGCTTCCTCTCCTCTCCGTAGGAGCTCGTAGAGGGAAGGGACCTACGCCTGGCAGCCTCAGCTGCCTTGGGTCCAGACCGGCGAGGGAGGTACTGGCGGAATGCTTCGCACTGCGTCTAACGCTTCGTGGTTCTGCGAAGCTCCGCCAGATCTTCCTCGGAGGGACCCCCCCTCTGAACCATCTCCTGTAGCAGGTTGGCTTGGTAGGCTTGAAGCACCGTGGTGTGCAAGCTCGCACCTGCCTGGCCCGCTGCCATGTACGCCTTCCCCACGAGCGTGGATGTGGTGCGACATGGTTTGGATGGTAACGCCGGCTTCTCCAGGGAGGACGCAAGTCGAGGGGAGAGATAGCTCGCAAGCTCATCCTCCACCCGAGGCATCCTCCCATAACCACGGTCCCTAACCCCCATCACATTACTGTAGTTCAGTGATCGGGGTGTGGAAAGCCATGTAGAGAAGGGTCTGCCCCATGATTACTCAGTTCATCATGCACTTTCTTTTCAGGAAAGAATGGCAGAGACCGGCGTGGAGGTGGCGTGTGGTGCTTAAGAAACCTTTCATCAAGCTACCACTAGCCTGTGGTGTCTGCTCCTCCCGTGGCCAGTTGATGTTGAGCTTAGCCACGGCTCTAGTCACCACCTCCAGCAGCACGTCATAGTCGGGCGCGGCCAGATGACGCCGCCCCGACACCCGGAAGTCATCGTCCACTGCGCTGAGCACGTCTGCCTCCTCGGAGTCCGATTGCTGCAGCGTCTCCGGATCCAATCCGCGAGCAGGAGAAGCCGAGAATGGGCTCCCGAACGAGGAAAGGAAGCGTCGGAGCCAGCGGATGAAGGTCGGGAAAAAGCCTCAGCTGTCCCGAAATCCTCCGACAGATCACGCTGTGAACCCATGAGTGAAGCCGCCGGGCCGCCTCAGCGGCCGCAGGGCCCACACCACGGGGAAAACACATCCGGCCATCCTCGGAAAGAGAGCCATGCTGTACCTCAGTACCCGCACGGAAAGGGCTTCGCAACGGGCGCAGGCAGCCCCCTCGAGAGCTGCCCGTGCGTGCTCCATCCCCAAACATGAGACACACATCTCATGAGAATCTCCATCCGTGATGTACCGAGGGCAAGAAAAAACACACCTTCTGTACATCTGGTTGCCGGATATGCTGGTAGACTTCTTCTTCAGGTAAGACACACTGCTTGTAGGACTGGAGCTTTCTTCAAACAACATACAGAGCGCCTGCTGAATAGAAAAAAGCTAATGATGAGTGTGTACAGGTGTGCTTTATACTCCTCCGGTTATTCCGTCACACCTTACCGTTCTAGCAACAGGCCAATAGGATTGGAGTGATTTCATTCACATTCAGACCTGCTTCGCCTAGAGGCGTTCCCATAGTGTCGTAACCGACGCAGTTCGAGTTCCCTCGAAGGGGAACCTGGACACTCACCGTCAGCCGGGCTGCCACCACAACAAAATCTGTAAATCTCCATCTTACGTGGAGGTGGATCTCCCATTGCTGGAAAGTAAAGCATTTACTCTGAGGTTTTTTTTTGCTTTAAAACCAAAATGACCTGGTTGGATATTTTAATCTTAATGTTATATAGTATATTACATTGAACATTTACAATAAATAACTTAGAGAGTAAACAAAACAGAAACTTTATAACAGAAGAACAAGTTTCTTATAAAAAATAGGTCATCTTGTATGTTGATTAATTTTACAATGATATTTTCTTCAGTTTCTCTGTTTACTGATGATCAGTTTTACAAGCATAAACAAAGTCCATGGACATCATAGAAACGTACCTTTGGTCAGCTGAAAGACAGTGAAAGAATTTGATGTGTCTGATGCTAGTGTCACCTCTGGTTAGTGTGTTATTTACATACCACCTCCACGCCTCAGCCAAAACACGTGACTTAACAGACATCCTCTATAAACCACAGAAGACTTTTACTTTCAGTTTTCAGAATCTGTTTTTCTAAAGTTATCTACTGGAAGATCCAAACATTCTTTTCCTCTGAGCAAAGTTTTTGCTTCTGCTGAAAGGGAACTTGACTTGAACAGACTTGATGTTGGTTAGAGGCAAAACAATGTGTCCAAGCATGTGTCTCTGGGTCTTTAGAGACCTTTCAAACTTAAGCTCTCCTCAACAAATCAATAATTACTTGCGGCCTAGTGGCTATCCGGACCATGCATCTATAATTTACATATTAATAGATGATCGATGCAATAAAATTTGGACCCACCAATTTGTTAGTCAGGCTAGACAAATGCAGAATTAAGAAATACTGCCTGCAACCAAAGAGGGCAAAAAAAACCAACAATCTACTGGCCATCTAAATAAAATTGTATTTGAACAACAACATTTTATATGAACAACATTCCTATCTGTACCAAAAAACACTCAAGCTCATGACGTGTACACTTTGTTTATAGCTGCAGAAACTTGCTCCAACCCGTACTGGGAAGGCCCTGGCCCTTTTGGTTTTGCTGTCTCGAGCAATTTCTTTTTTCTCCCTCAGCTTTTCAGCACCACATTTGTGTTGTGTCACATGTTTATCCATCCATTTTTTGAAGCACAAATGACCGAGCTAGAGGTTAGGTCTGCTTTTGAACTATTTCATCATGTTCACTGAACCAGTAACCACACACTATGGGCCAATCAACCAAGCCACTTACTAATCACTTTCAACTGCAGCTATTTGAACACAATTTGGTTTATCAGCCCACTTGTCCAGCGGCCCACCAGTAAAACAAGTAAAAAACAGTAAAAAAAAGTGTATTAAAAACATATTTAGTCCATGCAGAATAAATGTAGGCTACACAGTAAAATCAGATGGTCACAGGATTGATTCTGGTATATCACCAGAATCCTCTCGTTGCTCAGAGCGTTCTTTTGATGGAAATAATTTATTTTCTGTCATTAACATTAGTTGCTATTTGTGATCCTTGACTGTGAAATAGAATGTCACGGTGAAAATGACCTTGGCTTTGCCTCAGTAGTTGTTATGTATTCAGGAAACAATATTTATTGAGATGCATGGTGAAGAAAGTAAATATGGGTGGATAAAACCGTCCTGTTGGGCTGAATCACATGATCCTACATGTAGGATTACTGTACTTCATTCAACAACAGGCTGCTCTCGCATCAATGATGCACAGCGGATGAAACTTTCTTCTTCTAAAAAGAGATGATCTCTGGCCGGCACACACAAACAATACACATACAACACACAAAGTCAATTTTGAGTAACTTATTAACCAAGTACTATTATACTTTTATTTGAGGAAAGATATTCAGTGCTCCACCCACCACCGGCCGACAGCACTAGTGCTGACAACATGAGACAGACGTTCTCATCTCAATGCGTCATAACTGACGCTTTCAGTCAGCATGACAAAGCGTAAGGATTTTACGCTAAAGGTACCCTTCAGCGTCTGTAGGAATCGGGGGCGTTTCATACGGCAGCTTGCCTCCCTTGTTGTTGCATCAACACAAGGGAGGCTACCCCTACAGCTACCCCACAGCAAACGTTCTTGTACATTCTCATTTTTAAAATGAAAGTTAAAAAGCAAAGTGAGTTTAAACCATTTTCCAAGATGAGAAACCAGCAACTCAAGATTTGATCCTTATTTAAACTCTTGCACTTTGTATTATTTATCAGCAAGGTAATGATAAATCTCACCCCTCCTGTCAGGCCTCCTCTCATAACACATGTTTATGAGCAGTGAGTGCACATGTAGGCAGGTTGGCCAAAGGTTATTACAGTACTGCAGATACCAGATTTCTTAACTTTAAAAAACTCTAAAACAATTACCAAAATTTAACAAAGAGCTTAAAGGTCCAGTGTGTAATATTTAGGAGGATCTAGTGACAGAAATGCAAAATAATATCCATAGCTATGTTTTCAGTGGTGTAGAAAGATCTTACATAATGAACCGTTACGTTGTACCTTACCTTAGAATGAGACATTTCTATCTACATCAACATCAAACTATAGGTGCTGGTTATAATTAGAATATCAAAAAGTTGATTTATTTCAGTAAGTCCATTCAGAAAGTGAAACTTGTATAATGTATACATTTATTCCACACAGACTGATATATTTCAAGTGTTCATTCCTTTTAATTTTGATGATTATAACTGACAACTAATGAAAACCCCAAAATCAGTATCTCAGAAAATTTGAATATTGTGAAAAGGTTCAATATTGAAGACACCTGGTGCCACACTCTAATCAGCTAATTAACTCAAAACACCTGCAAAGGCCTTTAAATGGTCTCTCAGTCTAGTTCTGTAGGCTACACAATCATGGGGAAGACTGCTGACTTGACAGCTGTCCAAAAGACGACCATTGACACCTTGCACAAGGAGGGCAAAACACAAAAGGTCATTGCTAAAGAGGCTGGCTGTTCACAGAGCTCTGTGTCCAAGCACATTAATAGAGAGGCGAAGGGAAGGAAAAGATGTGGTAGAAAAAAATGTACAAGCTATAGGGATAACCGCACCCTGGAGAGGATTGTGAAACAAAAGCCATTCAAAATTGTGGGGGAGATTCACAAATAGTGGACTGCAGCTGGAGTCAGTGCTTCAAGAACCACCACGCACAGACGTATGCAAGACATGGGTTTCAGCTGTCGCATTCCTTGTGTCAAGCCACTCTTGAACAAGACACAGCGTCAGAAGCGTCTCGCCTGGGCTAAAGACAAAAAGGACTGGACTGCTGCTGAGTGGTCCAAAGTTATATTCTCTGATGAAAGTAAATTTTGCATTTCCTTTGGAAATCAAGGTCCCAGAGTCTGGAGGAAGAGAGGAGAGGCACAGAATCCACGTTGCTTGAAGTCCAGTGTAAAGTTTCCACAGTCAGTGATGGTTTGGGGTGCCATGTCATCTCCTGGTGTTGGTCCACTGTGTTTTCTGAGGTCCAAGATCAACGCAGCCGTCTACCGGGAAGTTTTAGAGCACTTCATGCTTCCTGCTGCTGACCAACTTTATGGAGATGCAGTTTTCATTTTCCAACAGGACTTGGCACTTGCACACAGTGCCAAAGCTACAACTACCTGGTTTAAGGACCATGGTATCCCTGTTCTTAATTGGCCAGAAAACTGTCCTGACCTTAACCCTATAGAAAATCTATGGGGTATTGTGAAGAGGAAGATGCGATACGCCAGACCCAACAAAGCAGAAGAGCTGAAGGCCACTATCAGAGCAACCTGGGCTCTCATAACACCTGAGCAGTGCCACAGACTGATGGACTCCATGCCACGCCGCATTGCTGCAGTAATTCAGGCAAAAGGAGCCCCAACTAAGTATTGAGTGCTGTACATGTTCATACTTTTCAGTTGGCCAACATTTCTAAAAATTCTTTTTTGTATTTGTATAGTATTCGAATTTTCTAAGATAATGAATTTGGGACTTTCATTAGTTGTCAGTTTTAATCACCACAATTAAATGAAATAAACATTTGAAATATCAGTCTGTGTGTAATGAATGAATAGAATTTCCATGTTTCACTTTGAATGGAATTGATGAAATAAATCAACATTTTGATGATATTCTAATTATATGACCATCACCAGGGTGTTGAAACTTGGGTGTCATGATTGATGACCAGCTGTCCTTTTCAGACCATGTTGCTGCTGTCTCTTGGTCATGCCGCTTTGCTCTCTGCTCTCTGCTTTGCAGTACCCTCCTAGCAGGTCTTCCAGCTTGTGCAGTGAAACCCTTACAAATGGTTCAGAACGCAGCAGCACGTCTGGTTTTTGATCAGCCCAAAAGGACTCATGTCACTCCATTACTCAGTGACCTCCACTGGCTCCCCGTGGCCTCCTGAATTTCAAGTCCCTAATGCTGCATACAGACTACTGGGTCTGCACCATCTACCTAAACTCCTTAATACAAGCCTGCGTTCCTTCTTGGCCACTGCGCTCCTCCAACAAATGCCGCCTGGCTCTGCCATCCCTTCACACATCTGTTCTCATCTGTGACACCACGATGGTGAAACGAGCTACCACATGCCATCAGAGCAGGGGCGTCCCTCTCTAACTTCAAGAAGCTCCTGAAAACTCATCTCTTCCAAGAACACTTTCTCTCATAACAACTCCTACTCCAACTCCTCCTATAACAACTCCTAACCTCTAACATGTACGTCCTGTGCTCTTCTTTTTCTATCTCCTTATTATTATCTTGTATTGATTGCATTTTTGTTAACTTTCTTTCTTCATCAAGGTATTTACCCCATTGATGTGATATGTGCTAACAGCTCTTACTAGTATTTATTGCTGCTCTTACTAGTATGTATTGTCCATTGTAGATCTCGTGCTGTATTTGATGCTTTGTTGATTCTTGTATGTTGTTTCTCAAATGTAGGTTGCTTTGGATAAAAGCGTCTGCCAAATGAGTAAATGTAAATGTACATACACCGTGTCTCCTCTTACATGGACGTCGCCATGTAGAAATGTAGGCTACAGTAGCCCAAACAGACAAACTGCTCTACCAAGTGTGTTTAGTCACTATGCTGAATACGTACGCAAAAGAAGAAGTAGTAGTAGTAGTAGTAGTAGTCATCTGTGTCACATTCTGCCTGTCGGCTATGTTTAGTTTAGCTCTCTGTGGGTTTTTGATATTTTGATCAGTTCAGTATCTGTTATATAGTCTGTTGTGTTTTGGGTTTCGCTCGTTTGTCTCTGTCTGTCATTCATGTCTGTCTGTGTCTTGGTTCCCAGTTCAGTGTTTTACTTCTTAGTCCTGTACCTTAGTTCATGTCTACTTCCGGGTACTTCTACCAACCATCTCGCTTAACCAGTAACCTAAATGTGTAAGTGATGTATCCTCGTTCAAGTAATACATGAATGAATGTGTAACGTGCTGAATTAATACAACCTCTTGTGTTTCCATTTATATAATGCAGGGATGTTCAAGGCAAGATGTTGCCTGGTGGTAATTTTAGGATTCATTGTGTGCACCATAGGAGTCGTTAGACCCTTTTTAGTGGGCACGTGCTCCTGTATCCATGTGCTGTGCCCCAGTGAAAAATTCAAGACCCCTTAGCGTCGTTTTTGGACGTGTAGTGCTTCGCGGTCAAGTTAGCAACAGTTGGCAACATCCGGTCACGTTAGCATTAATATATATGCAACATCTGCTTACAATATCAAAATAAAACTGCTTGTTGATGTGAAAAGTGACATTGTTACGATATGAAATGTCACAAAAAACTAGTCAATGTTGAAGGCTAAGAGGGACTATGCTTCTGGGCACAAGAAAAGAAAATAACTCAATGAGATTGACTTTAACGAACAGCAGTCAGGTAAACTTGTGTTCTCTTGTCTCAGTCTGATGTGAGCAGGTTCATGTGTAGCTGCAGTGAATCTCTCTGTCAGCTGAGCAGCCGACCTGCCTTGATGTTTATAAACTGCAGCACTGAAAAGAAAGCCACGTCGCGCTTTAATGTGTGCTCATACGCATATGCGCATGCACAAAATGAAACTCTAGTCCAGACAACCCTAGATGTGAGGGCACTCCTCATAGGCACACATAATTTTAAATGGAGACAATAATTATCTGTCTCTCAGTGAAGGTTTAGTTACAACTCTGGACTAATGCAAGATGGAAAGCAGGTGGATTCACACTGACTATTCAAATGTTGATTAGCAGGGCAGACTGGGCAACATGGACGTACATCTCAGTAGATGAACATCACATACTCAGTCATGTCATTGTATAAATAGTATTTTCCTTTTGAAAATGTATTAAAGGAAACCTTTGAATGGAGCTGATAACACTACTATATTGTGATAGTGTTATTTATAATTTACAGGGGCTATGCTGAAGTTTGTCAGTAGAGTAGATGGTGGGTCATAAGCCAGTCCAAACACAGCTGATCCACATCCAGTACTAGCACAGACCCAGGTGAACTACAGGCAGCCTCAGCCAGTAAAAGCCCAGCAAGAGGTCTACAGGCTGCAGTGGCAAACTGTTTACATGGCTCACAACTGAGGTAAGAGGGCCCCATAGCAGACATTTTTGTAGGTGGTACCATGGGTGTGTGTGCTTATCCTCTGGTCAAAGCCCTTTCTAACATGACCGTGCCAATATTAATGGGCTAAGCAAGGGGAGCTGGTGTGGCACATCACACATTCATACACTTCAATCAAAAAGATATCAAAATCAAAAATTTACATGGGGAATGAGGAGGCCTGTGGCCCTATAGAGCTTTATGTCTAGCAACGCCGCTGGTGTGTCCCCTTGTCCAAATCTAATCGTTATGTGGCCAGTGGGGGCCATTCCCGTGTGTACAGGTATGAGGCAGGGACACGCCTCTCCAGTTGGCTGGAGGGGCGGACATTTCTTCTTCCATTTAAGAATAAAAAATGATACATTAAAAAACATTGACCTTATTTTCTACTACAGAGAGGTGTGGCCATTCTGATAAACGTTCAATTAAAAGGATTTTGGTTTTACTAAAAATGTATTCAAAAAGTTAACATATTGCAAGGGCATGCCGACAACGCCACCTAGGGAATGAGCCCAAGCACTCACCGACACAGGTTCTTTAAAATCGGGGTTGGAACAGAGCAGAAACAAACCACACAGGCTAAAATAAAAATTAACAATTTATTACTACGATTAAAAATGATACAGATTTAAAAAGCCTGCTTAAAATCAATGTCAATGCCACAGGTTAAACAGAGAATTATAAAAGAGAGAAATAAATAGTGGGCTAATTCGCCAGCTCTCAGCAATGGGAAACAGTTATACAGCCGGTTTCTCAGTCCCACAGTCCAGCGGCTCGACAGATTGCTCCGTCTGCTCTGCAGGCCTCACCGCTCGTCCTACAACAAAGGAAGCACCGGCAAGTAGTGTGATCTCATCAAAATAACCCACATCCTATGCTCCACAAGCCCGACAACACAGCCCTCCCCTATCCTGGTCCTCTGTGCCGCCTAAAATACCGAAATGTTACTCACGGTTTCCCCGGGCGGCAGTCACACTGTCCGCCCAGGGCTGAGTGAAGTTGCCTTGGCGGACACTGGCTGCTGCGGTCGTTTGCACTCGCGCTGCTGCTGGTCTGCCCGAATCGGCCCGCCGGCACCTCGCAGACTTCTGTAGCGGCTGCTGCGCTGGTTCCGTCCGTCCGGCTATTTCACGACAGGTCTCTCGTTCCTACCGCCCTCCTGCTCGTTGCCTGACGACTGGCTGACTTCCTTGCTTCTCTCTGTTCTTGCTCTGGGCCTGTTGTCCTCCCTCGGGCCTCCAGACCCTCAGCAGGCGCGCTCCCTGCTGTGTCTCCCTGTCCCTCGATCCCATTCTTTGTCCCCCTCTCTGTCCTCTTCTACTAATGCCGTTGCTTCGCTTAAAAAGATTTGTTTTGTTTTTTTAACTTGCTGCTTATTTAGTCAGGAATATTTAATGTTGGTGTGAAATACTAAAAACTTTTAACTAACTTTAAACTAAAACATACAAAAAAAAAATCATGAATTCATGTACAAGATTGTTAGAAATCCTGATGGATTATCATGAAATCCAGCCTTTTTATGCTGCACTCAGACACTGATTGGCTGACTGAGTGACTGACTGATTTTATAGATTCAGATACCAACAGCTCAACTCGCCTCGACTATTCGCCTTTTATGGTTTTCCATTGTGGAAAAGTTGTACTTGTACCTGGTATCAGGTACTTTTTTTCGTATCACCTCCATTGAGGTTCCAAGCGATACTTAAATGTGACGTGAAAACACAGCAGACTGCTGATGGTCACAGAGAATTGTCACTATTTACTGCATCATCATTGTGTGCGCCAGAAAGAGGCCAGCAACAGAAAGTTTTATATTTTACCATTTTCATACTTTTTTTCATCACTTAATCCACTTCTGAGAAGTTTTCAGGTGAGAAATCAGCTGTGTAGATTTTGAATTTTGACAGTTTTACGAAAATGTATGGTGGATCAAAAATGTGCTACATATTTTTGGAGTTGACGAGCTCCGCAAGTGTAGCTGGAGAAACTAACAAGTTGCCAATGGGGGAAGCTAATGAGCCAGCCAGCCAGTCAGCTCACAGCAGCAACAACGGCAGAGCTGCAAGATTTTCATACAGCGATTCTGTCTTTACATTCTGAGCAATTTTGAAACTCTTTAACTTATATCAAGAGACAGCTGGTGTGTGTGGGCCACGTTGAACATTGTGTCGCAGCAGTTGGCCTGGCTGTGACAACCAGCTACATTGAGGGGGGAAAATGGAGGACGGCGGGCCAAAAGTAAGTCAAGATGATTTGAGCTGGTACCAGCAATAGAAAAGGTTCTATTCACTTGAGGCACTTTACGTGAAGCACACTGGCCCCTGGTATTACAGTTACATAGTTATCATGAGTATGGACCACTGTTATCTGAGAACACTGAGGAGCATACCCGTACATCTCTGTCTCAACATGGTTATCGCCTAGCTCTTTGGCTACGACAAAGATGGGAGACAAGACGAGCTTGCATGAAAAAAGTAACAAATCATAATGTGAATCAGTATCAGTCATGTCAGTGTGTGGGTGTGTGAAATGCCAGTAAGAACACAAAAGCATTGAACAGCTGCACCCATGTTGAGAGAGAGACCCGAAAGACAAAAAGGTGGTGAGCTTTATAGCTCCCAACCACTCAGGCCCAGGTGTAACTCATGCCGCTGATGACGACCTCCCAGAACCACATCCTGCAAGACAAACACAAAGAGACAGACACAGGACACCTAGTGCCTTAGTGCCTGGGAGCATTATAATTGGAACCTAACTTACACTACTTTTAATCCTAATACCATTTTTAATACTGACCGAACCTGTAGTGTTATCCCCAGCCTGTCAATCTCCACCCTGCAACCCAGCAACTCCGGCGCCTGGCGAAGCATTTAAGAGCGAAAGCGAGGAGAGATAGACAGCCACAGATATTACATGTATGATGGTACATTACAAAATTGAAGCGCATCTTGCTCACAAAGCATCTGCCATGATGTTCTCAGAGCCCTTAATGTGGCAGATATCCAAACAATAGGATTGTAAAAACAAATCCATCCCATCAACCTGTGGTTTGGGCAATGCAAAGAATGCATAAAAAGATTGGGGTCTGTATAGACTACCAGAGGAACACTACCAGAGTCAACATAGATTTCAAAATGTTGTAATGCCCAAATTAGTGCAATAATTTAACTGAAAAGAATTATATTTCTTTGAGCATAAACTCACGGGTCGTTCGATACCACTGTTTTCACACTGAAACAAAACAGCACCTACATCACTTGCATCCACGTGCAGCTTGAAGGGTTGGTCCATGCATGGAGCTCTCCTCAGACAAATGACCAAACAAAGCCTCTAGATTCTGCAAGGTCTCAGAATTCTTTAACCGGCCATGCAACAAACTCTCATCAGGTGGTTTAACTCAGTCATCCTCCTGTACAGAGAAACAATTCATACCATTCCCCACTGTTGCAACCACTGAAACTGCTTTCAAAGCATCATTCTGCTCCACGCCACACGACTCAGAAACCTGAAATTGACGAGCATAATAGGGTTTCAGAGGATTTACATGACAGAGTTGGGTAGGTTTCCTACGCTTTGGCATTGACAACAGGTAGTTTTGTTCTGAAACCTGTAGCATGTCTACATTGTTTTACTAAATTTATGAGAATTAATACCCAATTATGAATTTTAATATTCAGAAAATATTAATCCATAAATCTCTCGTTTCGGGGCACCACCGGAGTTGTAATTAACCCTGAGCCTCTGGGTAGCTTTTAATAATTATACAATTATTCACTAGTGATCAGTTAGTTAATAATCGCTCAATTATCTTGGATAAATCAGTCAGTCAATCTCGTGGAAGGGGAAAATTCTCTTGGCAGGGACGTAGAGATGGGCAATACACACAATTCCTTGATTACAGTGGAGTTTATTAACTAACTAAGGTCATATAAATGCGGTTATATATACATCAAAGAAATAACAATGGCTAAGCAACATGGGTAGACAAGGAATGTTGAGTTCTATTGTGGGGAGAATTTGACTCATACGGGCAGAAAAGAAGTAATGAAAGCAAGCTATGAGTTTTAAAGAGTTAAAAAGATGATCTATTAACACTATTGGACATCACTGACCACAGAATGCTTTGTTTTGCCTTAAGGTGGGTCGGCGGCCTGCCTTTACCTGTTGCACGGGTCCCACGCTAGCTGCCCGATTCCTGGCTTTTTGCTAGGGAATTCTCCGTGTCTGAATGAAGAAACGCACTCCAGTATTGACCGTCCTCAGTCTGGCAATTAGGCTGTTCTTCAGGTGTCCTTTGTTGTCACTGGTGAGACAACCTGGCTTGGTCTGACCTCGGTGACGTTAGCTCGACGAATAAGGCTTAAAAAAGAACTTGGTCGTTCTTGATTTAAACAAGTGTAACTTAACGGACTTTAACAAAACAAAACCAAAGCAAATAAAAACAAGTAAGTTGCTGAAAAGAGGGAAAGCTGTTTCGCGTGTGTAGCTTGAAACGAACAAAGGCCTTAGCTGCGCCTGGAGATGCGTCGCGCTGGGCGCGTGCCGACGCACAGTTTGAAGAGGCCAGGAATTAGCAGGGACAAGAGAGAAGCACAAGAGAGCGAACGACAGCGTGTGTCGCACTATTGTTGGTTGGGGCGTGGTTCCCAGAGGGCAGTCCTTTGTTTCCTGGAAGGCTTGTTTCCAGTTCCCGAGGGTCTGTCTTTCTTTAGACATATTAAAGTTAATCAAAAACAAATCTATTGGCGCGTATTGTAATCAAATATCCTCCCACAATCAAACCTCAATTGTCAAACGGTTGTACCGTTCTTAGTTCTAAGCACTTGAGGAGAAGAATTTAACTAGCTTTCTGAGATATACTGGCGGTTACACGTTCTTAGAGAATATAGGCAAGCTACGCGAATGGCATCAGATTATGGACAAGTAAATACAGCGTGACATTTATTCATTAACAGCATTTCACATGATGGCATGTAATACTTATTTTGTCCACTTGGGGGAGCTCGGATTACATGAGGATAGCTCTAATCAATCCTAACACAATCTTCTCAGGAGCTGGGGAATTTAGTCATTTTTAACCTTAAAATTGAGCTGGAAATTAATCGAGTATAGGATGACATTTCTTTATCATATCCTTTCTAAAGGAATTGTCAGAAAGTATTGTGAACAAGCATTGGTTACACATAAAATGAAGGAATGTCATTAACCTTGCTGAAAATAAAAACACTGCCAAAGTAACTTATTTAGATTATTTTCAACAACAATTAACAACCACATGGTAACATAACTACTCAAATGTAGTGGAGAGACCTAGTCAGTAACTTTGAAGATTTAATTAAACGAGGTAATGCTTGGAGTTTTGAGGAGACAGTGCTCTGTTTACAAAGGAGTTCAGGGCTGTCCCTTGTGTCCTGGATTTTCTCACACCTGGGCGTGAAAAGGAGTATCTCCTTTGATGTGAGGCAATTAAACACAGAGGAAGGTCAGTTGCCATGGTTACGTGTGTGTGGGGGGCAGTTTATGGTTTCCTGCCCTCTTACGAAGAGTTTTGATAGGCTGTTCAGGAGAAAGGTAATCTCTGTGTAGTGTTTCATTGTCATTTGACAGTCAAATACCGCGTTATCTGGCTGAGGCATCAAAAGGTGGCCAGTTTTACGACCAGACTTCCCAGAAACAGCACTTAGGGAGAGCAAACTTTTCACATTTTCCTTTGGGGTTGCTTCAGCTGTCTGTAGAGGGTTGATAATCAAACCCCCTCCTCTTTCTCTCTGGGAGAGAAAAGGAGGAATTTGAGTCTCCAAATTATTTAATATAAAATGCAGAAATCCACACTGTCGGTACACAACAAAACAGAATTGTTTAAGGACCAGTGAACTTAGCCTGAAATGGTGACCTGACAAGTGGACACAAAGCAAGAACCTGATCACCAGGACTAAACTGGCCATGCTCGGCTTTACGATCATACAAGTGCTTCATTTTCCCTTGTCAGCTTCTCTTAAGCCATCTCTCCAGCAGTATACAACTAATGTTGGAAACCATTAACATAGTCAACCTAGTTCCTAGGAGGTTCTGATTTCCCAACAGCATCACGCAGCAGAGTGAGCGGCCCACGCACTGTGTGCCCAAACACCAGTTCATTGGGGCTAAAACCAGTGCTTTCCTGCACAACCTCTCTGACGGCTAACAATAACCATGGCAAGTCTTCTTCCCAATCCTGGTTCAACTCAACACAATAACCACGCAACAAAGACTTGAGGTCCTGGTGAAATCTTTCCAGAGCTCCTTGACTCTGAGCATGGTATGCGGAGGCCTGGTTATGTTTAACCCGTAGATGCTTTAGAATTTGTGCAAACAGATGAGAAGAAAATTTTGAGCCTTGATCACTCTGAACTATTTTTGGGACACCGAAGATGGACATGAACTGGGTCAGTGCTTTTACCACTGACTTGGCAGTAATAGAGCGTAATGGATATGCAGCCAGATATCTTGTACACTGACACATCACTGTAAGCACGTAATTGCTACCCGCTTTAGAACGAGGTAGGGGTCCAACACAGTCAATTATCAGGTGCTCAAACGGCTGCAATCTAGCCCAAAAAAAGTAGTGCAGGATGTAGCCATTTGTCTTAGACCCCTACATGTCCTGACTGATCATGAGAAGTCAACACTTCTTCATCCAACGAAGGTTAAAAATCAAGGGCAACTGGACTTGGTTGAAGATACTGGAAGACGTTTCGTCCCTCATCCAAAGGACTTCTTCAGTTCTGACTGACTGGCAGGGAAACTCAGCTATTTAACCTCAGTGGGGTCATTGGCCCGGGTCATCGATACCGCTGGTTCGTTAGTGTTCCTGGTTGCTGTGACGACAGTCGTTACAGTCGTTAAGACTACCTGTGGCCAAGACTGAACGACCATCGTTGGTATCTTCACCTGAGGCCAATAGGTTACGTTTGTTGAGTTTCCTGGGAAGTGATGAAAGGACAGCATTGTAATTGGGGGATAAGTGGTGGCGTAGACCCCCTCCCCTGTTCAATGACGGCTTCTCAACCCTGGTGTAGATGGCTTCCTTGACACCTCTTTCAAACCATCCATCTTCTCTGTCTAAAATGTGCACCTGGTGGTCCTCAAATGAGTGTCCTCTGTCCTTCAGATGTAAGTAGACTGCAGAGTCTTGACCTGAGGAGTTGGCCCTTCTGTGTTGAGCCATGCGTTTGTGTAGTGGTTGTTTAGTCTTTCTCTTTAGACTTTGTTCTGGTAGTCAGCTGTGTTAAGTACTACCGTGCATCTTCCTTTGTCAGCAGGTAGTCAGGCAGTAGAAACCGTTAGGAAACGGCTAACACAAGACAACACCCTGGACAACAGAACTAGCCTCAGCCCTGACCAAATCTGCAAATTACTCGACCTCTGTCTAAACACCACCTACTTCCAGTACAACGGTGGATTCTACAGACAGAAGCATGGCTGTGCCATGGGCTCACCGGTAATGTGTCCGGTATGTGTCCATATGTGACGGCCTGGGATTGATAACGGGCAGACAATGTTGACACAGAAACACTACTTTGAGGCTGTATTGGCAGTAGCTGGATTTGTTCAAGCCTAATAAGTTATATTTGTTTCATGAATTTTAGAAAGTTTGTAAAACAGCTATAAGTGAATTCTCCCTATAAAGATCTGAGCAGGAACGCTGTTACTTCCTGACTTATACTCCCAGAACAGTGTTCCCGTGCCTCCCTCGCCCCACGTCCACCACTGCATGAAATACAGCCCTTTAATGCTGCTTTCAAACATTTATTTATTTTATGGATTATATCAGACACAGAAAAAATAAATCCAAAGAATAACAGTAAAATGTAAAAAAAACATGTTTCAAACATGATAACATCATTACAATTAAAGAAAATAACTCCCAGATCAAAAAACAAGGACAGCTTAAGTAAAAATGTCATTTCATTCATTTCAAAATCATTATAAATCTGTTACCCTGATCCATACAAATGTCCTAATATGCTGACCCAACGTGAAGCTGTTTCACAACAACACCAGTAAAAAGGAACTTCTGGCTACAAGAATCATGCGCAGCACTTTACATGTATTATAGTTTTGGACCACTGTTATCTGAGAACACAAGTACAGAGGAGCATACCTGTACTTCTCCGCCTCAACATTTAGACTGACTCTTTTTGAAGTTGATGCAGTCTTCTCCAAAGTTGATGATGTGTTTCAGTGCGCTCAGGAGCAGCGAGTCAACGTCATTGTTGAGGTCGATTTCTTCATGGTAGTTCTTCACAGGGAAGATGCAGTTCATGGGAATACCCACTTCTACACTGAACTGCTCCATCTACATTTAAAAAGATCACAACAGCTCAGTTAACATCGAGATCTAAGGCTTTTGTGCTCACTGCACACTGATTCTGACTTTATTAATAAGCGGGTCAGATATTGGCCAGCCTAAACCGATCCATGCATCTTACAATGAAGGTAGTGATAGGCAGTGTTGGGGTAGTATTAATAGTTAAATAGATTTTTTTAAAGTAATGCCTTACTTACTTAATAGATTACTTACTGCTGAAAGTAGCTAGTTACTTTACTTGTGGATTACTGCGTAACATCACCTGCGGTGCACAATAACTGCCAAATAACAATATGAACTTACACCTCATAAATGCTCAGATCAACACAACTACTTATTATAATGAGGACAAACACAGGATCTCTCTTTTATGCTCTTTAATATTACAAAGCTGACAACAGAGTTGTGAACATCAGCCCAACATTTGTCCAGAGAAGAACAAGGCTAGTTCAGTACTGTTATGCTTAAAATTTTAATACATTTCATTGGAAACATGTATTTTAAAAAAAATAATAATTTCATTACTATACAACATAATTGGCCCCCATCACAATATCGGACGATGGTGAGACTTCAAGGGAAAAACATATGAATGTAATTTGAATTGTGCATTTAACAGACACACAACCAACTTATTGTAGCTCACTTGCCAAACTATGGCTTTAAAGTAGATTTTTCTAGAAGACCTTCCTGCTCGACGCGCCGGTCGTGGCCTCTGGACTGTTTGGCGAGGCGGTGGACGCCGTCGTCAGCAGGTTTCAGCATGCCAGGACGCAAGGAGAGGCGTTCCGGCAGTATCTCCCTCGCCGGTCTGGGTTCAGGATGGTGACAGCTGTGGAGAGACGGTCGCCCTGCGGAGAAATGGTGCCCAGCCGTCGTCCAGCTCCTACCGTCAGAGGCAGAGAGTCGCTTCTCGTGGTCACCCTCAGCACACCCAGGACTCGAGGTGGCGCTCTCGCCCACAGTCCCCTAAGACAACGGATCTGAGGACCGTTCTTCAGTCTCGCCAGGGTCGGAGAAGAGGTCCTGAGCACCAGGGGGGTCTGCGCTCGCGCCCATTATGCAAGCTGGTATATCAGATCCTCCTGTGGTCCCAGCAGAGACTGCTGTCTCTCTGAGCGATGTTTATCCTTGGGACCCAGAATCAGGGAGCAGACCTGCTGTCGAGATAGGGGCTGGGGCCCGGGGAATGGAGACTCCACCCCGAGGTGGTGGAGTTATTGTGCGAAAGGTTCGGCCCTATAGACGTGGACTTGTTTGCGCCTCTGTGGTTCTCCCTCTCGCCCCCAGCCCCGCTAGGGCTGGATGCCATGGTGCAGACGTGGCCAAGGCAGCGTCTGTATGCTTTTCCCCCAGTTGCTCTCGGGTCTGTCAGGACGGTGTCAGCCTGCTGTTAGTAGCCCCGTTTTGGCTGGCCCGAGTATGGTTCTCGGACATAATGTCGCTCCTGGAGGGCCCGCCAAGACAGGTCCCTCAGGCGGAGGGCCAGGTCTTTCACCCTTGCCCCACCCTGTGGAGACTGTGGGTCTGGCCCCTGAGGGGGCCCAGTTCCTTGAGGTGGGCCTGATGGTAGGAAAAGTCGAGACGCTGCTCAGCTCCAGAGCCCCATCCACGAGGACGTACGGCCTGAAGTGTAATGTGTTTGCCACCTGGTGTAGAGAACGGGCGGTGGACCCAGTTACCTGCCTATGGTTCTTCCAGGACCGTTTCTCTGCTGGCCTTTCCACACTCAAGGTGTATGTGGCTGCCATTGCAGTGTTCCACACCCCTCTGAGGGATGGGCCTCTGGGGAGGCTTCCACTGGTTGTGCGCTTCCTCCGTGGAACCCGGAGGATGAGACCCGTGACTCGTTCCAGGGTTCCCGCTTGGGACCTGGCAGTGGTTCTCGAAGCGCTGGCTGAGGCCCCCTTCGAACCCCTGGAGTCGGCTGAGGCCAAGCACCTGACCCTTAAGATGGCCTTTCTCCTCGCTATCACCTCTCTGAGGAGGGTGGGGGATCTCCAGGCACTTTTGGTTTCTCCTCGATGCCTGGTGTTTGCCCAGGGGAGGGTCAGAGCCATGCTGCACCCCTGTCCAGGCTATGTCCCTAAGGTTCCGTCCAGGTTGGCAGGGTCTACGGTGCTGCAGGCGTTTCATCCCCCACCTCATGTGACGGCGGACGACGGGAGACTTCATCTGCTCTGCCCTGTCAGAGCGCTGAGTATTTACACTCTGAGGTCCTCCCAGTGGAGGAAAGCAGACCAGTTGCTGGTGTGTTTCGGGTCCCCCACGACTGGGCTCCCCGCTTCTAAACACACGATCAGCAACCTATGGCTTTAAGGGCGCACTCTACTCGAGGCATGGCGGCGTCTAGGGCCCTCCTCGCAGGGGCTTCGCTCCAGAATTTCACTTTCATCCGGTTTTTGGTCACTCTCCTCTTAGTCGTGCCTACGGGTTACTGTACGCTGGGGGCCTGGAGTGCCTTGCTTCATAGCAAAGAGCTAATGTGTCCGGTGTCCTGGCGTGCTTATATACGCCTCCAGTTACGCCGTCACACGCTACCGTTCTAGCAACACCAATAGGATTGGAGTAGTTTCATTCATGATTTCAGCCCTGCCACGCCCAGAAGCGTTCCCATAGTGTCGTCACCGACGCAGTGTCTCGTTCCCCTTCTCGGGGAACAAGGGTTACATACGTAACCCGAGACGTTTTCTTTTACACATGTACCCATCTCCCGAGCATCAGTGGTATTGGTGCGGTGAGGTGCCTACGCAGAGCCCAAAGGATACTAAAGGACCACCCAGCCACAGCCTGTTCACCCTGCTGCCTTCTGGGAAGAGATACAGAAGACTGTAGAGCAGCTTTTCCCCCCCAAGCTATCAGACTCTTAAACTCTAATTCACCCTCAGCACTGCTACAATGACTATAGTTTGGGATGGTGATGGAGCAGTGGATAAGACACATGCCTTTGGTGTGAAAGACCTGGGTTCAAATCCACTGTGAGACACCATTGTGTCCCTGACCAAGACGCTTAACTCCAGAGGTGTGCGACCTCTGACATGTATAGCAATGGTAGGTCGCTTTGGATAAAAGCGTCAGCTAAATGAATATATATATAGTTTATTCCTGTTTACAATTTTTTATTGCTTTTATATTAATGTATACACTCTCTTGCGCCCTGCCCTCTATTGACCCTCCGCCAGAGGACCTTAAGACGTGTTTGGACTGGATGAGTTTACAGATGCTACGATGTCCTACATAAGTTTCTGTGAGGGTAGCTGTGTACAGATGTGTCTAATTGTTCTGTGACGCATTATCTAAAGATAAAGTTTCCCTTGATGGCATTGCCCTGGCCTCCAGCACCACTGTGAGGAATCTTGGAGTTATCCTTGATCAGGACATGTCGTTTAAGTCTCACATTAAGCAAATTTCAAGGACCGCCTTTTTTCCCCTACGTAATATTGCGAAAATCAGGAACATCCTGTCTAAAAATGATGCAGAAAAACTAGTCTATGTATTTGTTACTTCTAGGCTGGATTACTGTAATTCTTTATCAGGCTGCTAGAAAAAGTCCATTAAGACTCTTCAGCTGATCCAGAATGCTGCAGCACGTGTTCTGAAAGGAACCAGGAAAAGAGATCACATTTCTCCTGTTTTAGCTTCTCTGCATTGGCTTCCAGTAAAATCCAGAATAGAATTTAAAATCATTCTTCTTACCTACAAAGCTCGTAATGGTCAGGCACCATCTTATCTTAAAGAGCTCATAGTACCTTACTACCCCACCAGAGCACTGCTCTCCCAGAATGCAGGGTTACTTGTGGTTCCTAGAGTCTCCAAAAGTAGACTGGGAGCCAGAGCGTTCAGCTATCAAGCTCCTCTCCTGTAGAACCAGGTTCCAGTTTGGGCTCAGGAGGCAGACACCATCTCCACATTTAAGAGTAGGCTTAAGACTTTCCTCTTTGATAAAGCTTATAGTTAGGGCTGGCTCAGGTGAGTCCTGGACCATCCCTTAGTTATGCCGCTATAGGCCTAGACTGCCAGGGGACTTCCCATGATGCACTGAGCTCCTCTCTCTTCTACTTTCTCTCCCTCTGTATGCAACCTCATCCCATTAATGCATGTTGCGAATGTAGCAAGACGAGGGTGTGATTCTATTTAAATACGTAATACTAACTTAAATAAGTTGCCAACAACGCCACCTAGGGAAAATGTACAGATCAATTAATTCAAACCAATCAAAATTGAAAACACACACCACAAAATGCCAACTGTATAAACTAAATATACAATAACTAGACCCAACCAACAAAAAAAGGCTAAAACCGGCAGCCCGCTTAGAGCCAAGACACAGCCGGAACTGGGCCGACCAGGCAGAGGGCAATCCCACAGGGGGAGAGAGAGCGACACCCAAAGCCAAGGCACGAAAATAACAGACCGAGCCGCCGTTCAAACCCCCGCCGAGGCAGCAGTGCAGCAGATCACTGAAGGGAAGGGAAGATTTAGCATCATTTATATTATATTACGCATGGTATATATTCAATCAAATGGAATACAATATGAGACATGCATACATACCTCCCACGGTTCCACAGCGCACACACATAACCAGCCAAAGGCCAGATCGAGACAGCCCACACAGCAACGATTCGCTCTAAAACAATCAAGGGAGCATTGTGTTTAACCGCGATACACTACCTGCACACAGCAGACAGTTCCATCAGCATGCAAGCAGACAGCACACTTACCACATGAACCGAGAGCAATGTCGTGTGCATACAGGACGCCGCCCGGCGACGCTGCAGGTTTAGGGATATTAACCACCGGCTAAACTGTTGCGTTGCAGGCCATAACAGCTGTAACAGCACTCGCATCAGCACAGCACAACGCCAGATCACCGTCACCAACAGCCAAAATGCCCAGTCCAGGTAAGAAAGAGACTGACACAGGTGCATCACCACCTGTACTTATAGGCCACGGCAGTGGCATCCGGTTGTCAAGGCACCAGCGCAGTGCCATATAGTGGCGGGAGGGAGAAAAACCCTCAACCTGCCACACTAACTCGACTTCTCCCCTTTCCGGTAGTCTTGTGCTTTCTCGTCTCTCTCCTCTCTCCTCCTATCACTTCCTGCAGGTGTTTCTGGCTCTGGAGCTGTGGAGTCTGGATCTGTGGTTGCAAGTCACCTGCTGCCCCCAACTATTGTTACTAGTCCTATTGTTATTATAATCATTAACATTACGATTATTATCATTAACACTACTATACATACCATTACACTATACCATTTTTCATTTAGTCTATAGCAACATCACCTTTACTGCCTGTACCTCTGTGTGTATATTGTGTAGGCTGCCTCCCTCCCCTCTCTTTCCTTCCATCCCTCTCTCTCTTTCTCTCTGTTCCTATCTTGCCCTCTTTCTCTCTCTCTCTCCTTAACCCCCAGCCGGTGGAGGCAGATGGCCGCCCACCCTGAGCCATGGTACTGCTCGAGGTTTCTGCCTCTTAAAGGAAGTTTTTCCTTGCCTCTGTCTCCTAGTGCTGCTCTTGGTGGGAATTGTTGGGCTTCTGTAAATAACATCACAGAGTATGGTCTAGACCTGCTCTTTTATGAAAAGCACAATGAGATGACTGTTGTGAATTGGCGCTATATAAATAAAATTGTATTGATTTGAACTGTACCATCACGCACCAGGGTGAGTTTCAACAATGACAAACTCTGGTTTACAGCCAAGGCTGGATTTAAGGCACACAGGTTTAGCAAGGAGGTGTGAGAAGCTAAACGATTGTACTCAGAGAGACTACCATACCAGTTCATTACAAATAACTCTGCTTCTGTCTGGAGGGGGTTCAGACCATAGACTGTATTTAAAAATGGACGTAGGGTACATGACGCCACCCACAGCGTTCCGAAGAGCCGTTTTGAACTTCAAAATTGGTTTAGCTGGCCAGCGTCATCTTGGCAGAGCGTCACTGCGCGTCACTCTCGGATAACATTCAATGGATAAAGAGGCAGGTTGTGTTTGGAGCTGAAGTGACATGTTGCTGAAACCACTCCCACATAGCTCGACGTGATGCAGTTATCTCAGGCTAAGGAGCTAAAGCTATATGCTACTCCGGGCTGACCAGGAGCGAGATTATGTCCGAGAACCATACTCGGGCCGGCCAAAACGGGGCTAATAATAGCAGGCTGACACCGTCCTGACGGACCCGCTCCAGAACCCCCGGGAGCAGAGCAACTGGGGGAAAAGCATACAGCCTACACGCAGCCTTGGCCACGTCTGTTACTAAACCTCCAGGGCTGCATGTTTAGATGGTAGCCACCAAAATAGAGTAGACTGTTGTTATTGACTGTCATTTTTAGGTGTTGCTCCCTTGTTCCATTTCTCCCACATTTGACATAATAATAAAAACATGAAAAAGTGAAATATTTCACTTTGTGTAATCAATCTAGAATATATGATAGTTTCATTTTTGTTTCACCTCCTCTACCTCTCTCTCCATCTTAGAGAGGGACGTTAGCCATCAGCACCGGTTCCCCTCAAGGCTGCGTTCTCTTCTCCCTGTACACCAACAGCTGCACCTCCAGTCACCAGTCTGTCAAGCTCCTGAAGTTTGCAGATGACACCACCCTTATTGGGCTCATCTCTGGTGGGGATGAGTCCGCCTACAGGTGGGAGATCGACCATCTGGTGATCTGGTGCAGCCAGAACAGTCTGGAGCTCAACGCACTGAAGACTCCCCAGTGACCACTGTGGACTCCTTCCGCTTCCTGGACACCATCATCTCCCAGGACCTCAAGTGGGAGCTGAACATCACCTCCCTCACCAAGAAGGCCCAGCAGAGGATGTTCTTCCTGCGGCAGATGTTCAGCCTGCCAAAGACAATGATGGTGCACTTCTACACTGCCATCACTGAGTCCATCCTCACCTCCTCCATCACCATCTGGTAACGCTGCTGCCACTGCCAGGGACAAGGGCAGGCTGTAGCGCATTATTCGCTCTGCGGAGAAGGTGATTGGCTGCAATCTTCCATCACTTCAGGACCTGTACACCTCCAGGACTCTGAGTCAAGCAGGAAAGCAGCTGACTCCTCCCACCCCGGACACAAACTGTTTCAGCCTCTCCCCTCTGGTAGGAGACTGCGGTCCATCAGGACCCAAACCTCTTGCCACAAAAACAGCTTCTTCCCATCTGCAGCTAACCTCATCAACAAGTCCCGGGTCCCCCACTGTCACTGACTCTCATGCTGCCCACCCATCTTAATTTTTATAGAGGTTTATGTTTATTGTTGCACACCTAGTCAGCTTTGCAACACTTTCTTTTGTCAGGGTTGGGAGCAGTGTTGTAGTCTACATGATACACAGGTTTATACCGTATACCCACTGGGAAAGGTCAAGTATTTCCGTATACACACAATAGCGAGATGATACATAACAATATCGTTTTGTGACAGAACCTTCACACGTTCATTCATAAATGGCGTGGCGGTCACTCGGCGCAAGTTTGAAATGAACTAATGTGAATCACTAAAGGAGATATGAAACGAGAACAAACTCAAACTACACTCTTTTGGTGTTTTGGTAAGCCTGCCCCTGAAGCTCCTGCTGCTCCAAGTTACTCCACGGCTGCAGCAGATGATACGAACGTTAACGTTACAGAAACTACAGAAAACAAGCCAGATGAGGCTGCTGCTATCACAACATTACCTGGTGAGAGCAGGTAGCATATTCTATCATTACCGGAACTGTAACAGCAATGTTGGTATATTGAATTGCACCTAAAACTAGTTAACTTAACTAACGTTAGTGTGGAGGATCAATTAATGCGGGATAGGCTAATATATGTGTGTGTGTGTGTGTGTGTGTGTGTGTGGGCAGTAGAAGCAGTAGTTCCAGGATGCTTTCTCATGCATTTAAGCTGATACAGTAGCTACATAACCTAAGTTTGCTTGAAAGGATGTGGACAACTTTTGTGTCCTCACTATAAAATTAATAATTTTCTGTGATGAATGACTTTTGGTGATAAAAGTTCACATATGCCTGTGTTTATTGTTACTGATACTGAGCCTCAGCTTTCCATCCATCCATCTTCATCTGCTTATCCGGGGTCAGGTCACGGGAGCAGCAGCTCCAGCAGGGGAACCCAAACTTCTCTTTCCCGAGCCACATTAACCAGCCCTGACTGGGGGATCCCGAGGCATTCCCAGGCTAGTGTGGAGATATGATCTTTCCACCTAGTCCTGGGTCTTCCCCGAGACCTCATTCCAGCTGGACGTGCCTGGGAGGCGTCCAGGAGGCATCCTTACCAGATGCCCAAACCACCTCAACCAGCCTCAGCTTTCCATTATTGCTAATAATAGTTGCAACTTACACTCTTAAATGTGCACTGAAAATTGCCAGCTGATAAAACTTGCTCCAGGGACCAGATTCATATAACATCTAAGGTTTCATGCAGCTCCTAACTGCAGCTGAGTTAGATGGTGATTAACACTAAACATTACAAAATCAGTCTATTCCCCCCACCTGCATAGGTGTCATTTACACTGGGGACGCTGGGGACATGTCCCCACCATGTTTTGAAAGCATTTTGTTAAAAATTTTCTGAGAAATAGTTTGCAACCAGAAATGTTGATTAACAAATGTAAATGCTATGAGAAAGTTTTTTTTGGCACAATAAGAAAACCTGAAAATCTTCTGGGGGAGGACCTCCAGACCACCCAATCGTATATTTCAACAATTTTTCTTTTAAATATCTTGTGACCACCAATATTCTGCATTGTCACGTCTGATGTGCTAAGTATTTTGTCCAACTCTAATCTGAGCCTCCTAAAATGTCCCCACCACTTTTCAACATAAATTGACGCCCTTTCCCACCTGTAACTGTCATTAAGTCTTTGCAGTTTTGATAACACACAGCCTAAGCAGTCCTTCAGAATGCACTCTATTACATGTACATGCATACTGTATGTATTAGTGAGTGTAATGGTGCTTGTGGGATGTTGCTCTGGGGCTGGTTACTTGGGGACGGGTGAGTATGATGGAGTGAAAAATCTCAGTATACTTACTACAAAAAACTAGACTACACCACTGGTTGGGAGGCTGCGTACAACAATTCAACAAATAATCTCTTCATGTAGGAATTGGTCAGATGTGAAAGAGGCAGGATTTGAATTTATCTTGCAAGGTTTCAAGCAGAGGAATAATCTTAATCCAGAGGTTTACATGTTTTTAAATGACCGATCACTGGTGTCAGATCAGTACTCTGAATTGGCCAGGAGTTACCCAAGTTTTGGTATTTAGAATCAAATCAGTATAAAGAGAGAAAAGGCTGACTGTACAACTCAAACTTCAAATATAATTCCATCTTTGCAAATTCATAATATTACTCATTCAACATACCTTTTCCTTCAGGGACTTGCTCCTGTAGACGTTCTTTAAATCTTGTTTGACTTCAGGAAAGGCCTCATCAATTTTGGTGAAGATGGCCACTTGAGGAATTCCTGCCAGGAGAACACAAAACTATTGAATCATGTAACTGATATAAACTGAAACTGACCACAGCTGCTGTTCTCTGTGATTGTGGAAACTACAAACAGCTGCTGTTTGATACTCAGAACATTTTGAGTGTAGTACTAATCAGTGTTATCTATTAAATACCCAATATAGAGAAGAATAATCAGAGATTTATGTTCTCACCCAGGTGACTGGCTTCCAGCCTGATGTTCCGAATCTTCTCTACAGTTATATTATTCATTTGAAGTATTGTGCTGACATCAACTACACAAACCAGAACGTGCACTTTGTTGTTGGCAGTCGGAGTTTTGTTGTAGAATTGATCCTCCTCTGACAATGCTGATTCAGGTTTGAACTGGAAAACAAATTTAAATCCTGTTAATTGACAGTTACAATATGTATAAATAAATATATCATTCAAAATAATCATCTGAGCTGATTTGTGGGAAAATGTTTTTAGCTTCTGTACCCTGTAACCGTCCTTCACATGTCCCTTCAAAGCCAGATTGATGTCTTCCACTTTGACACCTTTGTTTAAATCCAGGCCCATGATGTCATTGAAGACAAAAGGGTAAAATGACCCTGGACTTTCTTTTTGGATCTTGTAGGCTGTGTACTGTAAAGCACATATGGAGAAAAAGGGCAGTTATAATTTTATTATCACTACAGAGCAAAAACAAACAATCAATACCCAGATAGTACAGAGGCAGGTGAACTGAGGTGTGAATGCAAAACACTTTGAAGTGCTGATACAGTTTGTAGCATTTATTCTTCAACAACGGGAAACAGGTGTACATGTGGTTGTAGCAGGAAAAGTCCAAAACACAGATGGCAACATAAATAAAGCCAAAGTTCAAAAATCCAACAAGATAACAAATCCACAGAGAACAACACTCGACGTAAAGATGAATACACTGACTGAGCAGATTAAATACAGGGGAAAACGGGCAGGGAGTGAACAGATGAAACACAGAGTGATCAGACAACAGGAAACAAAGCTAGACACAAACACCAGACACTGATGATTACAAAATAAAACAGGAAGAAAAGTGTTGTGACAATACAGAAGGACAAATGTAACATAGTTAAACAAAGAACGTGGACACAAATGAACCACACAAAGCACAAGACAAGGAACAAGAACACAGAGGCAGAGACTGAAACACTAAAATGACAGGTAGCATATAGTAGCTAATTATTAGACTACTATATCCCCACTATGGGGCGGTGATGGCGCAATAGATAAGAGACATGCCTTTGGTTTGAGAGACCCGGATTCAATTCCCCACTGTGACACATCCACCAATGTGTCCCTGAGCAAGGTCGCATGAAAACTAATCACTTCAAAATAACAGGAAATAAAGCATGCAGGAACACACAAGGACAGAGTTACCAAAGTAAAACAGAAAACATGGAACAACTGCATTACAGAACAAAACCAGGACAGGGAACAGTGACAGGACTAAACAGGAAACAGGACTACACTAAACGTGGAACTGAACATGAGAACAAACAAAGCTGCACGGAAGAAACACAAAACCCCAAACTGTGACAGCTTAAAACAGGACAACATGAACAAAAAACCAAAACCCTAACAAGCAGCACATAGTGGGCTGCCTGTTAGTGACAAGCACCAGTGATTCTGTATGTGTCCGGACAACCAACTGCGACCAAGTGACCAATGAAAAGTTCGTCTACTAAGACTCTTCTTATGGACTAACGGTTTTTTCAACTATTAGAGGACAGCCCTAGTTTTATTTATTTATTCACACATACTTAGCCTACAAACAGAGAGGAGAGAAGATCACTTTCTTGACAGTTTATCATCAGCAGAAGGATTTAACAGTGGATGTGAGTTTTAATGCATGCTAAAAAAAGTAGCAAGAAGTTCTTATACACCCGCTAAGTCTTAACGGATGAAATATGTAACTTAAATACTGGACACTGTGGTTTACATATCTGCTGACTATCAACAGTCAAAGCTAGTTTCTCCTTCGAGTTGCCTCAACTTGATTAGACCTTAACCACATTAGCAGCGGAAGAAGTAAGTCAGTGGAGCTCTGAAGCTTCTGCAGTGTCAATGTTTTCTGTCTACTGTTTATTTGCTGTAGTTGTCACTACTGCAGATTTTTATAAACTTAGCTTCCTGAGTAATTGTTATATTGGTGGGCTGTTTAGCTGTTGTCTTACAACATGATGCTATGATCTCTTATCCACCTAATTTCACCTAGATGCACACAAGTTTTGTGGAATATCTTATCTCAGCACACACAAAAAGGCCTCTAACTGTGCATTTAAAGTCAAAGACAAAGACACAGAGAGATGTGAATTCCAGTCGAGCGGTGCGCTGGAAGTGACGGGAGGGGATTCGTGCGAGTTGAAATGTTTCAATGTTTCTGATTTTTCTTAACGCTGATATGCGACTGTTTCGCAATTGACCCTTTGCTAAGCCACGCCCCCCTTAGTTATTGTTGCTAAATGCGACAAACTGTTGGACCTGTCGGACTTTTATCACACCGCTGCCACTGTCTATTACTGCACTCCTTGGAGAAATATTGTCAAATTTTTGGAAAAAGCCATCTCAGAAAGAAGCAGTTTTATTTGACAGTTTTGTAGTTCCATTATACATTTGAATGTTGTATTCAGGCTGTCAAACTGACTCAAACCGACATGAAAAAAATAAAAACAGAAGCTGAAGCCTACCGATCAGAAAGTAAAAGTGTACCACTGTCGATTGAGACAAAGGACAACGATATTAAAGATTAACACTGTTCCTGTACAGCTGGGTAGGTCTCTATTCACTATTAAAATCATTAAAAAGCAGAACAGTAGGGTTATATAACGTTACATTCAGTAGTAAGTTTGCTAATGTTAGCTAACTAACATCACATTAGGAACAATCCACAGCTGACATTTTTCTGGATTTGTTTTAGGTTTTGGAAAGAGAATAAATTGTGCTTCTCCTTTCAACCTCTCTGGATATTGATTGTAGTTATAACAAGTGCACCAAGAAGAGCATTTGACCATATCTTAAAAATACAGTAACATAGCGCTACAACTATAACTGAATATTGTCTTTGAAGATTCTCAGTCATCCAGGTCATAGTTATCCAATGAAGGTTAAAGTCAAGGGCAACTGGACTTGGTTGGTCCAGTTGCCCTTGACTTTAACCTTCGTTGGATATAACTGAATATTGGCATGTAGATGTGTTTGGGGCGAGACCATTATTAAGCATGTAAATTTTAATAATAATAATAATAATAATAATAATAATACATTTTATTTAAGGCTCCGTTCTCGGCACTCAAGGACACTGTACAGGGATGCAAAGACATTTAAAAGTAGCAAAACTAAGAACATTAAAACAAGCTAAAAGCAAAGAATTTACATCAAATGAGGTAGGCAGTTTTAAACAGATGTGTTTTGAGTTGCGATTTAAAATGGGAGAATGAATCGATGTTTCTAAGTTGGGGTGGTAAAGAGTTCCAGAGACGGGGGGCAGAGCGGCTGAATGCTCTGCTTCCCATTGTGGTGAGACGAGCAGGGGGGACACACAGGTGTAGGGAGGAAGAGGATCTAAGGGAGCGGGTGGAAGTTGGACCCTGCAGGAGATCAGACAAATACGGAGGGGCAAGGTTGTGGATGGCCTTCAATGTTAACAGAAAGACTTTGAGGACGATGGTTTGGTCGAGAGGTAGAGCTGGGTGTCATCAGCAGTGGACAGTGGAATTGAATATTAAATTTGCGGAAGATATTGCCCAGGGGAAAGAGATAAATGATGAAAAGTAAGGGCCCCAGGGCTGGAGGGACAGGATTTAAAAGACTTGTTGAAAAGTTGAACGAACTGAGTGCGGCCAGAAAGATAAGATGTGAACCAGTCTAACGGAGTGTGAGTGATGCCGATAGAAGTTAAACTGTTGAGGAGAACAGAGTGACAGATGGTATCAAAGGCTGCACTCAGGTCGAGGAGGATGAGAATGGTAAGTAGTCCAGAATCAGCTGCCACAAGGAGGTCATTGGTGATTTTGATTAGTGCTGTTTCAATGCTATGAAGTGGACGGAAGCCAGACTGGAACTGTTCATACAGGTTATTGTGGGATAGATGAAGATGGACTTGAGAGGCAACAGTTTTTTCATGAATTTTTTTCAGCGCCAGTTTTTTTCAAAATCGGGGTAATGGCAGCAGTTTTGAATGATGTAGGGACAGTTCCAGTGGTGAGAGAGGACTGGATGATAGCAGAGAAGAGGGGAACCAGGGAGGGAAGGCAGGCTTTAACAACTTGTGTGGGAATGGGATCAAGTTGACAGGTGGAAGGCTTGGATTTCCTGATGAGTTCTGTAATTTCTGAGGTAGTGGGGAGCTGGAAGGAGGAGAATGGATGTGTGAATGGGTGAGAGTCGGTTGAGATCCTGAGGTGAGGAGGAGATCCAAGGTGCCGGTGGATGTTTTTAATTTTTTCAGTGAGAAATGACATGATAGAGTTGCAGAAGGATGTTGTGTACAGGTGAGGAGGGAGAAAGTCCTTGGGTTGGGTGATATTGTTAAGTAGGGAGAACAGTGACTTGGAGTTTCCTTTTTTTTCAATAATTATACTGGAGTAGTAGTGGGTTTTGGTGTTAGCAACAGAGTCCTTATAACATAAGATGTGGTTATTGTACATTTCTTTGTGAATAGTGAGACCAGTTTTCCTGTACAGATGTTCAAGTTGCCGACCTTTGGCTTTCATGAGACGAAGATCGGGGGTGAACCAAGATCTGTTTTTTAATGGAGCAAGGGAATTAAGAATGTTATGGAGTCCAGTGTTGTAGTGAGAAACCAGAGCATCGGGGGTGGATAGATTGTGAGTGTCAGGAAAACAGAAGGAGTGGATACTTGAAGTGAGAGTGGCAAGATTAAGGTTCTTTATATTCCGAAATGAAATAAGGCGTGATATTTTAGAAATGGAGAGAGTGAGTTTCAATGTAAATGAGAGGAGAAAATGGTCAGTTATAGGGAGTTCAACAGCTGTAAGGTCAGAAGGGGTGACACCAGAACAGCAGATTAAATCCAGAGTATGTCCTTTGGAGTGGTGTTGGGAAAGTAGTATATTGTTGGCATCCAAAACTCTCTAAGCAGGAGGTGAAGTCTTTAGTAAGAGGCAGATTGACATTGTCCATGTGGATATTAAAATCACCCAGCAGTAATATATTTGGTGAGAGATAAGATAAGTAAGTGAGAAAAGCAGTAAAATCATTTAAAAATTCACTCTTTGGTTTAGGGGGGTGATAAACAGTTGCAATGATGGTTGGGGTGGGACCAGATAACTTGCAGATACATTATTAACCCCCCTGGCCGGAGCCACGGGTTTTACAGATGTAAACAAACCCATTTTGGTACAGATTTGAGCATGTACAGTGAAATAATGACAACTTCCAAATTCATGGCGAACCATGGAACTTCGCCGCCACGCCACGGAAGTAGATGTAGCTGTTACGGAGAAGTATGCCATAAGGTGGTTTTTGCACAGATTTTCGAAAGGTTAATGCTGTGACAGTACCGGATTCATTTCCCTTGCCCCGCATGGAGGACTGTATTGACAGTATTGGTCCTGCCACCAAACTTGACTTGCTCAAAGGGTACTGGCAAGTGCCTTTAACCTCTAGAGCATCAGACATATCTGCCTTTGTAACACCGGATCATTTTCTGCAGTACACGGTAATGGCCTTTGGTATGAGGAATGCACCTGCCATCTTTCAGCGCCTGATGCTCCTAGCGCTGGGAGATGTGCCGCCATGTAATATATATCTGGATGATGTGGTGGTATATTCCGACATGTGGCAGACCATCTAACTAGCCTTGCTGTAGTGCTAGGCTGGCTTGCTGAGGCGTCATTGACCCTTAACCTCTCCAAGTGTGAGTTTGGTAGGGCCACTGTCACCTACTTAGGAAAACAAGTTTGTCGTGGACAGATGCGTCCTGTGAACGCAAAAGTAGAGTCTGTGTTGTCTTTTCCAGCTCCTACTACCTGACGTGAGCTTCGCCGTTTCCTGGGTATGGCTGGCTATTATCGGTGTTTCTGTAGGAACTTTGCTGTGATATTTGCTCCGCTTACTAAGCTGTGTAGCACTTCCATTCCCTTCACATGGAACAAGGAGTGTGAATACTCTTTCGAAGCTGCAAAGTCTCTTCTCTGTAGTACCCCTGTTCTTGCTGCTCCTAACTTCTCTTCCCCATTTAAGCTGGAGGTTGATGCCAGTGCCTGTGGGGCCAGTGCTGTGCTGCTGCAGGATGGTGAGGATGACGTGAGCCATCCAGTGTGCTACTTCTCTTCAAAAGCCACCAATTGAACTATTCCACAATTGAGAAGGAGACACTGGCCATGCTCCTGGCCCTCCAGCATTTCCATGTGTACGTGGGTTCCAGCTCAATACTTGTAGAAATCTTTACTGATCATAACCCTCTTGTGTTTCTCTCCCAGAAGCACAACCATAACCAGCGTTTGATGCGCTGGGCTCTGTTGGTTCAGGGATATAACATCATGATTAAACACAAGAAAGGAGCGGACGATGTGGTGGCTGATGCCTTATCCTGTGGGTAGGAAGTGCATATTTCATCGTGAAACACTATTTTCTGTTAAAGCTATATGTAGTAGACTGTAAGCGGGGGAGGGTTGGCTGTTTACATATTATAAACACTAGGTTTTTAAATTTATGGGGGGGATTGTTACGGAGGAGTATGTATTGTTGTGGTGTTTTGTCTCCTCTCGTTGCTAGGTTTCGGTTGAGTGGTGATTGCAGACAGAATCCACCCGTGCTCACTCAGCTACAGGATAAAGGAGGCGGTTCCTCCATGGGTCGCTCTCTCACTCCTTCATGGTGCCGGCTGGCAGCAGACTGTGCTCGGAGGGGAGCATGTGTACCTGTTTGTTTTCTGTTAGGTTATGCTGTTTGGAGGAGTATGTCTCCTGTGGTCTTTGTTTCCTTTTGTTCTAATAATAAAACGCGTGGTTAATTTTTCATCAGGTGTCTCCCATCCTTACTTTCGGTACTTAACATCAATGGTTACTCCCTAATCCCCTACTGGGACGTAACAGTAGCCAACCTGCAAGAAGTGGTTCATCACAGCATAAAAGTAGTCACTGTGCTGTGACTGCGAGTGAATATTGGCTTGTAGATGTGTTCAAGGCAGCACTCTTATCAAACATGTTAATTTTGGTGCAGATATGAGCATGTACACTGAAGTTACAACTTCCTTTTTCAGGGCGAATCATCGATTTTGGACGCCAAATCATGAGCACACCGTTTCACAAAAACTCACCATTTGTACGACTTTTAGACATCAGTGGGATTAGACTAGCCAGCAAAAATCTGAAGACGATCTGACATATTCTCTAGGAGTAGTTTGTTAAAGTACCTTTTTGGTGCTTCTGGACATAATACAACTGCCACAGAAATTTCGTATATGTAGGTGAAACGTGCCACGGGGGCTGCTTCATTGAAGGTCACTTCCTGATGCCAGTAGGTGGTGCCATGACTGTGGGTTAATGTTGGCATGTACATGTGTTCGTACAGATTTGAGCATGTACAGTCAAGTTACAACAACTTCCTGTGTGATGGCGAACTGTGGAACTTTGTCGGTACGTTACTGCAACGCTGTTAACCAAAAACTCATAAGTTTTACAATATGGCCTCATCAATATGTTAAGGGTTTTCTGGGACAGTTTTGAAGTTGATATGGGTAACCTGCTAGGAGTAGTACATCATAGCGTAAAACGTGACATTTCCTTTTGCCAGCAGATGGCGCTATAACTTTGAGTTAATGTTGGCACATGGATGTGTTCAGGGCGGGACTCTTGTATGTGTCAAATTTGGTAAATTTGGTACAGATGTGAGCATGTACACTGAAGCTATAACAACTTCCTGTTTTGTGGTGAATCTGCAATTTTCGACGCCACGCCACGGGCACACTCATGGATGAAAACTCACTGTTTGTACAACTTTTAATCATCTGTGGGTTTAGACTGCACAGCGAAAATTTGAAGTTGATCAGAATAATCCTCTAGGAGGAGTTTGTTAAAGTATGCACCCTGTAAATGGTAAAAACTGGGTTAAAATTGCACATTCAACTCAAAATGACTGACTTCCTGTTGCGTTTAGGGAATGGGTCCTTGATATGATACATGTCCTCAAAAAATTTCGTACATGGGGGCTAATTTTTCCAATTATGTAGATGGCGCTATGGAGCCATTTTGCTATGTCCATGTGCAGGACCCAAAAAATACATAATTTTTCGCTACTTCTGACATGTGTATGCAAAGTTTGATGAGTTTTTGAGAATGCTTAGGCTGCCAAAAAGGAGCTTACTTTGCAGAAAAAAATATAATTTCTTCAGTTCCAATAGGGACCTTGCATGTTTCATGCTCGGGCCCTAAGAAAGCTAGAAAATAACTCATTTTGCATAGGAGTCATTGATTGCTGCCATGAAAGTGTCGGACCCTAGTTTGAGTGAGTCCTATACTGTGTTGTAATAGGCCAGCTGCACGTTCGGGGCGTGGCTTAGTGAAGGATCAATAGTCTGTCAGCATTGAGATTGTCTAGACATCACGGATGGACCAGAGGACCAGGCAGAGCGGAGGGACAGAGTCTCCCATAAACAGCTGTTGAGTGACGGGGGAGCTGTGGAGGCGAGAGCAACAGTTTTAAGGAGAGCCAAGGCGCCAGTGACCCCTGTTTCCCTCCAGGGGGTCAGCGTGAACATTGATTACAAATCCTGGGAGTGCACATTGACAATAAACTGGACTGGGCCGAGAACACTCAAGCCCTCTACAGGAAGGGCCAAAGCCGTCTCTATTTACTGAGGAGGCTTAGGTCCTTCAACATCTGTCATAAAACATCTTCAGCATTGTCTGAGTCTGTGGTGGCCAGTGCTATCCTGTTTGCTGTTGCATGCTGGGGCAGCAGGTTGAGGGTTGCGGACACTAACAGACTTGAGACTTGGTTACACAGTTGAGAGCGTAAAACCAACAAATGGGGAGATAACCAGCCTGGAACTAGGTCTGCTTCTGGACGCCCTTCTGTCCATGCCCCAATAACCGAGAGACTGATTTATCTCCCTCGAGACAGAAGATGCCCAGTGTTTAGAGGTGGGACTGGTCTAAGTATATTTGAGTGGGTTGAAGAGGTCCAGGCCTGTATAAGTGGCTGCCCTCTATCATTAGCTGAAAAGGAACTTTTCATTTATGATCATTTAGAGGGTAAGGTCAGAGAGGAGATTAAGTACCGGCCCCAGGAGGAAAAGGAGGATCCAGAAAATTTTTTAAGTGTTTTAGAGGAACTGCATGGGTGCAGGGTCATGTGTCTTTGCAGGAGGAGTTATTTTCAAGAAGACAACAAGAGGGGGAAAGTTGTTAAAAAGGCACCTAATGGTCCTTTAAATAAGGATGTATTACTCCGAGACCAATTTGTTGGACATGTGTTTGATTGATCCCCGTGCAGAGAACTCAAGCAGTTTGTCTGGGACCACCCCACAGCAACCTTGAGCGATCTCTGCAGTGAAGCCATTAGGTGGGAACAAGAAGGGATGCCAGGGGGCAGTAGGGGTAAAAGTTACTCGGTCCACTCTGTATTTGGCCTCCAGCACACTGTTCAGGGGGGACACCTCAGCCACAGCAGGGCAGGTAACTCCTCTTCTAGCTCTGATTGAGGTGAGTTAAAGGAAATTCTCAGGAACCAACAAGAGCAGTAAGTCTTGCAGCCTTCACAATGCCCCTAGACCTTCGTTCCGTCAGCACAAGTAAAATGTCATTTTTAGGAGGTGCAAACAACCTGGCCACTGTGCTATGCAGTGTAATGGCAATTATGTAGCTCCACTGACCCAGTCAGGTCTTGTAACAGCACCTATCAGCTCTGATGGGCAGTGCTCTCCAATATGTTGAAACTTTCGCCCCCTTAACTGTTGAGCCAAAGTTCAGGTGGGGACACCCCAGGCTCAAAGTCGGCAGTGGATGATCCTGAAAATTTGGTTCCAGCTTGCCTACACATTGCCATGTTAATGGGTGGGGTCGAGGTTCCATGTCTGGTTGACACAGGGTCAATGATGACAACCATAACTGAGTTTCTTTGTTCAGCACTTTGAACCTTGGGGCCCCAAAAAGCTTCGCTCTTGAAGCTGGCAGAGGCTAAGTGCTGCTGGGAATGAACATTATCAAAGAATGTTTCTGGGTGTTGTTCATACAGCACGGCTCTGCTCTCTTTGATTTACCCTCTGTGTTGCATGCTCCAACTCCAATTCAGTAAGCCCTTCAGCAATGTCATCAGGTTCAAGTTACTGCTACTCCTGCTCATTCGAGCTCTGTCAAAGTGAAGGGAGGGAGGGTCTGCAGAGTTCCAGGGAATACCATGAAAATTGTAGCCGCCACCTGTTCCCAACATCACCTAGCAGATGATGCATTGTTTGAGCCTTTGAGCAAGGGTTTGCTTGCAGGCCTATTAACATCCCCAGCGCTGGTCCGTGTGACTAGAGGTAATGTTCACATCCCCAGTGTCAATGTAGGGACCCAGGATGTTGTACTGTACCCTCGTATTGTTTTAAGTACCTTGAGTCATGTACACCTGGCTAGCTTACCCTCAGAACTAGTGGAAGAGGATGTATCAGCCACAGTGTCTTCCCAGACTGTATCACTCATCCAGTGCAAGTCAGTATTGCTGCAGTGGATCTAACACTACTCACGGAACAGGAGCAGTGTCAGGCTAGGTCCTTACTTGAAAGTTACAGTAGTGTCTTTTCTGCTCATGAGGGAGATATAGGTTACACTGAGTTGATTTGCCATGATATCCCTTTGTTGGATGAGGTACCTGTACATCAGAGATAGGTGCATCCCCCCATCAGAGTATTAGGAAGCCAAGACACACATTCGCCAGCTCTTAGAGGCACAGGTTATCAGGGAAAGTAGTAGCCCCTTTGCTTCACCCATTGTGTGTCAACTCTGGACTTGGCTGCCGGGTACAACCAAGTACCAGTGGCAGAAAAAGACAAGATGAAGATGGCATTCTGCACCCCATTTAGCTTGTTCGAGTGGAATCAGATGCCATTTGGGCTGTGCAATACCCCAAGCTGTCCTGGGCCGTCTGAAACATGAAGGTCTCAAAGCCAAGCTGGAAAAGTGTTCCTTCTTCACGCCAGAGGTGAGCTATTTGGGTCACATCATATCTAAAGATGGGGTGTTTACAGACCCTGGCAAAATGGAGGTGGCTTAAAATGGAAGCACCCTAAACATGTTTCTGAACTACATTCATTGCTAGACTTTGCAAGCTACTATCAACGTTTTATTGAGGGATTTGTCAATCTGGCTGCCCCTTTGCACGGCCTGGTAGCTAAACGGACAGGCACAAAGTTGCGAAAGAGCCTACTGATGCATGGATGGAGGAGTGTGACAAGAGCTTTGAGTGACTGAAGAGTAGGTTGGGGTCTGCTCCAGTGCTGGCTTATGCCAACTTTTCCTTACCCTTCATCCTTGAGGTCGATGCCAGCTACAGTAGTCTAGGTACAGTGCCCTCTCAAGAACAGGATGGGAAGGTTAGACCTGTCGCTTATGCTAGTCGTGGCTTTAAGCCCACAGAACAGAATATGTAAAACTAGACTTCAATGAAATTGGAGTTCTTGGCCCTTAAGTGGGAATTAACAGAAAAATTCAGAGATTAACATTTTGGACAGAAATGTGTTGTGTAGTAACTCTCAGTAATTTGTCCACAGCCAAGCTCGGAGCAACAGAACAACGTTGGGCTGCCCAGCTGCATTCGATTTTACCATCAAATACAAACCTAGTCAAGCTAATCAGAATTTAGATGTTCTTGACCCCCGACAGCACCCAGCCATCGCAACGGGCCACATAGCCTCAGGTGTTTGAGTTCCAGAAACACTACAACACGCTATTTAAAATCAGACAACTCCAGTTATTCAATCCACGATTGCAGCCTTCTCTTGCCACACTTGATCTGACCTTTGTGTTTTACGGAAAGCGGACCCTATCATCAAGGAGTTCCTGAGGTTTTGGACCAGGAACAAGGGCCTAGATGCAGCTGAACGTTGGCAAGTACTCAAGGAAGTTCTGGTGCTGGTAGGACCGCGGGACCGGATAATGGAATAAGCGGGGGTGTTGTTTCGTAGAGTCTGTTGTCCTGAGGGAGAAGAGGTTCTCCAGCTGATGCTACCCTCATCGCTGAAGAGTATGGACATCAGGATGTTGAATGGACGACTGATTTGGTCCGTCAGCAGTGCTACTGGCCTGGGACCATGATGTCAAGCAGTGGTGTCAGGTAGCTGTGGATAACCAACCGGCCGCCCAAGCTTATATGGGCCATTTGCTTGCTTCTTGCCCAAATCAGTTACTTGCTATTGATTTAAGCACAAGCTTCTACAATGGCCAAGGTTTTAGTCAATGAGTGGTTTTACAAGTTTGGAGTCCCTGGCTGTATTCACTCCGACCAAGGCAGGAATTTTGAGAGCAACTTCATTCAGCAGCTTTGTAATATGTGTGGTTTCAAAGAGAAGCACCATGACCAACATGTGCAAGATGCTCCCCTGCCAGAAGGTCAGTTGGTCTATCTCTAATGTTGGTTCCACAGAGTTTGTAGAGTTAGAGGGCGTCATAAGATCAATGATGTCTGGAGTTCAGTTGTATACAAAGTGATGAAGGCCCCAGCGTTGGGAGGACCAGTAAACACCATCACTCCTGTGGACAACCTCCATCAGGTAAAAACATGTCCATCATTCAATTCTAAAAAGTAAATTGGATCATGTGATTGACTGTCCCTCTATTGAGCCACCACAACAGAGAGAACCTCCCTCAGTGGATGAACCCATGCGGGATGGTGAGTGGTTTGTGTTGATCTCTGAACCCACTCCTGGACCAGTGAACCCCCAACAAAGTCCACCAACTCATACCCTGTCTCTCTTACCTCAGCCAGATTTAAGGCCATCCTCAGCCAGCCAGCCTAAGTCAAACCAACTTATTGGTTTTCCATTAAACAGTGAGGCAACCCTGAGGAGACCCCCCTGCATTAACGCAGGGAGGCACCTAAATCCCAATCATCTACCTCAGGCAGTGGGGAGTAGAGCAATAGGGGCTAGGAGCTCTCAGGTACCTGTGCCTGCTGCCCTGGCAGTGAGTGCCAATCCTCAGGCCGATGATTTAGAAACCAGGGGGTAGACTGGTGGGGAAAGATTTCCCCAAGTGCAGGTTAATGTGTGGTAGTGTTGAATGCAGCCTTGACTTAACTCCTCCCCTGGCCACCTCCTTATTAGGCTTAGGCTATATAAGACACCTGTGTTCCCTTTCTTGCTCTCTGCTTCCTGATCTGTCCCTGCTGTGGTTGGTGTTTGTAGCCCAGGTATGTGAAAGGAATAGTTTCACGAACATCTATCTCCCCTTAACAGTTGATTATGTGGCTTACCTGTTCTCTTGACACTGTTTGGAACCTCCTTTTCACCTGCTTTGTGACCACTGATTGTTGTATCTTCATAAGCCAACTCAGAGGTGGTGAGTAGATACATGGTTTTAAATGTATTTTAATGCAGTAAAGTTGAGCCTGGCTAAATGTTTCCCTCACTTTTCCAGGTTCCTCCTTGTTTTAGACCACTGCTGTGTTGCCTACTTAGTTTGCTGTTTTGCCTATTTAGTTTTGTTTGTTTTTCCCCCTTTTAGTTAGTTTTGCTCTAGTTTAATGTTTGGTTTAGTTTCACAATTCTTTCTTTATTTGAATCTATTTTAAAGTATTTTTTTAAACTAATTATTATAATATAGAAGTTGTCTTATCTACCTTTTTTTTATTGCTGGTTCACATTTCTTTTCCTTTAAGCAGTTCCAGTCCCAGATTGTGTGGGGGGTTTCTTTCTATTTTTTTTTTTTTGCTGATTAAAAATATATATTGAATCACGTCTCTGCCTCATCAGTAACGTTCCTGTGTGCTTTTTTCCCCCTCCATTTTCCTTCAAATAATCAAGGTTTAAATAGTATTTCCTGGGGTGCAATTCATAGGTGGCATAGTTTGGCTTTCATTCAGCCCCCGCCCCCATTCCTGGTCCAGTGCAAGACTCATTCCCCCAAAATGCACCACAGAGCGCCACAAGTTTTTCCTGCCTATGGCCATCAAACTCCGACTCCAAGTGTCGGACACTTAGTTTTTAAACTGGAAATTACCTGTTTTGTTTAATACACTCTGCTGCTACTACTCATTTACTGTTCACAATAACAATTATTTTATGTAAATACTGTATATATTCACACTATATTTATATACTATAGACCCATACCCTAAACCAAAGAGGAAGTCAACCATTTTAATTTGAAAGTGCAATTTTAGCCATTTCTCGCCTTTTACAAGGTCCCTACTTTAATGTACTCCATAATTAATCCAATTGACAAATTTTCACTGTGCGGTCTCAAGACATTGACGACGAAAAGTTGTGCTGTCACTTTTGGTTTCTAGGTGTGTCCATAGCGTGCCGTCATTTGTTTGATCATTTGCCATAGAACAGGAAGTTATAACTTTAGTTTACATGCTCACATCTGTGCCAAATGTTACATGATTGAGGAAGTGTCCCGCCCTGAACACATAAATGCAAATTTATCATTTGCATGACATTTTCTCAGTGTAGGCCACACTTTATGTACTGGGTTATAATGTGTGGGAGCTTTCGCGCGCATCATGGTGCGAGGGCCTGCTTGGAGCTTGAATTTTACACTGACTTTATGCTGGTGTTCTCATGGACCCTTGAGTTTTATTACACTTTATTTACTTTTACTACCACTGCAAAGGCAGAAATATCTTGAAGGCACTTTGTATTCCTTAGTTGGAAAGTATCATAATTAAAGTAATAATTGCAATAATAACTTGTGATATTTTCTTTACCAACACAATGAAGTTTTTCATACCTTCCTGGTGAAACTGTCGTGAGAGATGTTATCTGCCAAAGCCAGTGTGTACATTCTGCCATGTAACACACTTTGAAGAGAGTTGATGAAGCTGGACTTTCCAGCTCCAGCTGGCCCATGAAGAAGAATCCTGATGTGCTGGCCTTCCACATGAGGTTTGTATTTCTTCATATGCTGCAGAGCGCCCTGTTTGTCTCTTCTCAGGGAAGAAAACTTAACATCACACTCAAAACAAAAACTGAGATAACGTGCTACAACTGGGCTGTTAAAGAGTAAAAATAAAACTGTGTTTTTTAGGTTTTCTGTGAAATAAAAAAAACACACTCACCCCCAGTTTATTTCTCTCCATGGCTTATCAAGAACTGACAAGTACAAGACAAAATGTTTGATCACTTACATCATGGTACAACATGTGACCGAATAATATAAATTTGTAAGTTTTCTTACGTAGAGGTGGATCTGCAGGTTTAGACTTGAATATTCCCTTCAGAAAATTCCACATTGCTGGAAAGTAAAGCAGTTACTCTTAGTTTAATCATTTTGTTTTTTGCCTTAAAACCAAAATGACTTGTAATGGCTGTATGTTTTAATCTTAGTTATACTGTATATAGTATATTACATTGTGCGTTTACAATAAATAACTTGCAAATGTGATTTGTGATTGAATATGCTGCAACAGCAAACAAAACAGCTAAAACTGAACTTTATAAAATAACTAATTTCTTAAACACGCCCTCTTGTATGTTGATTGTTTTTTTACAATGATCATAGTTTCTGTAGTTTCTCTGTTTACTGATTATCAGTTTTCCAAGCATAAACAAAATCACTGGACATCGTAGAAAAGTCTTACCTTTGGTCAGTTGGGACAGAGAAACAGTGTGATGTGTCTGGTGCTAGAATCACCTCAGGTTAGAGTGTGATTTACATACCACCTTCACGCCTCACCTGAAACACGTGACTTAAGAGAAGTCCACTCAGTCTCTATAAACTACAGAAGACTTTTACTTTCAGTTTCCACATTTTGTATTTCTAAAGTTGTCTACTGGAAGATCCAAACATTATAAAGTTTTTGCCTTTTCTTTAAGATTTAAAGGGAACAGAATTGAATTCAATAAAATTGTATTTGAAAAGATATAAAAAACATTTCTATCTGTACCAACAAATCAGTCAAATTATGAAGACACACACTCTCAAGCTCATGACTAGTACACTTCTTAGTTTATATCTGCAGAAACTTGCTCCAACCCGTACTGGGAAGACACTGGGCCACTTTGCTGCACCTGCCTCGAGCTATTTCTTTTTTCTCCTTCAGCTTTTCAGCACTACATTTGTGTTTCGTCACATGTTTTTATCCATAATCTTTGAAGCACTAATGACCGAGCTAGAGATTAGGTCTGCGTGTCAAACATTTCATCATGTTTTGATGTGGACAGTGTGAGATTGATTGACATAGCCAATCAGCCCCGCCCCACTCCTGTCTGGACCAGTAACCACACACTATGTGCCAGTCAATCAAAGCACTTAATAATCGATTTCAACTGCAGCTTTTTGACCACAATGTGATTTATTGGACCAATTGTCCAGCGGCCCACCAGCAAAACTCCCATTACTCCCGAAAGATGAACATCTTCTCAGTAGTTTAACTGCTCCATTAGATAACATAAAACAACATATAAAAACAACAACAATTCATGGGAAATATAGTCAGATTTTTCACTTATTTAATAGTAGCTTTACCACAGAGATACTCCAGCAAATAAATCTTAATCTCTGTAGTGTTTACAACAAAATGTACTTAACAGTCTTAAAAGTGAAGGCCTCAACTGCTGAAACAACAAAGCCTCGGAAAACATTTTGTTTGTGTTCAAAAATAAAACTGGGAGGCCAGCTGTCATGGAAATGCTGAGTGCAGTAATTGGGAGCAGAGGTGTGGACCTACTGATGGGACACAAGGAGCAGGAGTTGGCTGGACCACCAACGGAATTGGAGTTGGTCGGACCACTGCCAGTCGGGCCACTGACAGTCTGCAGCGGCAAGATCCTCATCGTCCTCCAGGAAGCCTTTCTGGAGGTGGATCAGGCGGGGAACCCAGGAGAAGACTAGCCTCCAGGCTAGTAGACCGAAAGACTAGCTGCCTCCCAGAGAGTTGCAGGGGGACAGAGGACGGAAGGGTGAGAAACGGGGGAACGAGAGACCTGGGGAGGAGACGAGACGCGTCCAAGAAGCTGGTCACACTGCTGACGAGCAGAACCCTTTGGGTATACGCAGCAGCCTGGGCTGATACAGCAAGGACGGCATTGCGGCCTCGGAGAGGATGGAAGAATTAAGGAGAGGGATCGAGGAAACGGCAGCGGAGCCAGAGGAAGGAAGCCAGAGTGACGAAGGTAATCGCTGCAGACGACCGCAGACTGAGAACAGACAGAGTCTGAGTGTGGACTTCGGAGGAGAGGGTCAACCACATTGCTGAGGAGCGGAACCTTTTGGGTAGACGCAGCGGCCCAGAGCTACAAAGAAAAGTGAGAAGCGGCCATTGGGGGTTGTGTGGGGGAGGACGCCATAGGAGACAGCTGCTGCTGGCCACTGTGGAACCACGCAAAGAGGAGGAGCGAACACTGAGAAGAAATGGACAGTAGACAGAGTGCCGGCGGACTGAAGGATAAGATTCAAGGGCAGTGACTATGAGGGCTTTGACGGATTCAGGCTTGGCCCTTGACCCTTACTGAATGTTTTATCATAGATATTTTAGAGCTATTTTTTTTATAACATTAGATCACTTTTAACTGCTTTATTCTGTTTAACTTAATAAACATGGTCTGAGCCTTGTTTGTTGTCTGGTGCAGCCTGTTCCCCAGCAGACTCCAACCTAAATTCAGTTATTATTTTTATTAACATATTTGAGGCCCCAGCCACGGTAGTCGGGATGGGGGCGGGTCACATTGGCAGGCCAGAGATCAGGCAGGTGGCTAGCTGCTGGAGCTCTAGCAGGCCGGGGATCAGATGAACACACAGGAGCAGGTAAGAGCAAAAGGCTAGACCGCCGAATGCTGTTGCCTTGCCGAGGAGCAGAGTTGAGGAAACGTAGAGCCCATGGAGATACTAAGTCCCTCAACCATGGCTTGGCAGGAACTCTTCCTTGAGGCAGGGATCCAATAGCCTCCTGCTCAAGGTCATTGATGGTCTCGATCCACAAAACCTTCAACTCAGTTAGATCACACTCCAGTTCACAAAATAATTTTGACATGTCTGCTGGGTCCATTCTGGTGACCTCCTACTGTCGTGGGAAGGCAGTAGTAGAGCAGTAGTCGAGAGCAGAGGTGTGGACCCAAATCCAGACCAAAAGGCGGGTGCAGTTCAAATATTATATCAAGCAACACTTACTGAAACGGTCTTTTCAAAATCACAAGGTAACAGTCCAAACAAAAGAGTAATCCAAAGGGAATGAAAATCAAAAAAAAAAAGCTAGACAAGGACACATGAGAACTGAACACTACAAAATAAAACAGGAAGTAAAACATATGGGAACACACAAGGACAAGGAGTTACCAAAGTAAAACAGAAAACGGGGAACAACTGCATGACAGAACAAAACCAGGGCAGGGAACAGAGACAGGACCAAACAGGAAACAAGACTACACTAACATGGATACATAGAATTAAGGACTAAGACAGAGATACAAAGAGAGAACAGACAGGGCTCAGTGATCACAGTGAGAGCAGACAGAAACTAACAACCAAACAGAGACACAGACAGAGACTAGGATGAAATAGAACGATTGACACAGGAGAAGAAACAAACAGGAGCTCAATTAGGCTACGGCTTTAGAAACATCAAAATCATGGTTAAATAGGCTATTAGTTTTTTTCACCCAAACATGATAACTGTAATTTAACAGTGAGTTTTTCATTATCTGCTGATAGTCTGAATTTGTTTTGACAGCATTTCATAAAATACGAAATGAGCAACATTTTATTAATGTAACATAGACGTCTAAACTTTTTTTTCACATTTTCCACTACAAAGAAATCATTACAGATTAGAATCTGTTCGATTAATAATTTCATCTTTCATCAGTTATTGCCACCGGCATTTAGCCCCGTCAGGTTCCAGGTGAATAAACAGGCTTGTAGCTATTTAAAATGAATAACAGACTGTAGGGGAATTCCAGCACTTTATCATTCATTAAGGAAATTCCAGTCTGGTAAATAATGAATGAGCAACGCTGTATAAAATGTAATATCGTTAACGCATCGATCCTCCACTCCTGCGTTTTAGAGTCAATCATGGTCCGCGTTGGCAGCATTCATATTTCTAGCTCCACCAGATTCTGCCTTTATTTACCCGTAGCCATGGTGAATCATAGTATCGGAACTCCATTGATGATCTCCACGCACGCACTTCCAGCAGGTTCAACATACTCAGAGTTGACTGAAACACTTGTTCTGAAACCGGAAACTCTGAGTTTGACTGCTCAGAGTTTGTCAACCCAGAGTTCAGGTTTGTTGAACCTGCTTTCTGAAACGGGGCCTAGGAGTAAACTAAGGCACAGGACTAAGACCTAACATAACAGACAAGACAGATACTAAGTAAACTGAAACATGCGAATGAACAAAATGAAAAACAAGGTTACACAGAGAACCACAGAGCCACAAACCAAACAGGAAAACATGAACACAAACCACCTTCCTAACTCCAGTGGAGATTTCACTTCAGACCTGTTTTTATCTATTGACAGATAAAACCACAGTGATCATGATCTAAAACAGGAGTCCAGACTATTCTCAGCTGATCTGGATCAATTACATTCTCTTGAATGTTAAAAATGCATGTTGAGTTTAAAGAGTGTTGTTTTCAGATGGGATCCTCCTTTAAACTCTTGTACTTTTGACTGCAAAACTGAATGAAAGGACAGTCCAGCAGCCACATATACCAGATTTCTTTCATTTTTATGTCAGAGCATTACATTTATTGATCGCTGTTGGGATGTAAGATGTAAGAATTTCAACAAATAGAACAAAACTGCTTCTGAACTTAACTGCCTCGCTCTGTTTTAATTTCTGCTTTAACAAAATATAACAAAGAGCTCAAAGGTTCAGTGTGTAATATAAAGGAGGATCTATAGACAGAAATGCAATATTAGATCCATAACTATGTTTTCAGTGGTGTGTAAAGACTTTACATAATGAACCGTTATGTTTTTATTACCTTAGAATGAGACATTTCTATCTACATACACCGCGGGTCCTCTTACATGGAGGTCGCCATTTTGAATACTTACGAAGAACAAGTAGTAGTCTGGTTTATTAGAAATAAGAAAAGAAGTGAAATTTGAACAAATAAGAGGACCACACGTATATTTAGCCGACAGAGTTTGGCTCTCCCTCTTTGTGATGCTCTTCAAGGAGCTGGGCATAACAGTCATCAAAGAAGTGAAAACATGATGAAGCCAGACAAAGCCGGGACAGATGACGGCAGAAATCAAGATGGAAGGCGCTGATGTGGACAGTGGTGGCTATGTGGGGGCCATCCCAGTGTGGACAGGTATGAGGCAGGGACAGGCCCCTCCAGTCAGCTGATGGGGAGGAACATATCTTCCTTTTAATAATTAAAAAAACAAAACATTAAAAAACACATTGACCTTATTTTTTACTACAGAGAGGCATGAGTAGATTAGATTTTAGTTGGACTTTGAAACTCGATGATCCTTTAAGTATCAGCTTAGATGTGTCAGCCAATTGCACCTTAATCAAGGGGTTTAAATCAGCTGTTTCTGGTCCCTTATAGATAGAAATGGTGTTCACACCTTTAAATGAAATCCTGACAGAAGAAAATAACAGCATGCTGCCCTCTGCTGGAGCTCCTGAGGATCCAAACATGGACCTGCAGTCTAAACCAGTTCACTGTCTGTAAGTCTGCTGCAGAAACACCACAGGGTTTAAGGCACCTGCCCACAGGGCCGGAACCACTAGGAACTGGTTTGCTGACCATGGTGTTACTGTGCTTGACTGGCCTGTTCTGAACACCAGAGAGTCTATGTGGTTCATGTCAAGATGAAGTGGGAGACACCAAACCGACAATACAGACGAGCTAAAACCCGCTATCAAAGCAACCTGGGCTTCCACACACCTCAGCAGAGCCACAGGCAGAGTGCCTCCATGTGGACAATTCTGTATAATACATTCTTTATTCTAATATTTTGAGATATGGAGTTTTGATTTCCATGATCTGCTAATCATCAAGATTAAAACAACTAAAGGTCTGAATATTTCACTTTGTATGTAATGAATCTACAATATATTAAACTTTCACTTTTTTAATAAAATTAGGAAATAAATATTCTAATTTTTGGAGATGCACCAGTATTCTCCTGTGCTTTCCAGTTTCAATGGATCAGCATCAGAAGCTGTGTCCTCCTCCATACAGGTGAGACCTTCTCACAGGATTTTGAGGTATCTCGTCACCTCTTGCTAAATGGACGTCAATGTGAGACGAGGACAGCAGATACATCCAAATATATTAGAGACAAAATACTTTGTGACCACTTTGAATCAAGTCATTTACCGCAGCAGTGCAACACATATGTGGAGGAAATGACGCCAAATGTTTAACTATGACTTTTTAAAAAATTAATAAAAATGTCTTCCAGCCTGTGAGAGGCGCTGTGACCATGTGATGAGCAGAAAAGACCATTTCTGAGGCGGAGGAAGTTCTTTGAGCTTCAGAGATTCAGAAGAAATCAAAATGAGAGTTCAATGAGTGAACAACCAGCCACACGTGGTGTTTTCAGTCTGTAAAGATGTGATATTACTCTAGATACATATTCTAGACATCCCTTAATATCCAACGAAGGTTAAAATCAAGGGCAACTGGACTTGGTTGAAGATACTGGAAGACGTTTCGTCCCTCATCCAAAGGACTTCTTCAGTTCTGACTGACTGGCAGGGAAACTCAGCTAGGTCATTGTGCAGCTTTACTGTTGATGCCGTCTTCTCCGGAGTCGATGTAGAAAACCAAATGTACAAATACTTGCATATTTAGAGAGTCACATACACTTATATAAGACTCAAAGCAACAGGTAGTAGTCCTGTAACATAAGCTCTCTGTCTGGAACTTGTGAACTCTTTTTGGTTGCCTTTTCCCAGAGCTTAAGTTATCTTCAAACAATTTTAACACAATTTAATCATAGTTATATTTTAATGTAACTTTAATACAGATAAGATGAAAGAAAATATAAAGCTGACTAAACGCCCTCATTAGTTGCCACAACTATACAGCGAACATAATAATAATCTAAACTCACACAAGCTCCTGAACCTCAGACCGTGTAAGACGTAGTCACTTCCATCGGTTTGAACCCTCGAGTTTGACTTCTAATTTTACATAAGCACACTCCATTCTGTTTATTATCTGATTTGAAGCGGGCGGGTTACAAATACATGTCACCATCAGATTAACTCAGGTTTTAATAGGTTAAAAAGCTTCCAAAATAATAACCAAAGAGATTTGTTTTGTTTTTTAACTTGCTGCTTATTTAGTCATGAATATTTAATGTTGCCGTGAAATACTAAAAACTTTTAACTAACTTTAAACTAAAACATACAAATATTAAAAAAAATCATGAATTCCTGTACAAGATTGTTAAAAATGCTGATGTATTATTATGAAATCCAGCCTTTTTATGCTGCACTCAAACACTGATTGGCTGACTGAGTGACTGATTTTATAGATTCAGGCACAGAAAAAAAATGTGAAAACACTTGTTTTCAACAACTCAACTCTACTCGCCTTTGTTTGGTGTTCCATTATGGAAAAGTTGTACTTGGTATTAAGTACTTTTTTTCTTATCACCTCTGTCGAGGTTCCAGACGAGCTGAGGCGATACTTAAATGACTGCTGATTGGTCAGAGAGAATCGTTACTATTCACTGCATCATCATTGCGTGCGCCAGACAGAGGCCAGCAACAGAAAGTTTTATATTTTACAGTTTTCATACTTTATTTCATCACTTAATCTACTTCTGAGAAGTTTTGAGGTGAGAAATCAGCTGTGTAGATTTTGAATATCGATCGAAAATGTGCTAAATGTTTTTGGAGTTGACAAGCTCCGCAAGTGGCGGCGGGGGAAGCTAACGAGACAGCCAGCCAATCAGCTCACAGCTCACTGCAGCAGAGACTGCAGCAACAACGGCACAGCTGCAAGATTTTCATTCAGCTATTCAGCGAGTGAAGAATAACGTAAGTAGTGTAGGTGGTGTAGCACAGATACCAACCTGGAGGAGGAACTAGTCTAAATGACTGTACATTGAATTGAAAGAATATTGTTAATTTCATACTAAACTAAAAATTTGATATTAACATATTCATTATGTTACTATATTCAATATAATGTCATATAATAGTATAACTTACCACTAGTATAATATTAATTTAAATTACAGCTGCTTCAGTTTGGTTGTTTTTTATTCATTAACTTTGAAAATGCTCCAGGCTACATGATAGTCTCCAGCCTAGATGGTGGGCTACTAACTCGTCAATAATCATAACCGTTTATGCAGAACACTGAGTTCAACATTTATAAAGTTTGTTGCAGCACATCAAGCTTTTTTTTTTTAAATCGCGCTCCATCCAGGCTGTGATTGATCTGTTCACAAAAAGTGACACTGACGAGAGCATTTATGAAAAGTTTTGTTTGTTGTTGTTTCAATAAAAAGCAGGGCTTTGGGTAAATAGCCAGCTAACGTTAGCCAAAACAACAGCTGCTTGAATTTTCCCTGTTGTCTTCTGTCTTACGAATTCAGCTGCTGGCGGCGCATCTCGCTCTTGTTTTTCAGGAACGGGGCTGTTCAAGTGGCCACAAAGTGACCGGCCAACCGGGTTAATCCCGTTACTCCTGATCACCACTCCGACTATGTTTTGGATGATTAACACTGCGGTTCCAGCGGGGTGGGAGATTACGGTTGGTTGTACTCGTGAATCATGTTCCGGTTCCCACACATCTATTTTTTGGAGTGTTTAAGAGTGAAATAGGCGCTAATAGATCCCTGCGCCTAACATTACAGAAACGAATCACACAGTCGCTGCTCTCTGACTGTCCAGTATTTTTGGCTACGCATTATAAATAAATACGTTCACCTACACTTTTAGCAAACAAACCTTTGGACAAACAGGATCTTCACATTGAAAAAGATATCTTCAAAACTGAATACCTTGTTAAATGGCAATTAAGACTTTAATACTTTTTAATAGCCTTAATTTTTGCAAAATTTATTTATTACCTTTTAAGACAATCAACGTGGTTGGAACAATCAACCACGAACTGACCAGTGAAAACTTATGGACTTTTTATCAACTACGAGGGGGCGGCCCAGTTTTATGTTCACATAATTCACTTACTTATTACTTATTCACCTATTACAAATACAGTCACTTAACAGTTTTGAGCTTGCTGTTGTATCATATATATCACACATTAGCGATGGGTGGACAAAGCCTTGTGAAGCTTCTAAGTTTTGAAATATGGAAGACAGACACGGCAAAGGGACATCTAGCAGTTTGCAGAAAATGCGTGTGCATAATAGGCGGGGTTATGCATACAGTCACTGACTTAGGTTTAGGCAACACTGGGATGGTTAGGGTAAGGTTAAGGAGCTTCGGGGCGTAGAAATGCACTTCCGGTCTACTGCATAAAAAGCCCAGGGCGTCTCATCCTGATGATGAAGGGTACCTTTATCATCGTCGGTATTTGACACCCTGAGATGAGAACAGGCTGTCATTTCAGTTTCAAAAAAATATGTACATTAAAACCCAAAGAACATTGCATGTTAAACTTTACTTAATTGAAGGGCAGCAAGACATATAGCATGATGCTACCTGCCACAATGAGTAAGTGATGTTTAAAAAAGTTTCCTGGTGTGGTGCGACATGGCTTGGAGGGTAACGCTGGCTTCTCCAGGGAGGACGTAAGTCGAGGGGAGAGATAGCTCGCAAGCGCATCCTCCACCCGAGGCTTCCTCCCATAACCACGGTCCCTAACCCCCATCACATTACTGTAGTTCAGTGATCGGGGCGTGGAAAGCCGTGTAGAGGAGGGTCTGCCCCATGATTTACTCAGTTCATCATGTAAATCAGGAAAGAATGGCAGAGACCGGCGTGGAGGTGGCGCGTGGTGCTTAAGAAACCTTTCATCAAGCTTACCACTAGCCTGTGGTGTCTGCTCCTCCTGTGGCCAGTTGATGTTGAGCTTAGCCACGGCTCTAGTCACCACCTCCAGCAGCACGTCATAGTCGGGCGCCGCCTGATGACGCCGCCCCGACACCCGGAAGTCATCATCCACTATGCTGAGCACATCCGCCTCCTCGGAGTCGGATTGCTGCAGCGTCTCCGGATCCAGACCACGAGTGGGAGAAGCCGAGAAACGGGCTCCCGAACGAGGAAAGGAAGCGTCGGAGCCAGCGGATGAAGGTCGGGAATCTCCTCACGCTGATCACCTGTGAACCCCATGAGTGAAGCCGCCGGGCCCCGTCAGCAGCCGCAGGGCCCGCACCACGGGGAGAACACATCCGGCCATCCTCGGAAAAGAGAGCCATGCTGTACCTCAGTACCCGCATGGAAAGGGCTTCGCAACGGCCGCAGGCAGCCCTCTCGAGAGCTTCCCGGGCGTGCTCCATCCCCAAACATGAGACACACATCTCATGAGAATCTCCATCCGTGATGTAACAAGGGCAAGGAAAGCAAACCTTCTGTACTTCTGGTTGACGGACATGCTGGTAGACTTCTTCTTCAGGTAAGACACACTGCTTGTAGGACTGGAGCTTTCTTCAAACAACATACCGAGCGCCTGCTGAATAGAAAAAAGCTAATAATGAGTGTGTACAGGTGTGCTTTATACTCCTCCGGTTATTCCGTCACACCTTACTGTTCTAGCAAGAAAACCAATAGGATTGGAGTGATTTCATTCACGTTCAGACCTGCTACGCCTAGAGGCGTTCCCATAGTGTCGTAACCGATGCAGTTCGAGTTCCCTCGAAGGGGAACAGTAGCTTTCCTAATGTGAGACCAAGGGACCGCAGAACAGGGGTTACGCACTGTAACCCGGATTCTATGAGTATAGGCGCAGCCCTCTAAGGCTATCACTATTGGGTTTACCCCTTCCCCTTTAGTCTACGCCCACCCACAGCGTGGGCCTCTCCTACATCCACTCCTTGTATATATACACACAACGGTGAGACCCAGCCTTTGGCTCCCAAATGCCCTTTCTTCAGCACTGAGAACCAAGGTCCAGAGAGGCCTTCAACTTAGAGGGCTATGACTATATTCATAGAATCCAGGTTACAGTACGTAACCCTTGTTCTATTTCGTATAGGCTTCGCCCTCTAAGGCTATTGTTATTGGGTTAGAGGCGAAGCAGGATGAGTCAACGCCTCACTGGCCCGTATGGTACCACCAAGCACAGCTCACTGCCCAGAGCCATAATGAGCCACCCAGTCACTCGCTGACCGCGGCATTGGTGTCGCTGTGTGAGCACCAATGGCCGAGGGCTGACCCTTGCGTAAGTCGGGAAACTGGGTGGGGGGCCCCGCAGCCGTACAGACGCAGGCGAGGTCACAACAGCAGATCTCCTTGTTGGCAAACAGATACACCTCTGCCCTGCCGAACCGGAGCCAGATCTGATCGCCAGATCGTGAGAGAATGTAGAAGCATAATTAGTGAAAATTGTATAAATATAGTAGGAATGTCCTTAGCACACAGCACAAAAGACACCAGCTTATTCCACAATGTCAGGTTATGGTTGCATGATCAGCATGCCTAGGACACAGAGAGGGGGAGCATTGCAGACAAAACAGACATCAGGCAAGAAACAGTCATCAGTGATTATCCTTAATAAATATTAATAATCATTCTTAATTCATCATTTTTAATCATTTTATTATCATTAATTAGTATTAATCATTAATCATTTTTTTTTCACCTAGATGTGTCTTGTTTTTTTCTTAGAAGTGCTGTTCTTTAGTCATGAATGCAGTAACAAGCTCATTGTGGTTAAGACCCTGACAGCAGACACTGAGACTATGCACGCCTTGTCCATCTGTTATCTACTGTAGATTTATGACTGCAGGGGAGGCTGCAGGTGGTCAGTGCATGTTTTGGCCTACTGTGGGCTAAGTCTAAGTGGGCTCATGAAAAATTATTATAATGATAACTTTTTGTCCAGATTAATTTATTAATGACTATCTGTATTAAAGACAAAATAATCAGATCATCCAGTGTTTAAAGTCAATAAAACAGGCCTGCAGCCTGCTTAACATTACTAACTACTGAAACTACTGAAGGATTGGAACTTGGGCTGAGTTCAGCGCCGACAAAACGTAGCAAAACATTTTTTTCAACGGAAATGGTGATTCCCTGAAGATGCTGCTGTGTACGCAAGCGCACTGCATTTTCCTGCCTTTTTAACACTGTTGTGCTTACAAACTTGTTGCCGCTGATTTGGGGTCTTTCTCATTTCCAAAATTTCCACCTCCTCGACTCCTCAAGACCATCTTAGTCCCTCCCACCCGAGATGCGAGCTCGAGGACGAGACGCGAGGAGAGAGGAGTCGAGGAGACAGAAATTTGGGAAACCTTGGTAACACCTGTGATACGCCCAC